>NC_052147.1:263059005-263384361 GCF_902713615.1 Scyliorhinus canicula
TGCACGACTTGATTAAATCTGTTTTTGTTCACACATCAAAATATTGCCTATTCGATGATGGTGGTTCCGGACATTTTTTAACGGCTTCAGGTTCTAAACTCTGCAAGTATCTGAGCTGAAAACCCAAGCTATCTAGACTTGCAGGAAAATGTTACCAGCAACCCAAATCAAGAATAACGGCCCTTTGCTTAATTAAGATCTGGCTACAGTCTACATCCAAGGTTTTTCAAACTCAGGGTAGTGACCAATAATTGGTTGTGGTGCTTCAGATTGCGGGAGAAGCGCCCAACGGTCGCGGCCGGCTTTTAGGTTGGGATGCCGCCCGCACCTGCCAGCAACCACAGCATTTTGCCTTGCTCCATCTGATGGGCGCCCAGATTACCCAATGGGTGACCAGTTTTCCCAACGTCACATCTGATGTCCCATTGATCAACATGATGAGGCGGGATCACGATGCTGGCAGTTAGCACCAGTTCACTGGCTTCCACAAGTACTTCAATGTCTACACCAACACAGGGAGGAGGAAGCATGTGATAGCTACATAAACAGGAATTGCAGCTATTTGTTTGTTCTTCAAACTGAGGTCCAAGGAAAAGGCACCAGCAGTAATCACAGTGAAAAAATGACTTGTGGTTCTCCACTGGGACAGAGCAAGTGGTATTTAAGGACCAGCATGTGAAATCGGTGCGAATATTTGAAATCTCTGCAATCGTGTCACTATAATTATGTATTGTAAGATTACAAATCAAACTCATGGCACAGGGCAGCAAGGCGGCGCAGTGGTTAGCACTGCTTCCTACGGCACTGAGGACCCGGGTCACTGTTTGTGTGGTTTGCACATTCTCACCGTTTCGGCGTGGCTCCCCCCCCCCCCCCCCCCCCCCCCCCCCCACCCACAACCCAAAGATGTGCAAATTAGGTGGATTGGCCACACTAAATTGCCCTTTAATTGGAAATAAAATTGGGTACTCTAAATTTATTTTTAAAAATTCATGGGATGCCATGTTATTTTTTTAAAGAAGAATGCCGTCCGCATGCATACCCCTTCAGGCAAATCCGGCAGTGCATAGGCCCGGTGCCCAGCGTGGCAGACTGTCACTTTCTGATGTCAGCACTGTCCCCATACCGTCTCTTCCCGATGTCAGCGTGTTGTCCCAGGACCAAATTTATTTTTAAAAACAGCAGAGTGTTCCCACCAGAAGTGGCCGCAGAGAACAGGTCACACACTCGGCAAGTGCACTAACGTCACGCGATCAGTGCTTTGGCCGCCAAATCACGGAGGAGAGGTTCCTCCATTTTGTAGCTGCCAGAGCAACAGGAGTATGTGAAGAACTGAAGGTGGATCAATCTGCAACAAGGAAGAGAGGGCCAGAAACACAAACAAGCCAGGATCACACAACTGAATCTGCTGGAGAGGGCTTCTCAGGAAAGTCCACGGCAGGACAAAGCAGTGCTGGTGTGAGCTCCAGGGTCTCTGATAAACAATCCATGACGAAGAAACTGACATTTGGAACACAGCAGTATAAAGATGATTTGTTTGAGGTCTGGCTTTATTAATTGTGTCAAAGCAAATCAGGATGCAAAGCCCTTCTAGGTTACCTGCAGGGAAGTACTGACCTGACAAATAAAAGTTTAAAACCCTCGGAACTTCAAAGGCATTTGAAGACTAAGCATGGCGAGTTTGAGGACAAACCTCTTGATTTTCTTCAAAGGATGCAGTGACAACTTAAATCATCAGCTGAAGCCCTTAGCAGAAATGTAACATTGAATGACAAAGCAAGTGAGGTCGTGAGGACCAAGCAGGCTCGCATTTCACTTTAAAGATAAGCAAAACAAGTCAGTTGCAAAGTTTGGGCAGTGTGGGTCGCGAAAGTCGGCCGGCATGGGTTGCCAAGGTCTGTCGGTTGGTAAAAATGGGTCTTGGGCAAAAAAGTTTGAAAGACTAGTCTAGATTTAACTTAGATCTGACATGAATCACTGCTTTGTCAACTAGATATATCAGTAAAGCATGATTTGTTTAAGTGATACGACATTAAATAGCTTATACAATGCAAGGCATTTTATTGTAATCTTGCATATGGAATGTCTTTCTAATCTATTTAACATTATTACTGATTTCGCAGAAAATAATTTCAATGAAATAGAACCACCTTTCTGCGAATGCTGCATTATTCAAAGCCCTTCATGATCTTTACAGGGGTGTTTGACATTTGTTGAAAGTATTCTCAAAATGCAGTGCACATACATAAGGGAACAAACCTTCTCTAATTTGTATACATGACTCAGTTGGTGGCACACCAAGTCAGAAGTTTAAACCATTTGAAATTCCTACATCTTACATTATCTCAATCCAAGATAAACAAACATTTTTAAAAAATATTTAAAAATAGAGTGACAGCATCAAATTGTAAATTACAGATCTCATATCACCCTCAGTTGGGTGAGGATTCGGGAGAATTTTCCCAGAGGGTAATGAGGATGTGGAACACAGGAATGGTTGAATAGTAAAGACAGTGGTTTACACTATAGATGGAGTTAAGGGGAGGCTCGATAAGCATGCACGGACTCGAAATGCCAAATGGCCTCCATCTTTCCTGAAACCATTCTGATTCTATAACCGTCAAGTGAAAATGTGAAATCAAGATATTATTTTTTTTTTAAAGTACTCAATAAGGAGGTTTTAACCGAGTATTTCACTATGAGGCACAACATAAATAAACAAGCCCAAAATGAAATACTTCAACAGTACCTCAAATACGTATTTGCTTTCTGAGAGAGACGTTGTGGGAAAAGGATATCTATTTTCAAACATTTGAACTTCTACAGAAAATGTGTCAATATCCTCCAGACTGTCAAACCTCAAACTACAAATCCTCCAACAAAAAGAATCAGTGTGTTGACAAACATGGTGAACGTATCAGATAGAGCTGGCACGGTTCCAGCAGAAGGCTGAGATCTGAATAAACTTGATATTTTGATCGCTTTCCAAAGTAAAACAGAGCACCATATAAACACGTCTCCAGCCTCGACAGCACGAGAAACAAGATCAGTTGGTAATTTCTGTTGCTCGGTTGATCAAACAACATGGAATCTGGCTTGTCTGTAATTTTAAAATCAATCAAGAAACAGTGAACATTTTATGAAATTAAAATGTGAAAAAAAAGTTCCAGAATCTCAATACAACACATTCAGTTTGCAAATTTGTCCGGAGGCCACCAAGATTAGATCGGAGCTCTTCATAAGCCTCATGACCGTGAACGCTAACTGATTCAATAATGTCCATTAGGAAAGGGAGCCTGCCACGCCAACCCAGTCTGGTCTACACACATCAAAGGCTGTCTCCAGCTCCAGCTTGGTTACTGAATATTGCCTCGCCAGCATTGCCCACCATTCAAGACCAAAAAAAAATCAAACTAAATCGCAGTGAACATTTTTGTGAACTGAATTAATTCTAATTATTGCCAAAATACAGATATCCAATGTGTAATATTAGCTTATTTTTTCACGCCATTGGTGCACTACCTCTTTACTGTTACATAAAACAAATTATAGCATATTGGGTGAGTGAAGTCCAGTTTTACTCATGACATAGGTTTCTTTTATGGATTCAAATTTACAATATACATAATTGATTTCATGAACTGTATTGCAGCAAAAAATTTAAAAGTCAGTTTCATTTGAATTGGAATCATTATTTCGTAAACCATTAATCAGTAATGATCAAAGAAATTGATCATTTTACATTTAGTGTCTTCATACCGATCTAGGACATTTTGCATCAAATGAAATATGGACTAAACACTTGAGGGGAAGAATAAATAAACCTTTAATCCAACCATTTACTTAAAAAAATGTGGTTGGTGCTCTTTCCATATTCATTTTTCTTCTGGTGCTAAAACCTGAAGATTTGCACAAGTTTCTTTTAAAATAATGTAGTAAATATGCAACCATGTAAGGTGGGTGCTTGTTACAGATCAGCTTCTTGGAGGTTCTTCACAGAAAGAAACATAAATGTACTGTATCAATGAGGAGAGCCACCACATATATATATATATATATATCAGAATTGACATTTTTCATTTGAAGTTTAATGCAAGTTCTTCTATTCAATAACTATGCATCACAGTATTCCCAATGAAGCCAAAATTCTGGGTTGAGTTGATTCCCTTCCCACTTTCTGACTTCGCCTATCAAAGATTTTGGACTTTAGGGTCTCAGGCTTCGGTACAGAATAAAGCCTGACACAAGCTTCTGTCCATATTGTCCACAAGTCCCAATTTCTAATGGCAGTGAACTTTAGGTTTGATATAACACACTGTTGGTTGATACTAGTCTGACATGGCAAAATTATAACTGATTAATTTTGACTTGTATTATCTCCACACTAATCCCAGTTAACTTGGTACTGTAATATTGCAAAGTAATTTTTAAAATCACAGTATAAACAACTTTTGTTGGGGATTCAAATAATGCTGTATGAAGACATACTAAAACATTACTCTCATTTTGCTCATGTTTGCAATGTAGTTATAGCCCAAATCTTCAAAATAGGTTCAAAGCCGATCACCAAAAAGTTTGAATTAAATATTTTAAAAGTTGAATTTTTAGTGAAATTACAGCAGAATGAGATCACGAAGTCAGCAGTGCATCTTTGAACTTTGCTGGATCAATCAAATTCTCACTGTGCTAAACTGTCAAACATTCAGAGTGGGGAAGCTCTGCAATTACTTAAAAACTTTCCAAATGGTGCATGAATTTACTCATGATATAACTCATGAAATAATTTGTGGAGAAATAGTGTTAAAGTAAAGAAACAATTTAAAATACTTGTACTCCCACCTCCCAGCACAAAGTTGGTGATATTTTCAGTGGCTTCAGTATAAATCTGCCTAATATCATGCAACTCACTCCCAAAAGCATTCCTTTGTAAATTACAGAAAATTATATAAAACATTTTGCCTGTTGTTCACTCTAAAATCAAAGAACAATGGCTATAATATTCGAATTTCTTCATAGCACAGCAATGTCAGCCAAAACCAGATCATAACAGCAACAGGTAGCTCAACCAGAACTTGGGATTTTCAGCCATGAACAGCATAAGTGTTCCATTGAGTTCATAGCTTCTTTTATTTAACAGAGAAAGTGGCAAGCAATTCATATGATAATGTTGGAATACAAATCAACTTCCCCCTCCGAATACTTACCAAATACTATAAAATTCTACCCTGAGCAGAATGTGCTGGTTCCAAACAAAACCGTCAATTAATCACAGCCATCTTTAAAAGAAAAGCTACAAATGATCAATTGAATTTGGAGTCTTGAACTCAATCTTGATCCTTAAGGAAAGTCTTTCCAAACTTGTACTTGAAGCAAGTGTGAAGGTCGTAAACTTTATTCAGTCCGAAAAATAAATACCAATAAATCCAGCAAGCATGGAGCTGTTACCGCTGGAAGAGATATATAGTTTAGATATTAATGGTCCGTGCATCCTGATCCATGGAGGTCATCTGACCTTAAGCCTTGACGTCATCCATTCTAATCCCTGACATAACCTGCAAAGGCAGACAGAGCACTTATTACAAATACTGTTCAATATCATGCATATTTACATACAAATAAATTCTAAGAGGTCAGTCTCACACACACAACTTTGAACAAAAAGGCAATCTAGGGCAAAGGTAGCAGTAATACATTCCTTTCTGCAACACCTATAGCTCCTTAACAAGCACAACAAAGTGAGGAGAAATAATGACTTTAAAGCAGTGGTGAGCATTACTAAAACAAATGTCCAACTCCAGACTGCCAAATTGATTTATCTCATTATATATGTCCAAATAAAACAACCCTAAATGGTAAAATTCTAATCACTCACCCTTCTCCCGTCAGAGCACAGCAAGCTTGAATATGCCATTGATGATCTTTAATCGAGGTCAATTTAAGGTATTGAGAGATTTCAGCTACAGTCATGCATTCTTTAACATCTTGTTTGTTGGCAAAGATTAGCAGTCCGGCTTTCTTCAGATCCTGAATTGTAAAATACAGAATATTGTTATTGCTCTGGGAAAACAGTATCTATTTTATTTCTTCACATGGACTGGATTTTAAAACTTCAATTTTAATAAGACTTTTAAAACTCTGAAGCAAAATTCCTCAAAACTTTGGGCCAGGAAATGCTTATCACACGAAAATCAATTTTGGAGAAATAGCAGCGGTTCACTGATGAGCAGTTTAAAGGTGTCAGCATGGTGTAAAGGAGGAAAGAATAGAATTTCATTCTCTATAGGCGCTTGTATAATACTGATCATACAACGTCTGTTCACGTGCAAAAAATTGCAGATGTAAGATGGCCATAAAATATTTGTTAACTAGGATCAGTCTCAAAGCGAACACTTTTGCCCCAATATCAGGTCCAAGTCATATTAAATACCAAATAATGGCCAAATGTTTTGTCTCATCCATAAGAAATGTAAAAGACTGAAAGGCGATTGAGCTTTGTCAGTATGACTTCTATAGTAAAAGATGTCAACTACTGACTACTGCTAAAATATTCCAACTGCAACACAGCTCAGATTTTGCACAGTATACGCAAGATTTTGAGGATAACCATTTTCAAATTTTGCATGGAATATGTTTAATAGCTGTGGGGAGTCTATTATGCTTATAACATATGTCTGCAAGATGGTTCTCTGCATGTTCATCGAAGTAAACATGCAGTGTCCCACTTCATGTAAAAAGTATTGCAATATGCCAAAGATTCACTAGATTAAATAACCAAGAGGACTTGTAAGGGATATCCAAGCACTTTGAAATGCAGCCAGATTTTAACATAACAGAGATTAACATAAAATACACTGTGAATGTATATAAAAACTTGAGGTCACATCTGGAATCTGGTAGATAGTTTTATGCTCTGCACTATAGGAAGGGTGTTGAAGCAAAAGTGAGGGCACAGCACAAGTTTACTTGGATACTGCTGGGCATGCAGAAATACAAAAGAAAAACTGGGGTTCGTCTAAGAACAGACGGGATAATGGGATCAGAGGAAGGAGTGAATAAAATTATGAAAGGACAGGCGAATGAGTAGACAGAAGCAGACATTTCCAGTGACTGATGATTCTAAAACAAGGAATACACAGAAGATTTATGACAGAGGAGATTTTTTTAAAAAACACAGGGCTGCTAGGCTGTGGAATGCACAATCTGAGTTAGCATTTGAAACAGAGACCCGGCAACATTTAAGAATAGACGAGGTAGGTGGTTTAAGCAAAGAGGAATAAAGGACAGACAGGGGGGGGTGAGAATGACAGCTCATATGGAGGTTGAACAGCAACACAAACTATTCAGGCCAAAGAGCCCGTCTCCGTGGTAATTCTAAGTAGGTTAACATGACAACCATTTTCCATGCATCAAGGCCCACCAGAACAGCAAAGTGCTTAATGAAGCGTTTCACTACTCTTCATTAAAGGGAGGGATGATCATTGTTACAGCGGAAGGTACCGACCGTGATGCTCCACAAACATTGCGAACAAACCAGGTCAGTAATCTCTACACAGCCTTGCTTCATGTCTGTGATCCAAAAGAGCGAACTTCTGAAAAAGCAGCACTTCTCCTTATGCACTCAAAATGCTCGGATAATTTATGTGCTCAATACCACAATCTTATGACTCAGAAGTAAGAATGTTGTCAACTCAGCCAAGCTGACAGCAAATAGCCTTTGAGCACTGCATTCAATTCAAACAGAAGTAAAATCCATCAAAGACTGAGTGCTGCTTTTATGAGTCAGGAAAACAGCTGCAGGCAGTTGTTAGGATTTTTGACTTTCAAACAATTGTACTAAATAAAATCAGGCTTCACTGAGTCAACAAAGATCTGAATCAACAAAGATGAGCTATGCCAATAACAATCAGATCAACAAGCAGTGGGCCCAAGGCATTCTTCTGAAATTCAGAGATAAAAATCAGCTTCATTCCCCTTACTGATGAAAATCCCAATTTTTTTCGTCAGAAGATTTTGAGGAACAATTGGCCCAGTACTTATTTCAACCAAACCTTTCTCCCATTTTGAACAACCCCGACCAAAACAGAAATTTTAAAACATTCAGGTTCGTGACCTAGAAATCTTGTTTTCAGAAGAATGATGCTTTGCTTGCCATGTGGTTCACAATGACTTAAAAATAAAAATTGATCATTTTTGATCTTTTGAGGTTCAATTCTTTACGATTATCTCAAACTGTTTATGCATGCATAAATTTAAAAATGAGCAGAGATTCAGTCAAAATTAAAGACCAGCAGAAACTCCGTTGACATAATGTCCATTAATTTCCATCACAGTTCTGGTGAAATGATGGTGGCAGAGTGGGAGGAGATGAGAAAACCCCTGGCGCCTATATCACAGCTTACTAATCTTTAAAATGTCACAGAGGCACATGTATTTGCAGGATTTATTCAACCAGATATGATATATATTTGAAGGTCATGCAGAGAGGGCAGGAAGGTGGAGATGAGATCAGCCATGATCATACTGAATGGCGGAACAGGTTTGAGGAGCTGAATTGCCCACTCCTGTTCATAGTTCTTAGAATAGATGTGCGAGGCAAGTTTCTTTACACAGAGGGTAGTAAATATATGGAACGCGCTGACTGGGGAAGTGGTGGGAGCGGGTACGATAGCGGTATTTAAGGGGCATCTAGACAAATATATGAATAGGGTGGGAATGGAAGGATAGACTCTGTAAATGCAGACGGTTTTAGTTTAGGCAGGTACCATTGTTGGTGCAGGCCTGGAGGGCAGAAGGGCCTGTTTCTGTGCTGTATTGTTCTTTGAATGCAACACATTAAAGAGAGCTGAGGTGTCATGCAGTCAAATTAATAAAATCTGTGCAAGGATGCAGTTTCACTCTAAAATGTGCAGGGACCAAATAATAAAAACAAGTAACTCAACACTAAGTGCTTATCACAAATGTCAAATAGGGCTCAAAACAGCATCAGGCTCCTTCCTTCCTGAATTTTCCATTCTTCGACCCACTCATCCCTCCCTCAGAACAAAACTGTAGACCAAGCCTTATTTGTGACTTTGAACCTTCAAGAGAATATATTAAAACGTAACACTATTTATAAGTGTTAAAATTAGACTTATTTGATGCCAACTCCTATTTAAGACCAGAGTGAGCTCACTGCATATTTTAGGATCCAGATAATCTAGATCACTACACAGCAAAACATTATGTACACTTCAATCACAATTAGTAATTTTAACATTTAGTATTTCGCTTCATCTATTAGTCGTAATGTTTTATAATAATTGCTCCTCCTGGCAAAATAATTGAATTACCCGATGATTTGACTTAAGCAACACTGGAACTCCGTATTTTTAAAAAATGAATAATAATTTGAAATAATCAGTATCGTCAGCTAAAAACATTAACAGGAGTGAAGAGCTTGCAGATACAATTCCAGCTTCAGGATTTCATAGAATCATACAGCCCATCGAGTCTGCACCGGCCCTTGGAAAGCGCACTCTACACAAGCCCATACCTCCGCCCCATCCCCATAACCCCACCTAAACTTTTCGGACACTAACGGCAATTTAACATGGCCAATCAACCTAACATGCACATCTTTGGACTATGGGAGGAAACCAGAGCACCCGGAGGAAACCCACACAGACACGGGGAGGATGTGCAGACTCCGCACAGCCAGTGACCCAAGCCGGGAATCGAACCTGGGACCCTGGACCGGTGAAGCAACTGTGCTAACCACTGTGCTACCGTGCTGCCCATTGTCAAAACAAAACAGTGATAACTCATCTTGAGTGCTCATCATTTGAGTACCGAACATACATAATCTTGGTTGTTCTGAACGTACTTGGGGAATGCTGCATTGTTGAAGGTGAAATCCTTCAAAATGAGAGATTAGTCAGAGTTGGCCAGATGAATGTAAAAAAAAAAGTCCAATAGCACAACTTCACAATGAATTGTTAGCTTTCCTAGAACCCTGGCAAACATTCCTTTCTCAATTGGTCATTCATCTCAAATGCTCTTTGTGAAATCTTGCTATGTAAAAATTGAAAACTGTGTTTACCTATATAACCGTGACGAAATAACCAATATAACTCACTGTATATGAAGCACCTTGGGACACACTGAGGAAGTAATACAAAGTAGTATAGTGGTTAGTACTATGGCTTCACATATGGGTCCCAGGTTCGATTCACAACTTGGGCCACTTTTCTGTGCAGAATCTGCACGTTCTCCCCGTTTCTGCGTGGGTTTCCTCCAGGTGCTCCAGTTTCCTCCCACAAGTCCTGAAAGGCGTGCTATTAGGTAATTTGGACATTCTGAATTTTCCCTCAGTGTACCCGAAACGGCACCAGAATATGGCAACTAGGGGCTTTTCACAGTAACTTCATTGCAGTGTTAATGAAAACCTACTTGTGACAATAAAGATTATTATATTTATTATTTATAAAGTAAAATCTGGAAGAACTTGCTGTTCATAACCACTGTAAAGATAATCAATTAAGTAAAATAAACTGCAACTTTGAAGTAAGTTCATTTGCTGCATTATCCATTTTATTAAATAATTAGGTGATCCCCAACATTGCCCCCAAAAACTTTTTTGATCTGTAGTCCTGCACTGCAGTAGGAATCACTTTTTTATAGTTTGGTCAAAATACATTGCTTATTTGGGATGGCCACTCCACAAAGAAAATTGTCTGCTCCTTCTGACCAATATTATCATTTCTATTCTAACACGGAACATACTTTCAACGGGATAATCAGAAAAGTATCCCTTTTATGCAATCTCAGTTTTTGCACTGATGACATCTTATCTTTGGTAATTATCATTTCGACTTACACTCCCTGTCTCTGAACTCTCATCAAACAATTCTTTCCTGCTCTTCACACTGACCACCTCTTCTTTCTGCCATCTTATCCCACATATGAAGAAGCAAGTTTTATTATTCTTATGAGAAACAATGATGCTTTTACAGTCTGTAATGTAGCGAGATCTCAGAGTGCTACCATACGTCTATTCCCCATCTATATCCTGCTCGGCTTATCCATCCTCACCATCACATTCCACCCAAACCCATTTTAAAATGTCTTTGTCGACTTCTCCCCCTCACCGGTCTGACACTCATGGCGAACACCTCCACCACCCAATCTCTTCAGAACTGCCCTTCTGGAGTTCTTGACTGGATGGAAACCCAGTCTTGAAAATGGACTTCAAGCATGAAATTAGCCAAGATTCTCTCTTGCGAGTAAAAGTGAAACGACAACCCGAAGACATTCGTAAATGTGCATAGAATATCCAATGTGGCAGGTGACCTTGTTTGGGCCAAAAATAAAATTGTAAATTGCAAAGCAGTTGGGATGAAAGCTAAGTAGTTTGAGTAACTTGATCAGCTTCTGTCAGTTCATGGCTGGTAGCTCTGGGGGGAAATACTGAGTAATTTGCTTGCTGTCCTGTGCTACTTATTAATTTTTCACTGCTACTTATAAACTGATTCAAGCTGCCTTGGATTCATTTGCATTTGGTCAATTAGATATTTCATAATTTAACGGCAAGGCCTCATTTCAACCACTCAAATTTTGCATGTGTGACATTCAGCGTGAGAAACTGAGGGCACGTTCTGAAATAACACTTTCTGGCGTGACACAATGGATGCCTGCTGAGTGCAAGAATTAGAGATAGATGACTACAAATCTATTTTTAAAATTTTGGACAACATTTAAAAGGGAACAGGAAAAAAATGCTCTGGTAGAATAAAACAAAAATATTAAATTTTCCATCTAAGTTTTAAATTCGGGCAAATTTCATTCAAGAAAAAAAATCACTTTAGACCTCCTTGATGAAGACGGTATTACTGACACAGAGTAAAAGATATTTATGAAATCCATTCGAATTATGTCCTTCATGCCCAAATGTGGATCTGTTCCAAACCTTGCTGCTTTCAGAGAAAAAAACAAATCCGTCACTCAGTAATTACGTGACGATCGAATGATGTAAATACATTTTAGTATTTGCATCCTTTAATTTTTAAAAATGTCCATTTTATTTAGTGGGATTAAAACTATGCATCAATTATGTATCAACTGTTTTTAGCATAGATGCATAGAATTAGCAATCCTAAAAATATTCCTTAGTACATCTTTGTACAAGAGCAAGTCGATATGATAGGGGGGTAAAGGCTAATTTACCAATTTAATTGTTGTTCATTTTCAAGCAATCTGCAATTCAGAAGAAGCATAAAATATGTGAATAATCTGAACAGACAATCAAAACACTTACCTCATGTGCCAACATTTTGTAGAGCTCATCTCTGGTTATAGCTATCCTCTCCCTGTCCATACTGTCTACAACCACGATCACAAACTGAAACACACACATTAAAAGCTAAAATGGATGTAATGATGTTTGTTTAACAATATAATTACAGCTAGTTATAAAACCAATGGTGGACCCCAGTTTACGTCAGACTCTTAAAAGTATATGAATCTAGCAAGAGGTTTCTCATGTTCCCAAGGGCTGGCTAAGCCGGGTGGATGCAATGTTTAGTTGTCCAAATCAGTTTCAAAGTCGGCCAAATCAAGCAAGTGGGCTAATCCTCTGAAACTGATACATGAAGCATGAACCATATTGAAGTTCATGTCTCATTCGCATAGGATGGGTGAACTGTTAGCACCACTCACACATGCATTAACAACATGGGCAACCCTATTTTTCCTCTCTGGGGCTTAGCCAGTGGCTACATGTTAAAGGAAGAGTGTCATTAAAAATGGGACAGGAACTCAATTTTCTTGATCCAAGATGGGTCAGCCTCGTGTTTGGTCACTTTCCCACTCCGAGTTGAAATAGCCACCAATCTGTTAGGATGAAACATGATGGCGGTCTTGGACATTTTAGAGTAAGAATTTAAACAACCCGAAATGTGAGTTATTTATTCCCCACATCACTTGTTTGGGTACATAAGAACATAAGAACATAAGAACTAGGAGCAGGAGTAGGCCATCTGGCCCCTCGAGCCTGCTCCGCCATTCAATTAGATCATGGCTGATCTTTTGTGGACTCAGCTCCACTTTCTGGCCCGAACACCATAACCCTTAATCCCTTTATTCTTCAAAAAACTATCTATCTTTACCTTAAAAACATGTAATGAAGGAGCCTCAACTGCTTCACTGGGCAAGGAATTCCATAGATTCACAACCCTTTGGGTGAAGAAGTTCCTCCTAAACTCAGTCCTAAATCTACTTCCCCTTATTTTGAGGCTATGTCCCCTAGTTCTGCTGTCACCCGCCAGTGGAAACAACCTGCCCGCATCTATCCTATCTATTCCCTTCATAATTTTAAATGTTTCTATAAGATCCCCCCTCATCCTTCTAAATTCCAACGAGTACAGCCCCAGTCTACTCAACCTCTCCTCATAATCCAACCCCTTCAGCTCTGGGATTAACCTAGTGAATCTCCTCTGCACACCCTCCAGCGCCAGTACGCCCTTTCTCAAGTAAGGAGACCAAAACTGAACACAATACTCCAGGTGTGGCTGCACTAACACTTTATACAATTGCAACATAACCTCCCTAGTCTTAAACTCCATCCCTCTAGCAATGAAGGACAAAATTCCATTTGCCTTCTTAATCACCTGTTGCACTTGTAAACCAACCTTCTGTGACTCATGCACTAGCACACCCAAGTCTCTCTGCACAGCGGCATGGTTTAATATTTTATCGTTTAAATAATAGTCCCGTTTGCTGTTATTCCTACCAAAATGGATAACCTCACATTTGTCAACATTGTATTCCATCTGCCAGACCCGAGCCCATTCACTTAACCTATCCAAATCCCTCTGCAGACTTCCAGTATCCTCTGCACTTTTCGCTTTACCACTCATCTTAGTGTCATCTGCAAACTTGGACACATTGCCCTTGGTCCCCAACTCCAAATCATGTATGTAAATTGTGAACAATTGTGGGCCCAACACGGATCCCTGAGGGACACCACTAGCTACTGATTGCCAACCAGAGAAACACCCATTTATCCCAACTCTTTGCTTTCTATTAATTAACCAATCCTCTATCCATGCTACTACTTTACCCTTAATGCCATGCATCTTTATCTTATGCAGCAACCTTTTGTGTGGCACCTTGTCAAAGGCTTTCTGGAAATCCAGATATACCACATCCATCGGCTCCCCGTTATCTACTGCACTGGTAATGTCCTCAAAAAATTCCACTAAATTAGTTAGGCATGACCTGCCTTTTACAAACCCATGCTGCGTCTGCCCAATGGGACAATTTCTATCCAGATGCCTCGCAATTTCTTCCTTGATGATAGATTCCAGCATCTTCCCTACTACCGAAGTTAAGCTCACTGGCCTATAATTTCCTGCTTTCTGCCTACCTCCTTTTTTAAACAGTGGCGTCACGTTTGCTAATTTCCAATCCACCGGGACCACCCCAGAGTCTAGTGAATTTTGGTAAATTACCACTAGTGCATCTGCAATTTCCCTAGCCATCTCTTTTAGCACTCTGGGGTGCATTCCATCAGGGCCAGGAGACTTGTCTACCTTTAGCCCCATTAGCTTGCCCATCACTCCCTCCTTAGATAACAAGACTCTCAAGGTCCTCACCTGTCATAGCCTCATTTCTATCAGTCACTGGCATGTTATTTGTGTCTTCCACTGTGAAGACCGACCCAAAAAACCTGTTCAGTTCCTCAGCCATTTCCTCATCTCCCATTATTAAAACTCCCGTCTCATCCTCTAAAGGACCAATATTTACCTTAGCCACTCTTTTTTGTCTTATATATTTGTAAAAACTTTTACTGTCTGTTTTTATATTCTGAGCAAGTTTACTCTCATACTCTATCTTACTCTTCTTTATAGCTTTTTTAGTAGCTTTCTGTTGCCCCCTAAAGATTTCCCAGTCCTCTAATCTCCCAGTAATCTTTGCCACTTTATATGCTTTTTCCTTCAATTTGATACTCTCCCTTATTTCCTTAGATATCCACGGTTGATTTTCCCTCTTTCTTCCGTCCTTCCTTTTTGTTGGTACAAACCTTTGCTGAGCACTGTGAAAAATCGCTTGGAAGGTTCTCCACTGTTCCTCAACTGTTCCACCATAAAGTATTTGCTCCCAGTCTATCTTAGCTAGTTCTTCTCTCATCCCCTTGTAATCTCCTTTGTTTAAACACAAAACACTAGTATTTGATTTTACTTTCTCACCCTCCATCTGTATTTTAAATTCCACCATATTGTGATCGCTCCTTCCGAGAGGATCCCTAACTATGAGATCATGAATCAATCCTGTCTCATTACACAGGACAAGATCTAGGACCGCTTGTTCCCTCGTAGGTTCCATTACATACTGTTCTAGGAAACTATCGCGGATACATTCTATAAACTCCTCCTCAAGGCTGCCTTGACCGACCTGGTTAAACCAATCGACATGTAGATTAAAATCCCCCATGATAACTGCTGTACCATTTCTACATGCATCAGTTATTTCTTTGTTTATTGCCTGCCCCACCATAACATTACTATTTGGTGGCCTA
The DNA here is from genome assembly GCF_902713615.1 of Scyliorhinus canicula. Lineage (NCBI taxonomy): Eukaryota > Metazoa > Chordata > Chondrichthyes > Carcharhiniformes > Scyliorhinidae > Scyliorhinus > Scyliorhinus canicula. Next base: position 263,074,559 of record NC_052147.1, read on the forward strand.
TAGACTACTCCTATCAGTGACTTTTTCGCCTTACTATTCCTGATTTCCACCCAAATGGATTCAACCTTATCCTCCATAGCACTGATGTCATCCCTTACTATTGCCCGGATGTCATCCTTAAATAACAGAGCAACACCACCTCCCTTACCATCCACTCTGTCCTTCCGAATAGTTTGATACCCTCGGATATTTAACTCCCAGTCGTGACTATCCTTTAACCATGTTTCAGTAATGGCCACTAAATCATAGTCATTTACGATGATTTGTGCCATCAACTCATTTACTTTATTCCCAATACTACGAGCATTCAGGTAAACGCTTATTTTGTTTTTTTTACCTCTGTTTTGAATCTTAACATCTCCAGGTTTATTCCTTTTGTTATTACTGGACCTATTCACTGTGCTCCCCTCAGTCACTGTACCTTGTACTGTCGCCCTTTTAGATTTCTGACTATGTCTTCCCTGCCTTGCACTTTTCCCCTTACTTCCTTTTACTTCTGTCCCTGTTTTACTACCTTCCAACTTCCTGCATTGGTTCCCATCCCCCTGCCACATTAGTTTAAACCCTCCCCAACAGCTCTAGAAAACACCCCCCCTAGGACATCGGTTCCAGTCCTGCCCAGGTGCAGACCGTCCGGTTTGTACTGGTCCCACCTCCCCCAGAACCGGTCCCAATGCCCCAGGAATTTGAATCCCTCCCTCTTGCACCATCTCTCGAGCCACGCATTCATCCTATCTATCCTGACATTCCTACTCTGACTAGCTCGTGGCACTGGTAGCAATCCTGAGATTACTACCTTTGAGGTCCTACTTTTTAGTTTAACTCCTAACTCCCTGAATTCCGCTTGTAGGACCTCATCCCGTTTTTTACCTATATCGTTGGTGCCTATGTGCACCACGACAGCTGGCTGTTCACCCTCCCCCCCCAGAATGTCCTGCAGCCGCTCCGAGACATCCTTGACCCTTGCACCAGGGAGGCAACATACCATCCTGGAGTCTCGATTGCGTCCACAGAACCGCCTGTCTATTCCCCTTACGATCGAGTCCCCTATCACTATAGCCCTGCCATTTTTCTTCCTGCCCTGCTGTGCAGCAGAGCCAGCCACGGTGCCATGAACCTGGCTGCTGCTGCCTTCCCCTGGTGAGCCATCTCCCTCAACAGTATCCAAAGCGGTATATCTGTTTTGCAGGGAGATGACCGCAGGGGACACCTGCACTGCCTTCCTACTCTTGCTCTTTCTTTTTCTGTCATGTCAATATTGGTGAGACGGATACAGCAATAAATAGCAAGGGTTTCAGATTCTTGGAAAATTGGTAGAAATGCTGGAGCTAAGGATGCCCTAGACATAGGATGGCTTCATGTGAATTAGATTGCTACTGATAATGGCATATCCTGCACAGGTGGCGATCTTGGAAAGGCTCGTCTCTGCGTTAGCTGGCACTGTAGCATAGTAGTTAGTACTGTTGCTTCACAGCTCCAGGGTCCCAGGTGCGATTCCCGGCTGGGTCACTGTCTGTGCGGAGTCGGCACGTTCTCTCCGTATCTGCATCGCTTTCCTCCGGGTGCTCCGGTTTCCTCCCGCAGTTCAAAGATGTGCGGGTGAGGTGGATTGGCCATGCTAAATTACCCTTAATACCCAAAACATGTTAAGTGGGGGTTACTGGGTTACAAGGATTGGGGAGATACGTGGGCTTCACAAGGGTGCTCTTTGTCAGTGCCGGTGCAGACTCGATGGGCCGAATGGCCTCCTTCTGCATTTATGACTCTATGATATTGGTGACCAAAGGGACGAATTCTTGATCTGCAGGATCTGAGGCATCCGGGGCACAGGAACTCCTAGTTTGCAGAAGGTTCGGAAATTATTACTAATGTCTTTTCAGAAAGGGTTAATAAGGCAAGTGGGGGACAAATTTTTATTTGACCCAGGGCCCAGATTCGGGCCTGGAGTCGAACCCGGGTCCTCAGCACCATAGGCAGCAGTGCTAACCACTTAACCACTGTGCCACCATGCTGCCCCCCGGGGGATAATTTAAGCCAATAAGGTAGAGAAAGGTTCACAGTGAACAGAAATAGGAAGAGGAAAAATAAACTGATAGAGGTAGTTAAAGCACAGAAAACTGATGTCAATGGTTCAGAGCAGGGGCTGATAGGTATTGGAATATACAGATTTGACCATATGTAGAAATTATAAAATAAACCACCAGGGAAAATGGATGTCTCTAGTTCTGTGCTAGATTATAGGAGTTTTGGAAATAATGTAGTTTTGTAAATAATGTAGGAGATCTCAAGATCCTTGCCTGGACAGGCAATGTTTGGTACTGCAGAGATCCAGTTCGATCTAGACCCTTCCATCAGGCAGAAGGTACAGAAGCCTGAAGACCCGCACGTCCAGACAAAGGAACAGCTTGATTGGTTTGGATTGGATTGGATTTGTTTATTGTCACGTGTACTGAGGTACAGTAATAAGTATTTTTCTGCAAGGAGCTCAACAGATCATTCAGTACATGGGAATAAAAGGGAATTAAACAAAATTCAAGAAAATACATAATAGAGAAAATACATAATAGCTTCTTCCCCACAGCTACAAGACTCCTCAACGACTCGCCCTCAGACTGATCTGTTCTCTAAGAACACTATTCACAACGCCCTATGCTGCTCTTGCTCATGTATTTGCTTTGTTTGGCCCCTTTTTCCGCACTGTAACCTCGATGTACCATTTGTCAATGATCTCTGTTGATTATTCTTTTTGTCTACTATGTGCGTACTGTGTACGTTCCCTCGGCCACAGAAAAATATTTTTCACTGTACTTCGGTACATGTGGACTGTGGGTGTGGACTTGTGCTTGAAAGAGTCACTGATTAGAATGGAGGTGGACCTATATGGCATCCACTTGAGGATAAGTCGAAGGAAAAAGCAGAAAAGGAACGTGGCTACATACACTAACTGTAGGCTACGAAGCCAGGAAGAGAAACAGACAAAGAAATTTGTACAAAATACGAGGTGCATATGTATAGGATCAGACTCTGTTGCTATGGGTTAAATTAACTATAGATACAAAACATGATTCCAGGTTCAACTTTAGATTACTGCACTGAATGGTAATCTGACATTAAATGATCACAGAAAATACAACAGGTCAGAATCATAACACTGGTAACAATCCAGTAGATTTTAAAGTTAGAGCCATTATAGAATAAAGGCTGAATATACTATAATATAATTTAGAACGTCATATTTTAAGGGGATAAGAGTGAAGCTCAGGATATTGGCACATTATTACAATTGAAAAGAATGAAAGAAAAATGTATTATCTATAGAAATGCTGAACATCTGAATATGGGAAAATTACACCCGTTTTGCCGGAGGGATTTTTGTAAAGAGCTTCAAGTTGAATCTTACCTCTGTATTGGTATAGTAGGTGTTCCATGATGAGCGGAGTGATTCCTGACCTCCAATATCCCACATCAGGAAATGTGTGTTATTCACCACTAGCTCTTCTACATTACTACCAATTGTAGGAGATGTGTGTACAACTTCATTCATGGAGCTGGAAAGAAAGAAGTAAAACCATAAGACATTTGATAAGATTTTTACAAGTCCCAGACTAATATGAGAATTTTGAAAAGAACGGAGTGATTTTAATTTTTAACCTATAACATGGCATAAAATTGACAGCTGTAAATCATAAATGTTATTACATCAGCAAGCTTTTAAGAACACAGCTCAGTGCGCTTGACATTAGCAACAGCACATACTAAAGCAGATTCTATTACAGCCTTATTATGAGGATGAGTATATTGATAGAAATGAGAACTTGCCACCATCAGTTAAGATCTATTGCAGTTTATTGCTATTAAGTTATTACAGCATTCCACTTTCACACTAATTTTTTATAATCCATTTGAAAATTCATTTTTTTCTCATTCCAAAGTAAAAAGTAACTGCCAGTTTGAGTTTACACCCAGGCAGATCAGTGATCCTAACTTGCAAATATTTCTGAGAGTCCTTCTGTCACCTTCCTCTGTGGTACAGGACTCTAGATGTTTGGAGATTTTGGAGGGTGGTAGGACCAGAAAGCACATTGGCAAAGCTAATCCACATGAAACTTTTCGTTAAAATAACTTGTACAATTAAGAAATTAATGTTGTGTTGCACTGAAAACAACGTTTGTTAGCTAAATTGTTGGAGTCCTTCCTTTTGATTTTCCTTTGTTCCCATTTCTTTTTATTATTTTTGGTCCGTGGACTCAATCAAAATGTGTCTTTTAGCAGTGGGCTTCAACGGAGACAGCCTGCTGGTGAGGACAGTGTGCTCCGGAATTTGTTTTTTTGGAGAGGGGAAAACAGACTCGTCGGCGCCACGCGAATCTTAGGAACCAGCTTTGGAGGAAATTGGTTGGTTCAATTGGCTGCCTGACAACCTGTGGGTTGGCCAGGGATAGAGTTCTGCCCGTGTCTGCGTGGGTTTCCTCCGGGTGCTCCGGATTCCTCCCACAGTCCAAAGACGTGCAGGTTAGGTGGACTGGCCATGATAAATTGCCCTTAGTGACCAAAAAGGTCAGAAGGGTTATTGGGTTATGAAGATATGGTGGAAGTGAGGGCTTAAGTGAGTGGGTGCAGACTCAATGGGCCGAATGACCTCCTTCTGCACTGTATGTTCTATGTTCTTAACTAACAACCTGCAATACAAGGAGTGCAAATAGCTTTTAGGTAGTCTGTCTGAGCAAAATTCGAAACTAGAACCCTGAGGAAAAGAGAGTTGCATTGCAGTTTCACCAATTGGATATAAATAATACAATGGCAACTCAACCCTTACTCAATTCATCGATAGTCAGAATTCAGGTCTTTGTGAATCTAACACATTTGCGAGCAATGTATTATGGGTACTTAAGGAATAACGTAAAAAATTAGAGAAAACATATCTTTAGCCATTTAACAATAATGCTACTGCAATTCTTCAGCTCATTGCAAACTATGTCTTCAAGAAAAGCTATTAGTTTAAAAACTAAGCACGCCAATTACTTTCAACAATTTCAAAAGATAGAATTCATGTACAAGGCAACACATGTGGCTTCAGAAAAAATACTGCAAAATTATAACTTTATTTTTAGCCTCAGGAAGGGCGGCCCGGTAGCACACTGGTTAGCATATTGTTTCACAGCGTCAGGGACCCGGGTTTGATTCCTGGCTTGGGTCACTGTGCGGAGTGTGCACGTTCTCCCAGTGTCTGCATGGGTTTCCTCCGCGTGCTCCAGTTTCCTCCCACATGTCCCGAAAGACGTGCTCGTTTGGCGAATTCTGAATCCTCCTTCAGTGCACCTGAACAGGCACTGCAGTGTGGCAACTAGGGGATTTTCACAAAGTTGAGCAGAACACTCCCCAAAACATTTTGTGGGTACATATGTATTCTCACAACAGTATCAAAAACAACTGAATAGAATATCCCAAGAATAACAAAGCTAAATACTAAATTCTGGAATACCAATAGCTTAAATACTAAATTCTGTAAATAGATGTTCATCTTCATTCTGGTGTGCCATTCCTTGTAAATTTCATGTTATTCAAAAATCTTGACACTGTCCTAAGAAGAGGGGAAATTTGCAGAACAGGCTCCTGATATAACATCTGAAGCATTACTCAACTAACTATGAAGGGAAATGAGGGCTATGGGTAGTACTTGTTATTGACACAAAAATAACTCCCAAGACTGTTTCCAATGCTTTTAAGAAATATTAAAAATTGTAGAGAGTTAGAGGTGCACAAATTTCCTTCAGAATTACAAAGAGTAGCAACAAATTCAGCATAGGATGTGTGTGTGTGCGTGTGTGTGTGTGTGTGTGTGTGTGTGTGTGTGAATTGAGTCAATGTAAAAATGCATTAGATGTTAAGATAGGCTATTTGCCCCTCTTGGCGAGTGAGCAATGTGAATATTACCTTTTGGATCATGCAAATTATCTGAGGCAGAACTACCATTGTTTACTATACAGTATTTTTTATTTCAGTGTTCTTCAAAGTCGGGGGCGCGATCCACGGGTGGGTCGAGGCCGGGTGTCGGGAGGGTCGCGGAGTCGTTGTCCGCGCGCCTGATTGCGCAAATCCCCGCGCAGCAGCCGACTTTTCATAACGACGGCTGCAAGCCGCTGCGAACATGTTTAAAAACAAATTTGGCCGCATTGCGCATGCGCGTCAATAATCGGGCACGCGACTTCCGGTGGCGGCAATGGGAGCTAAGCCACACATTTGGCAGCTCCCGCTGAAAACGGACTTTGAGGCTCTTTTCAGGGCCCCCAACGGAGCTTTATCGGCAAATCCAGACGTGGGAAGAGGACAGGAGTTGACCCCTACGGTCCTATGATCCGGACCAGGAGTGGGGTAAGGAGAAAAACGGAGAAAGCACCCCTGGAAAAGCAGGGGAAGGAAGACAAAATGGCGGCCGGCGGAGGCCCGGAGGACTGGAGGCAGTGGGCGCAGGAGCAGCAGGCGACTCTGCTGCGCTGCTTCCAGGAGCTTAAGGTGGAGCTGCTGGAGTCGTTGAAGGGAGCTGATGGAGACCCAGACAGCCCAAGGGGCTGCGATCCGGGAGCTGCAGAAGCAGGCCTCCGAAAGGGAGGATGAGGCCGTGGCCGTCGTGGGGAAGGTGGAGATGCACGAGGCGCTCCATAAAAGATGGCAGGCGCGGTTCGAGGAGCTGGACAACAGGTTGAGGCGGAAGAATTTGCGGATCCTGGGCCTCACGGAGGGGCTGGAGGGTTCGGACCTGGCGGCCTATGTGGTTGTTATGTTAAACTCGCTGATGGGGGCTGGGTCCTTCCAGGGGCCCCTGGAGTTAGAGGGAGCCCACAGAATTCTGGCTAGGAGGCCTAAGCCGAACGAGCCGCCGCGGGCGGTGTTGGTGCGGTTTCATTGGTTCGTGGATCGTGAGTGTGTGCTCCGGTGGGCCAAGAAGGAGCGGAGCAGCAAGTGGGAGAACACGGAGGTGCGGATCTTCCAGGACTGGAGTGCGGAGGTGGCGAGGCGGAGGGCCGGGTTTAACCGGACGAAGGCGGTACTCCACAGACGGAGTGTGAAGTTCAGCATGTTGCAGCCGGCGCGTCTGTGGGTCACCTATAAGGATCGGCACCATTATTTTGAGTCCCCGGAGGTGTGGGCCTTTGCGCAGGCCGAGAAATTGGACTCAAACTGAGGATCTAAGATGGGGGATGCTGTATAATACTGTACTTGTATTTGCTTGGTTTAATGTAAGATGTGGGTTGGCCTTAGGGTGGGTGGGGTGATGTCGATTTGTCTTTTCTGCAAGGGTTTTTCTGCAGGGGTCCGGTGGACGGGTTCGGGCAGGGGGCTAAACGGGGAGTTCGGGGAGCTGGTGGGGGGGACTGACAATGAGAGTTGTCCTAGGGGAGGTGGGGCTGGGCAGGGCGAAAGCGCGGGCTTTTTTCGGGTTTCCCGCGCTGGGAGATGGTGGGGGCGGAGTCGGGGCTGAGAAACGCGGGTCGTTGCTGGCTGTTTTCTTTTCCCGCGCAAGAGCATGGGGGGGGGGGAGAAGGACAACCCGTTGACGGGCACGATGGAGGAGGGGTAGTCCCACGTGGGGAGGAGTTGGAGGTAGGGTGGGAGTTGCCGGGGTCAGCAGAAGTTAGCTGGCTCAAGGGGGGGGGGGGGGGGAGAGAGAACCAGGTAGCTGCTGAAACGGTCAGGAAGGAGCTGGAGGACGCAGGGGGTGCTGGAGGGGGGGGGGGGGGGGGGGGGTTGCTGCCGTGGGGAACTGGCAGAGCGGGGGACGCTGGCCGGTGGTGAGCAAGGGATGGGGTATGGCTAATCGGCAGGGAAGGGGGGCAGGGAGCCCTCTGATCCGGCTGATAACCTGGAATGTGAGGGGGCTGAATGGGCCAGTCAAACGGGCCCGGGTGTTTGCGCACCTGAAGGGGCTGAAGGCGGATGTGGCCATGCTCCAGGAGACACACCTGAGAGTGGTGGGACCAGGTTCGGCTGAGGAAGGGATGGGTGGGCCAAGTATTTCACTCAGGGCTGGATGAGAAGAGTAGGGGAGTGGCGATCCTGGTGGGGAAGAAGGTGTCGTTTGAGGCGTTAAATGTGGTGGCTGACAGTGGTGGGAGATATGTGATGGCGAGTGGTAAGCTGCAGGAGGAGCGGGTGGTGTTGGTGAATGTTTACGCCCCAAATTGGGACGATGCGGGGTTTATGCGGCGTATGTTGGGCCGCATTCCGGAGCTGGGTGGGGGGCCATATCATGGGGGGGGGACTGCAACACGGTACTGGATCCCCCATTGGATCGATCCAAGTCCCGGATGGGTAGGAGGCCGGCGGTGGCTAAGGTGTTGAGGGGTTTATGGACCAGATGGGGGGGTGGATCCCTGGAGGTTTGCAAGGCCAAGGGCCAGGGAGTACTCGTTATTCTCCCATGTAGGCCTATTCGAGGATTGATTTCTTTGTCCTGAGCAGGGGGCTGGTTTCAAGGGTGGAGGGTGTGGAATACTCCGCCATTGCCATTTCAGATCATGCCCCACACTGGGTAGACCTCGGGCTGGGGGAGGAGAGGGACCAACGTCCGCTCTGGCGCTTGGAGGTGGGGCTGCTGGCAGACGAGGTGGTGGCCGAGAGGGTTCGGGGGTGTATCGAGAGGTACCTTGAGGCCAATGACAACGGGGAGGTCCGAGTGGGGACGGTCTGGGAGGCATTGAAGGCGGTGACTAGAGTGGAATTGATCTCCATCCGAACCCATAGGGAGAGGGGGGAGCAGAGGGAGAGGGAGAGACTGATAGGGGAGATGGTGAGGGTGGATAGGAGATATGCGGAGGCTCCAGAGGAGGGATTGCTGGGGGAGAGGCGTAGCCTTCAGGCCACGTTCGACCTATTGACTACCAGAAAGGCGGAAGCTCAGTGGAGGAAAGCACAGGGGGCGGTGTACGAGTATGGGGAGAAGGCAAGCAGGATGCTGGCACACCAGCTCCGAAAGCGGGATGCGGCCAGGGAGATTGGGAGAGTGACGGATAAAGCTGGGAAGGTGGTGCGGACGTGGGTAGATGTCAGTGGGGTCTTCAGGGACTTCTATGGGGAACTGTACCGGTCGGACCCCCCGGTGGAGGGGGGTGGAATGGGGCGCTTCTTGGACAAGCTGCGATTCCCGAGGGTGGAGGAGGAGCAGGTGGAGGGACTGGGGGCGCCGATCGAGCTGGAGGAGGTGGTTAAAGGGATAGGGAGCATGCCGTCGGGGAAGGCGCCGGGGCCGGACGGGTTTCCGGCGGAATTTTATAAAAGGTATGTGGACCTGTCGGGCCCCCTGTTGGTCCGGACCTTTAACGATGCAAGGGAGGGGGGTGCTTTGCCCCCAACTATGTCACGGGCGCTGATTTCCTTGATCCTGAAGCGGGACAAGGACCCTCTGCAGTGCAGGTCATATAGGCCGATTTCGCTGCTAAATGCCGACGCTAAGCTGCTGGCAAAGATCCTAGCCACAAGAATAGAGGATTGCGTGCCCAGGGTCATTCATGAGGACCAGGCGGGGTTTGTGAAGGGAAGGCAGTTGAGTACGAACGTGCGAAGGCTCCTCAATGTCATTATGATGCCGGCTGTGGAAGGGGAGGCGGAGATAGTGCTGGCATTGGATGAGGAGAAGGCCTTTGATAGGGTTGAGTGGGAGTATCTGTGGGAGGTGTTGGAGAGGTTTGGGGACGATTTATTCGGTGGGTGAGGCTGCTCTACGAGGCCCCGATGGAGAGTGTAGCCACAAATAGGAGGAGGTCGGAGTACTTTTGGTTGTACCGGGGGACGAGACAGGGGTGCCCCCTGTCCTCCTTGCTCTTCGCGTTGGCGATTGACCCCTGGCCATGGCGTTGAGGGAGTCAGGGAACTGGAGGGGCCTGGTGCGAGGTGGGGAGGAGCATAGAGTGTCGCTTTATGCGGACGACTTGTTGCTGTATGTGGCGGACCCGGTGGGGGGGGATACCGGAGGTGATGAATTCGGAGGTTTCTCTGGGTATAAGGTGAACCTGGGCAAGAGTGAATTGTTTGTGGTGCATCTGGGGGATCAGGAGGAGGGGATTGGTAGGCTCCCACTGAAGCAGGCAGGGAAGAGCTTCAGGTATCTAGGTATCCAGGTGGCTGGGAGTTGGGGGGGCCCTGCACAAGCTCAACCTCACAAGGTTGGTAGAGCAGATGGAGGAGGAGTTTAAGAGGTGGGATATGTTACCGCTGTCACTGGCGGGGAGGGTGCAGTCCGTTAAGATGACGGTGCTCCCGAGGTTTTTGTTCCAGTGCCTCCCCCATCCTTATCCGAAGGCCTTTTTTAGGAGGGTCAACAGGAGTATCACGGGATTTGTGTGGGCGCATGGGACTCCGAGGGTGAGAAGAGTGTTCCTGGAACGTGGCAGGATAGGGGGGGCTGGCGTTGCCCAACCTCTGTGGGTACGATTGGGCTGCCAACGCAGCGATGGTGCGTAAGTGGGTAATGGACGAGGAAGTGGCAGCATGGAAGAGGATGGAGGTGGCGTCATGTGTGGGCACGAGCCTGGAGGCACTGGTAATGGCGCCGTTGCCGCTCCCTCCAACGCGGTATACCACGAGCCCGGTGGTGGCGGCTACCCTCAAAATTTGGGGGCAATGGAGACGGCATAGGGGAGAGGTGGGGGGCTCGATGGAGGCCCCAATACGGGGGAACCATTGGTTTGTCCCAGGGAGCATTGATGGCGGATTTCTGGGCTGGCACAGGGTAGGGGTTAGGCGGTTGAGGGACCTGTTTGTGGAGGGGAGGTTCGCAAGCTTGGGGGAGTTAGAGAGGAAGTTTGGGCCCCCCCCCGGGGAACATGTTTAGGTACATGCAGGTGAGGGCGTTTGCCAGGCAGCAGGCGGAGGGGTTCCCATTGCTGCCCCCACGTGGGGTGCGGGACAGGGTGCTCTCGGGGGTGTGGGTTGGAGGAGGGAGGATTTTGGACATATACCGGGTGATGCAGGAGGTAGACGAGGCCTCGGTGGAGGAACTGAAGGGTAAATGGGAAGAGGAGCTGGGTGAGGAGATTGAGGAGGGGACGTGGGCAGATGCCCTGGAGAGAGTGAATTCCTCCTCTTTCTGTGCGGGGCTTTGCCTCATACAGGTCAAGGTGCTGCATAGGGCCCACATGACTGGGACGAGGAGGAGTAGGTTTTTCAGGGGCGAGGACAGGTGTGCTAGGTGCTCGGGGGGCCCAGTGAACCACGCCCATATGTTTTGGGCGTGCCCAGCGCTGGGGGAGTTTTGGAAGGGGGTAGCAAGGACGGTGTCGAGGGTGGTGGGATCCAGGGTCAAGCCAGGCTGGGGACTCGCAATTTTTGGGGTTGCAGTGGAGCCGGGAGTGCAGGAGGCGAAAGAGGCCGGAGTTCTGGCCTTTGCGTCCCTAGTAGCCCAGCGGAGGATCTTGCTCCAATGGAAGGATGCGAGGCCCCCAAGCGTGGAGGCCTGGGTCAATGATATAGCGGAGTTCATTAAACTGGAGAAGGTGAAATTTGCCCTGAGGGGATCAGTACAAGGGTTCTTTAGGCGGTGGCAGCCTTTCCTGGACTTCCTGGCGGAACGGTAGGGAAATAGGCCGGCGGCAGCAGCAGCAACCCGGTGGGGGTGGGGGGGGGGGTCTGGTTCGGTGGGAGGGAGAACTGTGTACAGGGGTTGGTGGGATGTGGCGGGCGTTATTTCTTTCCCTTTTGTTGTGTGGGTGTTCTTTTGTTTTTTCTTTTGTTTGTAGTTGCGTTTGAAGGTGGGTGGGTGTTGTTCTTGGGGTGTTACCGCGGTTGTTTTGTTAATATAGTTGAGATGTTTATATTTTGTAAAAATTTCAATAAAAATTATTTTTAAAAAATAAAAAATAATCGGGCACGCATGCGCAGTGTGGCAGTTATTTTTTTAAAAACGGTTGCAGCTTTTTGTTTCACAAGTTCTGTAGTGGTTTTTATTCATTTATTTTATTCATTTTATTTGTTTTACAAGTTCGGGGGGTTTTCCTCATTTTTGTCATTTACTTTACTCATTTTATTATTTTTTACAAGTTCGGGGTGCGGGTTTATTTGATAAAACTTTACAGGACAAAAATTCAGAACTTTGGACAGATGGAGACTCCGTGGGCGGAACTCTCCGCTCCCGCAAAAAATCGGGAAGGCCATCGTGAACTCGGCCGAGTTTCACGACGGCCTCAGAGGCCGCTCCTCTCACCTTATTCACCCCCACCCCAGGGGGCTAGGAGCGGTGCTCCGTTATTCTCGGCCGCCGGGCCTTGACGCAAGCGTCAAGGCGGCACGCCGAGAATGACGTGACGGCGGCGCCTATGTGACATCAGCCGCGCATGCGTAGGTTGACCTGCTCCAACTCGCGCATGCGCAGCTGACGTCACGACGGCTGACGGCTCAAACCCAGGCATGCGCGGTTGCCGTCTTCCCCTCCGCTGCCCCGCAAGACGTGGCGGCTTGATCATGCGGGGTGGCGGAGGGGAAAGAGTGCATCACGGGCCAGTCCCCTCCCGAGCACGGCCGTGGTGCTCACTCCCCTCTCCGCCCCCCACAAGCCACAAACGGCACTTTGGCGCCCATGTTCACAACGGCAGCGACCAGGTGTGGTTGCCGCCGTCGTGAACCGGTCGGGAACAGCAGGCCGCTCGGCCTATCCGGGCCGGAGAATCGCTGGTCGCCGTGAAAAACGGCGAGCGGCGATTCTTCCGAGCGGGGGGTGGGAGAATCGCGGGGGGCGCCAGGGGGACATGTCGTGAGTCGCTCGGCCCTCCCACGATTCTCCCACCTGGCGTGGGGAGCGGAAAATCACGCCCCATACTTCCGACACAGGAAGGCTTCACCTTCATCTAACAGGTTCCATTGGAGGAGCGTGTACGAGGGCCAAAGGGAGCCAAAACCATTTCCTCCATTTTTTCAGCAGCAAACAAAGTAAGAGCAAATGGTGGGTCGCGCAGGTCAGCCGGCGTGGGTCGCGAAGGTCAGCCGGCGTGGGTCGCGAAGGTCAGCCGGCGTGGGTCGCGAAGGTCGGTTGAGTTGGGTCCCCAGGTGGTAAAAATGGGTCCCCGGAAAAAAAGTTTGAAGAACACGGTTTTATTTTATATAAACGTGTATAATGAAAGTAAAAGAGAATACAAGCACAATACTTTCAGAACTAAAATGTTATTGCACTACTTCAAGAATAAAGCCGTGGAGTCATGGAGACGATTAAATATGACAGCACTGAAACTGACAAAGTGTCATCACCTGAAATGTTAACTCTGTTTCTATCTCCACAGGTACTGTCAGCCCTCGGAGCATTTCCATTTCTCTCTTACAGCTGAACTGACCAAATGTGCAACTTCACTTTCAATCTGTGCGTTTTGGGGTAGGGCAGGGATGCGCAGACCGTGGGAAAGAATTACAGTAAATGCAGTTAAACAATGGTTGCTCACACACAAATGAGGAACAGCATAAGCACTAGGACATTTACATCTCCAATTGACTAGGCGCTGGGCATCATAAGTGGGGTAGAATCTCAAGTGAAATGGTAAAAAAATGTAAGAGAAGTTAATGAAAGCTTCAGATGGGAAATATTTCCCATGCTCTTAAACCATACAAAATTCTTCAATCAAACACTCAGCAGAAAAGCGAGTACTACTACAAAGCTCTCAAGCTCAAAAGAAAACAGCCAAGGTGAGTATCAGTAAGTATCCCAATCAGGAAACTATATACGTGTCACAAAGAATGCTGGCAATACTATTCAAACGTCATGGAATGAGAAGGGCGCCTGCCAAAGATCATGTAATCCAATCTAACTGCTCAATCTACACTGCAAGCACAGTGGATCCTATTCAGCCAAGTAAACAACATTAGTACAATTCTACGAACACAATAGGATTTATTTCAATTGACGTGCCCATGACCCAGCTTCTCTCTCCCATGTAGAAGAAAACCAGCAGAACCTACTAGCATGTTTAAACTTCAGGAACCCAGCAAAATTAAACATGTAATTCACCAACAGTGGAGCTGTGCATTGTTGCCATAAATGCATCCTTAAAACTTTCTTCTATTGAGCATATTCATTAGTCTTTGACATTCACACATTTTAAACTGATTCAGGATTATTTATGACATTTTTATCTTCAATTTTCAATAAAGGTTTTGGCCATCAGTTTTTCTCACTAAAATCCCACTCTGGACACAATCAGGAAACTGGGTACAAATTACACGTGAAATTGTGCTGTTTTTCCAAAGTGAGCTGAATTTAAAGAGTCTCCTCATTCAGTGGAAACTGTATTTTTTTAAATTTCCTTTTCTTTTCATGTACTTCATAATCTGTTGAGCTGCTCGCAGAAAAATACTTTTCACTGTACCTTGATACACGTGACAATAAACAAATCCAATCCAATCCAGAGGCCTGGATATATCACGGCCCTAGCCTTCAACCTATGTCTTGCTGTATCCTTGGACAATCCTCAACACTATCTGCCACTCCACCAACCTTGATGTCATCTGCAAACTTACTAATTGGATCAGCTACATTTTCCTCCAAATCGTTTATGTATACAAACAACAGAGGCCCAAGCACAGATCCCTGTGGAACTAGTCATAAGCTTCCATTCAGAAAAACACCCTTCCACTGCTACCCTCTGCCTTCTGTGACCGAGCCAGTTCTGTATCCTCACCTCACCTTTGGTCCCGTGAGACTCCCGTGCAGATCCACACCATGTGCCCATCCCAACCGATGTCACGACTCTTCTTGGCTCACTCCAGGACCTGCTCCTTCCTCTGGTAACTGGACGATCACTGCTCACGGGTGGCCCAATGTGCCCTGTCCAATTCCGGAGTGGCGAACACTTTCATTCCCGCCCACCAACCAAGAGAACATTTCTGAAAAATACTCGGTAGGCCTCATCCGCTCCCTCAGACAAGCCCACCACTCTGAGGTTCATGCGCCTCGACCGGTTCTACAGATCTTTCACTTTGGCCTTCAGGCCCTTATTCTTATCTGACATGAGCAGCACCTCAGCTTCCAACAAGGCCAGCTGATCCTTGTTCCTCGACAAGGCCTCCTCGAAGCCCTTCAATGTCTCCCTTTGCTCCTTTACAACATTGGCAGTCTTGCCCAGTTGCTCCTGTATTGGGCCCAATGCCGCCTCAATAGGGGCTTCAAACAGCTGTTTAATCTCCTTCCCTTGTCACTCGAATTGGGCATCCATTTGCCTGGCAAACATCTCCAACTCCTGCAACATCACCCCCCGCAATATTTTTTTTAAAATTTCATTTCATTTATTATTGTCACATGTATTTGCATACAGTGAAAAGTATTGTTTCTTGCATGCTGTACAAACAATGCATACCGTACATAGGGAAGGAAGGAGAGACTGCACAATATATTACAGTTATAGCAAGGTGTAGAGACAAGGTCAACGTAATACGAGGTAGGTCCATTCAAAAGTTGGCTAGTTGAAAGAAGACAGAGAGTGGTAGTTGATGGGAAATGTTCAGAATGGAGTTCAGTTACGAGTGGCGTACCACAAGGATCTGTTCTGGGGCCGTTGCTGTTTGTCATTTTTATAAATGACCTGGAGGAGGGCGCAGAAGGATGGGTGAGTAAATTTGCAGACGACACTAAAGTCGGTGGAGTTGTAGACAGTGCGGAAGGATGTTGCAGGTTACAGAGGGACATAGATAAGCTGCAGAGCTGGGCTGAGAGGTGGCAAATGGAGTTTAATGTGGAGAAGTGTGAGGTGATTCACTTTGGAAAGAATAACAGGAATGCGGAATATTTGGCTAATGGTAAAATTCTTGGTAGAGTGGATGAGCAGAGGGATCTCGGTGTCCATGTACATAGATCCCTGAAAGGTGCCACCCAGGTTGATAGGGTTGTGAAGAAGACCTATGGTGTGTTGGCCTTTATTGGTAGAGGGATTCAGTTCCGGAGCCATGAGGTCATGTTGCAGTTGTACAAAACTCTAGTACGGCCGCATTTGGAGTATTGCGTACAGTTCTGGTCGCCTCATTATAGGAAGGACGTGGAGGCTTTGGAACGGGTGCAGAGGAGATTTACCAGGATGTTGCCTGGTATGGAGGGAAAATCTTATGAGGAAAGGCTGATGGACTTGAGGTTGTTTTCGTTAGAGAGAAGAAGGTTAAAAGGTGACTTAATAGAGGCATACAAAATGATCAGAGGGTTAGATAGGGTGGACAGCGAGAGCCTTCTCCCGCGGATGGAGGTGGCTAGCACGAGGGGACATAGCCTTAAATTGAGGGGTAATAGATATAGGACAGAGGTCAGAGGTGGGTTTTTTACGCAAAGAGTGGTGAGGCCGTGGAATGCCCTACCTGCAACAGTAGTGAACTCGCCAACATTGAGGGCATTTAAAAGTTTATTGGATAAGCATATGGATGATAAGGGCATAGTGTAGGTCAGAGGGCCTTTAGTTTTTTTCCATGTCGGTGCAACATCGAGGGCCGAAGGGCCTGTACTGCGCTGTATCGTTCTATGTTCTATGTTCTAAAAGTCTGATGGCAGTAGGGAAGAAGCTGTTTTTGAGTCGGTTGGTACGTGACCTCAAACTTTGGTATCTTTTTCCTGACGGAAGAAGGTGGAAGAGAGTATGTCCGGGGTGCGTGGGGTCCTTAATTATGCTGGCTGCCTTTCTGAGGCAGAGGGAATTGTAGACAGAGTCGATGGATGGGAGGCTGGTTTGTGATGGATTGGGCTCCATTCACAACCTTTTGTAGTTTCCTGCGGTCTTGGGCAGAGCAGGATCCATACCATGCTGTGGTACAACCAGAAAGAATGCTTTCTATGGTGTGATGAGCCATCAATTGCACATGAGACGAGTTGCTGTCCAAAAGTTAGGCTTTAATAAGCTAGAACTTAGCCCTGCGGTCGACTACAATAAATGGACGACCGCCGGGTGTTCTGACTATTATACCTCGGTATGGAGGCGTGGTTAACTCAGCCTCTCGACCAATCGGAGAGCCGTCACATGACTGGTCTCAACCAATCGGTCGAGAGGCACATGACCGACCAGGGCCAATGGTAAGCTGGTGTTCTGCACCAATGGCAGACAGCTATGCAAATCATACCACCACATGGTGCATCTGTAGAAGTTGGTGAGTGTCGTAGGTGACATGCCAAATTTCCTTATTCTTCTGAGAAAGTAGAGTCGTTGGTAGACTTTCTTAACTATAGTGGTGGTATTGGGGGACCAGGACAGGTTGTTGGGTGATCTGGACACCTAAAAACTTGAAGCTCACGACCCTTTCTACTTCGTTCCCATATATGTAGGCAGGGGCATGTTCTCCACTACGCTTCCTGAAGTCGATGACAATCTCCATTGTTTTGTTGACATTGAGGGAGAGATTATTGTCATCGCACCAGTTCACCAGATTCTCTATCTCATTCCTATACTCTGGCTCGTCATTGTTTGAAATCCGACCCACTACCGTGGTGTCATCAGCAAATTTGAAAATCAAGTTGGAGGGGAATTTGGCCACACAGTCATAGGTGTATAAGGAGTATAGTAGGGGGCTGAGGACACAGCCTTCTGGGGCACTGGTGTTGAGGATGATCGTGGAGGAGGTGTTGTTGCCTATCCTTACTGATTGTGGCCTGTGGGTTAGAAAATTCAGGATCCAGTCGCAGAGGGAGGAGTCGAGGTCAAGGCCACGGAGTTTGGAGATGAGTTTGATAGGAATGATGGTGTTGAAGGCTGAGCTGTAGTCGATAAATAGGAGTCTGACATAGGTCTCTTTGTTTCTTGCGTGATGGGTGCGGCCGCCTCTGCCATCTTTTCTCCCTCAGATTCCTTTGTCAGGCTCCAGGGGTTTCCTCCCGCAGCTTTCTTAGCCGAGGCTTTTGACATTCCTCAACAAAGCTTTCCGAGCTCTAATCTATTGGGTTAGTACGCAACATCCCGCAAAACAAATGGGCAAAAAGGATCAAAATAGTGGGACCTTGGCAGGAGCCACCTTTTACATGCCATCACCAGAAGTCAAGAAAGTATTCTTGATATTTAGAAACTTAATCATTAATACTAGTGTGTCAGAAAACAGAGATAGTTTTAAGTAATCTATATTTGTATTTGTAGGTATTGGAAACAAAGTACAGCTTTAATTAAGTTTAATTCTGTGTTTCGGTTTAAGAAAGGGTTAAAACATTAGTCAGCTTCATGTTAAACAAAGGTTCCTGCATGTCTGTTGGTTTCATTTCAAACTGTGCCTGCATTGTAATTGAAGGAAAAGCAATTTTAGAGGTTAAAAAAAATTTAAGCTGTTGCTGAACAACCAGGGGCTCATAGTGAAAAGCAGAAGCTCTTATGGCTCAGTTGGAATCAGGTACCCGAGAAGAAAGCAGCTCTCAAAGAAATTGCCAGCAGAGCAGTAAGGGAATGGAGTAAGGGGAAGAAACAAGTCCCAGGAGCAAAAGAACAGATAGTTCTAGAAACAAGGGAATTAAAAGTTCCAGGGACAACAAGGAGAAAGGGACAAGCTGAACAAGGTACTGTTCACTGAAGTTAAAGGGAAGAGCAAGGTTCTGAGTTAAAGATGGAGCTGAAAAGTGCAGACTTGGTAAAGTTGTCTATCAAGAAGCCAGACATCTGAAGTAATCCTAAGGTTGATGACACCTTAATAGAACCTGTGAGTCAGTGGCTGACATTGGGGCGGCTGGGTACCTGAGAGATTGGGCAGAAGCTTGAATATCTGTGGCAATTCAAGGCAGAGGAATACTGAAACGAGAGGCTGAATTCCTGGAAGTGGATCCTTGGTGAAGGCATTGTTTGCGAGAAGATTCTAAGGCTTGTTTTTTGAGAGTGGAGTTTGGAACCACACTGGTGGAAGAAAGATTCCAGTGAGACCAGTTGGCTCACAGTGTGATAAGTAGCTGGGGAATTTGATGAGAAATCCAGAGAAGTTGTATTTGGTGGCATCTGCCACTTGGTTTCAGAGTGTGGTGTATCTGACAACAGATACACTCTGGTTTACATGGACTGTGTATTTGCCGAGTACAAGATATATGTTGTAACTTGTGCTATCCTTAAAAGGCCGAGTGCACCTGTAAAGATATATATAGGTAGTGTGAAGGAGTATTGTATTGTAGTCAATCTTTTCAAGTTCAATAAACATCTTACTCTTTCGATAAACATTAATCGGCAGTTCTGTGACTGTTCATCCACATCTCTTAACTAAAAATACAGTCCATTGAGCCAGGGTTCCATTCTGAAACCTGATTTTCATTAGTACCATCAGCTGGGATTGTAACATTTGTTGTTTTAATTTCAATATGCCATAGCTAAAAGCTTAGGACACTGGCAAACCTAAAGAATAAGTTTCCTTGAAATGAGTTAAATTTGCAGTCCATTTAACTATAACAAACCCACAAGCTTATGTTTTTGTGATAAAAGATTAACTGAAAACTATGATTGTGAAACAGTAAAAAAAGAAAAGAATTTCAGATGATACATTATCCACCGCACAACTGTATAAGCAAAAGCCAACACCATTCAACTGCATTGAGAAATAAACAAGAGCTGCATCATTTGAGAAGACAACTTGTGAATTGTAAGTGTTATGGGCCAGTTTTAGAAAACCCAAAGTGTACCATGGAGTTCACCTGACGCAAAACGTTTAATAGATTGCGGTATGGTGAGCACACGGCCCACTCTACAGGTGTGGTACAGCAGAAATGGAAAAGTATTTTTTAAAGCAAAACAATGTTTATTCTATGAACTCAAGTTAACCTTTTTAAAACATAGTGAACATCTTAGCAACCATCAATTCAACTACAACCCCCAAAGAGTACAAGACTAAGTAATGCTTACGCTGTCCTTTTAACATCCATAAGACTTACAAAAAACATAACCTTTAATAGAAGCACATCAGGTTAAAGTCACTACTGAAAACATTTATAATTCTGAATTCACCGAATGATCAAGAGATAGTCTTTTCATAGCAGAGAGATCAACAGTATACCTGCTCTGTCTGGCTTCAGTGCAAACACTGAAAACGAAACTAAAACACCCTGCAGCAAACAGCCTAAAACAAAAGTAAAAAGCTGACAGACAGCCCAGCTCACTGTAGTAATAAACACACATTTCTTAAAGGTACTCTCACCACAGATATTTATAAACACCCATTTCTTAAAGGTACCTTCACATGACATAAGGGAGAAGAATTCTCTGGTCCTCATTATACTTACAACTGGTAAAGAATTGTTGTCTTCCCAGCATTGTCCAAGCCAACGATAATTACTTTATGTTCTGAAAGAGAAATAAATTAGCGAGATTAATGAATTTCACGAGATATAAAAAAAGTACTATTTTGTCGTATAAACCAGGATAAAAGAGCAAAAGTTGTAACATTTTCAGCAGTCAATGATATTGGGTTTTGGAAATAACCATCTGAAATACTGTTGGGAACAAATTGTCTATCGCAAAGATAGATACAGCAATTAGTTTTGTCGGACAATATTCTCAGTGCATAAGATTATTGGGTCAGATCTGAAAACCCTTTCATTGAAAGGGACAACAATGGCAGCCTTGTGATTTTGCAAAAGCATAATTTTCAGTCCATAAGTTACTTGAATTATTTGTGCACTTCATCTAACTTAAAATCTTTAAACAAAAAAAGTTACATTACTCGTGTTCACCAACTTGATATTCCAATCTATGGTAAATGAATAAGATGGGCTATAAATGTTCTACATTATGTGGGCTATAGAGTAAAGCAGATTGCTGTTTGTATATGATGATATTCTGCCCTACAGATTGCTGTGGAAAATTGTTTTAATATGAGGAATAGACATTAATAAGTTTGAATTCAGCTTCTCTGCCATCAGGGCAGTCATACCCAATGGGTATACAGTAGTCCCCCTTTATAATGCGGGTGTTGGGGTCCAAGACAGCCACCCGCGTTGTATCCGAGCCGCGGATATCCATGATGGGGGTTTTAAATTTATTTAAAAATCTATGCTAGCGCTTCCCATTGTGAGTCTACGGGGGGCGGGGGGAGAGGTCAGACCCCCGTAGACTCACAATGGGAAGCGCTAGCATAGATTTTTAAATAAATTTAAAACCCCCATCGTGGATCCAATTAAAACAGTGTCAATTTCAGCGGCCGGCTCACTTTGATCCGGAGAGGGAAGCTGCTCTCACTGAAACAATCAGCCGGCCGCTGAAATTGACACTGCCCGCTGCTCTCTCCCTCCAATCCAACTTTTAAGTTTTAATGTTTCTGGTTGGAGGGAGAGAGCAGCCGGCAGTGTCAATTTCAGCGGACGGCTCACTTTGATCCAGAGAGGGAAGCTGCTCTCTCACTGAAACAATCAGCCGGCCGCTGAAATTGACACTGCCCGCTGCTCTCTCCCTCCAATCAGAAACATTGGGCAGTGTCAATTTCAGCGGCCGGCTGATTGCTTCAGTGAGAGCAGCTTCCCTCTCCGGATCAAAGTGAGCCGGCCGCTGAAATTGACACAACTGACAGTTGGGGTCCATAAGCCCCCCCGCGGTATATCGCAAACTGCGGTATTGCGGAGCGCGGTATAACGGGGGACTACTGTATTGCTGTCAAAATTTAAGGGATTCACCCCATGAAGCTACTTAAGCCAGAAAGAAAGCTGCACGTAAAGTAACAAATAATATCTATGTATTTATGTATCTATGCCATTATTGGGATCAGCATTTCTGGTGATGACCAGTGGCTTTTATCAACTACCAACAGTCCTGCGGCCAATCCTATAACTGAATTATATTACACGTCACAATGTTTGAAATAGTCCATACTACTCGGGTGTTTAAATCCCTAATTTAACTGAACAAAAAGTATTATTTACAGTCATAACAACGTTTATTGAGCAAAACTTAATTCCTGCAAATTGTTGGAATTAAATGTGCATGGGCGAGACATTGGGGTAATGTCACTGGACTAGTTATCCAGGGATCAGGCTAGTGCTCTGGGGATATGGGTTCAACTCCCACAAGGCAGCTGAGGGAATCTGAATACAATTAATGAAATTTGGAATTGAATGCCGGTCTCAGTAATGGTGACCATGATGCTGTTGTCGATTGTCGTAAAAACCTACCTAATCCACTAATGCTCTTTAGGTAAGGAAATCTGCCATCCTTACCTGGTCTGGCCTACATGTGACTCCACATGCCCAGCAATATGGTTGACTTAACTGCCCTCTGAAATGGTTAAGCAAGCCATTCAGCAGGGCAATTCGGTGACGAATTATGTGGCTCCCGCTCAAGGTGGATTTTTTTGGTGCTCCCCCACCTGAATTGTGTGGTGTTTTGAGGGCAAAAGGTGCACGAGTGCCCCTCTGGTGAGGCTGGTGTATGGCTCATCGCATGAGGAGTGCCATGAAGAATTTCATAGAATTTACAGTGCAGAAGGAGGCCACTTGGCCCATTAAGTCTGCACCGGCTCTTGGAAGGAGCACCCTAACCAAGCCCACGCCTTCACCCTATCCACATAGCCCAGTAACCCCACCAAACACTAAGGGCAATTTTGCACACTAAGGGCAATTTAGCATGGCCAATCCACCCAACCTGCACATCTTTGGACTGCGGAAGGAAACCGGAGCACCCGGAGGAAACCCACGTAGACACGGGGAGAACATGCAGACTCCGCACAGACAGTGACCCAAGCCGGGAATCGAACGTGGGACACTGGAGCTGTGAAGCAATTGTGCTAACCACTATGCTACCGTGCTGCCTTGAAAAAAGCAGTTGGAGCAAGAAAGTTTTCATGGTGCGACACAGGCGAAGATGGCAGATGGCAAGTGGGCAATACTGCCCTCCCAATGGTCAAGGGAGCAGCTGGTGGTGTTCTTAAATAAATTCCAGCAACAGAGAAAGACAGCTTAGGAGGATTTGGCCACAGTGGTGGAGTCGCTTATGGCAACAATCAAGCAGGTAGAGGAGAGGCAGGAGGCTCAGGGCCTGGCGATCCAGAAGCTGGAGGAGTCGGTGGCGGAGCATGATGATCCACTGCCATCACTGGAGGCGGAGATGGGGATGGTGATGAGCAGACAGAAAGGGCCGAGAGAGAAGTTGGTGGACCTCTGCCAGGAAGCAGAATCTGAGGATTGTGGGGATGCCCAAAAGCATCGAAGGTACGAAGGCCGCCAAGTTTGTGGCGAGCATGCTGGAGAAGCTGTTGGGGGAAGGAGGTCTTTGACTGGCCCCTCCAGCTTTGACTCGCCTATTTTCCAAGGATCTACTTCCCTCTGTTCCCCGCCCGTTCATATATCTGTCCAGATGCATCTTAAATGATGCTATCGTGCCCGCCTCTACCACCTCCGCTGGCAAAGCGTTCCAGGCACTCACCACCCTCTGCATAAAAAACTTCCCACGCACATCTCCCTTAAACTTTCCCCCTCTCACCTTGAAATCGTGACCCCTTGTAGTTGACACCCCCACTCTTGGAAAAAGCTTGTTGCTATCCACCCTGTCCATACCTCTCAATTTTGTAGACCTCAATCAGGTCCCCCCTCAACCTGCGTCTTTCAAACGAAAACAATCCTAATCTACTCAACCTTTCTTCATAGCTAGCACCCTCCATACCAGGCAACATCTTGGTGAACCTCCTCTGCACCCTCTCTAAAGCATCCACATCCTTCTGGTAATGTGGCGACCAGAACTGCACGCAGTATTACAAATGTGGCCTAACCAAAGTCCTGTACAACTGTAACATGACCTGCCGACTCTTGTACTCAATACCCCATCCGATAAAGGCAAGCATGCTGTATGCCTTCTTGACCACTCTATCGACCTGCATTGCTACCTTCAGGGTACAATGGACCTGAACTCCCAGATCTCTCTGTACATCAATTTTCCCCAGGACTCTTCCATTGACCGTATAGCCCGCTCTTGAATTAGTTCTTCCAAAATGCATCACCTCGCATTTGCCTGGATTGAACTCCATCTGCCATTTCTCTGCTCAACTCTCCAATCTATCTATATTTTGCTGTATTCTCTGACCGTCCTCCTCGCTCTCTGCAACTCCACCAATCTTAGTGTCACCTGAAAATTTCGGGAGTGAAGTGGGGGTTCGTCAGGAAGAAGGTGTGGGGGAGGGGGAATGGGTTAGTTCCTTGTTTGGGTGTGTGGGGAGGGTTGCTGAAATGGGTGTGGTTGGTATGGCGTAGTTGGGAAGGGTCAGACAGCGGAGGGCGAGCCTGGAGTTGCACATGACACGGGCTGGCTTAAAAAGGGGTACATATGATCGGCGGGGGAGGGGAGTCCCCCGACCAAACTGGCCATGTGGAATGTGTGAGGGCCGGTTGAGTGGCTGCGTGCTTTCGCGCACGAGGGGTTTGAAGGCGGACATGTGCTTTTGCAGGAGACGCACCTTAAGTTGGGGGATCAGACGAGGTTAAGGAAGGGATGGGTGGGGCAGGTGTTCCACTTAGGGTTAGACATGATGACGAGGGAGTGGCGGTGTTGGTTAATAAGTGGCATTTGAGATTGGGAGCATTGAGGCCGATCCAGAGGTTAGATATTTGATGGTCAATGGAAAATTGGAGGGGATGCCGGTAGTCCTGGGGAATGTTTATGCCCTGAATTGGGTCGACATGGACTTTATGAGGCGGGTGTTAGAGAGGCTGATTATGGTGTCATTTGAATATGGTCCTAGATCTGAGGTTGAACCTGTTGAGTCTTACGTCGTCGAGGGTGTCGGCATGGCTAGGGAGTTGAGGGGGTTCATGGAACGCATGGGGGGTCCAACCCATGGAGGTTTGGGAGGCCGAGGGCGAAGGAGTTCTCGTACGTCTCACCGGGTGTACTCCCGGATCGATTTATCTGCGATGGATAAGGCACTGCTGGCGGTGCAGCCGACTCAAGAGTCTTTGACGATTGATGCTTCCGACCATGAACCACATTGGTTGGATTTGCGGGTAGTGGAGGGGGGAGGTCCAACAGCCATGTGGAGGTTAGATGTGGGGTTGTTGGCAGATGAGGGGTTGCGTGAGTGAGTGAGGGTCGCCATTTGGGGCTATGTGGAGCTGAATGACACTGGGGAGGTCACGGTCGCCACGCTGTGGGAGACACTTAAGGCGGTGAATATATTTTGATCTGGGCGTCTAGCAAGAGGGCGAAACGGGAGGAGAGGGCGAGGCTGGTGGATGGGATTTTGAGGGTGGATCGGAGATACTCGGCGGCACCAGCGGCTCCAAATGAGCTTGGGTTAGTGTTCACCGGAAAGGTGGTGGGGCAGCTACGGAGGACCAGAGTATGAGCACGGGGAAAAGGGAAATAGGATTCTGGCCCACAAGTTGACGAAACATGCAGTCGCGAGGGAGATTAGTAGGATGTGGGGTGAGAAGGGTAAGGTGGTGACAGATCCAGAGGGGGTGAATGTTATTTTAAGATTTCTACAGGACGCAGGACAGGGTCGAAGCCCCGGCCTGGAGAGGAGGGGATGGGGTGGTTCCTGGACGGGTTGGAGTTCCTCAGGGTGGAGGAGGAGGGTGCCGAGACTGGGGACCCCCAATCAGGCTGAGAGAGGTGATGGATGGTGTGGGTGTGGTGCAAGCAGGGAAGGGCCCCGGGCCAGATGGGTTCCCAGTGGAGTTTTGTAAGAAGGTTAGTGCGGAACTGGGGCAGCAGTTCGCGGGAACATACAACGAGGTAAGGGGTAGGGGAGAGCTCCCCCCCAATATTGTCGCAGGATTCCATAACCCTGATTTTGAAGAAAGATAAGGTCCCGGGGAGTAGTGTGGGTCGCACCGGACGATATAACTGCTTAATGTTGAGACGAAGATATTGGCAAACGTGCTGGCGTCGCGAATAGAGGACTGTGTGCCAGGGTGTAAGGGGAGGACCAGACAGGATTTGTGAAGGGAAGGCTGCTTTCGGCAAATGTGCACAGGCTTCTCAATGTTATTATGATGTCCTTGGCAGGAGGTAGAAATAGTAGTGGCAATGGATGCTGAGAAGGCCTTTGAACGGGTGGAGGTGTTTGGTTTGGTCAGGAGTCTGTTGATTGGATTCAGATTCTATGCAGGGCTCCGATGGCAAGTGTTCAGATGAACAGTGTGAGTTTGGGCTACATCAGGGAGGAGACAGGGGTGCCCCATCTCCCCATCGCTTAGTCGCCTTGGCGATAAAGCCATTGACAATTGGGCTTAGGGGTTGGAAGGGGATTGAGTGGGGGAGGGAAGGGGGCTGCCAAGCACAGAATTTCCCTGTTTGCGGATGATATGCTGCTATACATTTCAGACCCGCTGGGCAGCTTTGAAAGGATCGTGGAGATCTTGAGGGAATTGTTCCTGTTCCAGAACCTCCCCACTCTTGATCTCAAATCCTTTTTCAGGAAGGTGAATAGGCTAATTTTGGCATTTGTGAGTTGATGGAGGGGGAGGGCACTCTGGTGGAGGAGATTAAGTGCAAATGGGAAGAGCAGTTGGGTGGGGAGGTGGGGGCCGGAACGTGGAAGGAGGCCCTGCCGAGGGTGAATGCGTCCTTGTCGTGTGCGAGGTTCAGCCTCATCCAATTTATGATGGTACATAGACCCCACATGACGATTGCAACAATTAGCCGGTTCTTTGCAGAGGTGGAGGATAGGTGTGGGTGGTGCCTGCTAATTACATCCAAACGTTCTGGTCTTGTCCAAAGCTGAGGTGGTTCTGGCAGGAGTTCTCCGATGTTATGGTCCAAGATTCTGGGTGTGGGGGTGGCCCCGAGTCCGAAGGTGGTAATATTTGGTGTGTCGGAAGATCCGGGAGTCCAGATATGAAGAGAGACTGGACTTATTTTCCATAGAGCAGAGAAGGCTGAGGGGAGACTTGTTGAGGTCCTCAAAATTATGAGGGTCATAAGTAGGGTAGATCAGAAGAAACATTTCCCCTTAGTAAAGGGGTCAATAACTAGGGGGCACAGATTTAAGAAAAGGTGCAAGAAATTTAAAGGGGATTTGAGGAAAAACGTTTTCATCGAGATGTGGTGGGAATCTGGAACTCACTGCCTGAAAGGGTGGTAGAAGTGGGAACACTCAACATTTAACGCAGAAAATAGGAGTAGGCCATTCGGCCCTTTCAAGCCTGCTCTGCCATTCATTATGATTATGGCTGATCATCCAACTCAGTAACCGGGTCACGCTTCCCCCCTAGATCCTTTGATCCCTTTAGTCCCAAGAGCGATATCTACTGCCTTTTGTGATAGAGAATTCCTTCATTCAGCATCTAGCAGCAGAAGCATTCAAATGAGCACTTGAAGCGCCACAGCATACAAGACTATGGACCAAGTGCTGGAAAACAGGATTAGAATAGATGGGTGTTTGATAGTTTGCGCAGGCGCTATGGGCTGAAGGGCCTCTTTCTGTGCTGTAGATCTCAGTGACTAATCAGTAAAAGATGCAAAAACAAAATGATACGAGGAGAAGCCTTTTTAACGTAGTGAGTGTTAGGGTTTGGAATGCGCTGCCTGAGAATGTGGTGGAGGCTATTTCAATTGAAACATTCAAAAGGGAACTTGACTGCCATCTAAAAAGTAAAAATGCACAGGGTTAAGGGCAGAAGGTGTAGAATTGGCACAAGGTGACTTGTTCATTCAGACAGCCGGTGTAGGCAGTGTGTGCCAAATGACTTCCTTCTGCACCATAACAATTCTATAATTCTGTACTATAATTACTGGGACTAGCATTTTTGGTCAGATTATTTAATTAATTAAATTTTAATTCCCCAATTACCATGAGGAGATGGGAACTCTCAATTTGAGAACATTAATCCAGGCCTCAGTATTACCAGTCCAGGAACATTACCACAATGCTACTATACTATAATGGCTCTACTTCACTGGCCAGCAAACATTTTAAGGGCACCCTGAAGTTACAAAAGATGCAAACAAGTGCGAGACATAAAAAGTTTGGGGTAACAAATTTTGAAAAGTTTACTGAAATGAGCAATTCAGCATTTTTGATCCTTGATTAACTTAGAGCAAAACTGGACAATTGCAATCATATTATGCTAAAACAAAATGCTGCATCTTTGTGTGGAACGAAAACTGTCACTACAGCGGTAGCCAGCATGGCTCTGTGAATGAATCTTTTGGACTTAATCAGAGGGATATATGTTGAATACAAATAAAATGAAAAATGTTGGGAGACATTGCAGATTCAACATCATTTGCAGAATCATAGCATGGAATCATAGCATCCCTACAGTACAGGAGGCCATCCATTGGGTCTGCACCAACCCTCCGAAAGACCTCCCTACCCAGGTCCTCTTGCCCTATCACCTTAACCCCGTAACCTAATCTGCACATCCCTGGACATCAAGGGGCAATTTAGCATGGCCAATCCACCGAACCTGCACTTGGATTGTGGGAGGAAACCAGAGCACCTGGAGGAAACCCAGGAAAAAAAAAATGTATTTTGATTATACACTTTTAAATCTTGCTAGCAGTCTTTTATATATTTTATGCAATAACGGAGGAGTAAAGTGGTTTAGGTGATAGTGTAATTACATTTATGACAGCATTGGAAGTGATCTCAGCGAGCCAATGCTGTTGCTGGGTAATATACTCCCAGCATTGTACTACCAAGTGAGCAGAAAATAAGACGTTGAACAAAAAGGAAGGCTTGGACAATGTTTACATTATTACTCATGTCATACTCAACCTGGCACACAATTAAATTTACAACTTTCATACTTTCAGTGCCATAGAGTCTGTGGCTGAATAAAGAACATCCCATTCACTATAATAAATCACTATTCTTCCACCTGGAATTACTGAGATCACTGAACACAAATATATCAGTAACACAGTTAAAGTTTGTCTGTTACTTCAATTGAAAAGTGTTTAGTAAATTGCTCCTTGTAGAGCATTTCGAACAGTGCTAACCCCAACATCTTACAGAAATTACATTGCATTTTGCAAACAGACGGACAGGATAACTGCCTCAAACGCCCAAACATTCTTTTTTATATAACTTGACGCTGAATTTAACAACTACTCATTGAAAAAAAAAGTGAAAGAAACTCTTAAAATAACAATTCAACCAAGAGGATGGATTGGATGAACAAATAATGCAGAATAGTGCCGAATATTTGTTTCGAGGTCCTGGGTTTACAACATGGAAAGAAAAGGCCAGAATCAGTCATTTTTAAAAAATGCCACGCAGGGATTCTGCCCAAACAACTCCTAAAAACAATATGTAACCCGAACCACCTGTCCAATAATATGCATTTAAGCCTGCTATTTGTTTGTAGTGATTCTTCAAGGTAGAAGAATATTTTAAAACATCAGCTGCAAAACAATGCTTTCTCTGTTTTGACCCCACTAGAGAGCAAATCCCACCCCACTGCATCAGTATATTTCCAATTTACACAATGACCATCCTTGTGACTTTTAGTATTGTCCATCTACAAGAACAACTTCAATTATATAACACCCTTAACATAACTAAATGTCTCAAGGTGCTTCACAGGGGAGTTGCTTCACACGGGAGTTAGCAAATAAAACCTGACACCATATAATGCAACAAGATATTAAAAATGACCAAACAAGGCAAGTTTTAAAAGGATTCTTTCATGGGATGCTGGTGTTGCTGACAAGACCAGTATTTGTTACCCAGCCCTAACTGCCCTTGCACGGATTGAACAGTCTACCACATTACTGAGTGTGTGAAGTCGCACGCAAGCCAGACAGGGTAAGGATGGCAGTTTTCCTTCCTTTAAACAGACAACCAGATGGGTCTTGAATAATAATGATCTTTATTAGTGTCACAAGTAGGCTCACATTAACACTGCAATGAAGTTACTAGTCATCACACTACACAGCCTGTTCGGGTACATGGAGAAAGAATATTCAAGCATGTCATTCGGGACTTGCGGGAGGAAACCGAAGCACCCGGAGGAAACCCACGCAGACACGGGGAGAACATGCAGACTCCGCAGGCAGTGACTCAAGACGGAAACCGAACCCAGGTCCCTGGTGCTGTGAAGCAACAGTGCTAACCGTTGTACGACTGTACCGCCCATATTAGATGATAGTTTCATGCTTCCCCATTGCTGAGACGAGTTATTAATTAAATTTAAATTCCATCAGCTAGAACCCTAGAGCATTAGACCAGATGTCTGGATTACTAGCCCAGTGACATTATCACTATGTCGCCAACTCAAAGGGCTGAAACAGCTGAAGGCATTGCCACCAGTGGTAACTAAAACTAATTAAAATTGGTCGAGGAATCCTTTCACTTCACAGTATTATTGTGTTGCACGTTTTTTACAATATATTATGTCTTAAGGCAGAAAGAGATATCATATTTATATGCAGTCTTTATAAATTTTAATACGTTTTGGTAAAGTTAAAATCAAGGATGCACAAAGCGCCAGAAATGGAGAAATATTAGAGAGAGAGCAACAAGGCAATGAAGGGATTTAAAAACAAGGTTGTGAATATTATAATCAATGCATTGCAGGACTGGGAGCCAAGATAAGTCTGCGAGAACAGGATACTGACAGCAGAGATTTTGCACCGGTTTTGGAAAGAGCACCCCACTTAAGCCCACACCTCCACCCTATCCCTTAACCCCAGCTAACCTTTTTTTTGGACACTAATGACAATTTAGCATGGCCAATCCACCTAACCTGCACATCTTTGGACTATGGGACGAAACCGGAGCACCCGGAAGAAACCCATGCAGACACAGGGAGACCATGCAGACTCCGCAACAGTGACCCAAGCCAGGAATCGAACCTGGGACCCTGGAGCTGTGAAGCAACTTTGCTAACCACTGTGGTACCGTGCTGTCCCTTTCTTTTGTAGGAGGCGGCCATTTGGCCCATCGACACTGCACCGACCCACTTAAGCCCTCATTTCCACTCTATCCCCATAACCCAATAACCCCTCCTAATCTTTTTGGACACTCAGGGCAATTTGGAATGGCCAATCCACCTAACCGCACGTCTTCGGAGCACCCGGAAGAAACCCATGCAGATACAGGCAGAACATGCAGACTCTGCACAGACAGTGACCTAGCGGGGAATCGAACCTGGGAGGCTGGTGCTATGAAGCCACAGTGCTACCCACTGTGCTACCATGCTGCCCCTTGGTATAAGACCAAGATTCGAGCATGCAAAGTGGGAGGCAAGCCACGAGAATGAACAGGAACAGGAGTTAGTCATACAGCCTCTTGCACCTGCTCCAATCACTAAGATCATGACTGATCTTCCACCCGAGAGCTTCCCAGCTCTATCTCCATATACCATGATTCCCTCAGTCCCAGAATTCTACTGATCTGTCTAGATCCACTGTCATGTGGGATATAGAATTATACAGATTCACAAGCCTCTGAAGAATGTTTCTCATCCCAATCCTAAATGGCCAGCCCTCATCATAGTAACGTAAGGCACGATTTAACGGAGACAGTTCCAATAGTAATTACGGGCACGATTGGCCAGGTGTTTCAAAGATCGTGGCGCACAATTAACGGCACTTAGTGCCAAAAGTGAGCCCCTATGAGCTTCACACCATTACTGGTTCCCTGAGCATCTCATTCGCCAGACTCGCACCTCGGCAGCTCCCTGCTTACAACGGGGAGCTACTTTTAAGTGCTCCCTCACAACTCGCTCCCAGTCAGAACACAGGCATGGCAACACGCAGACCTGCTCCCCACTTTAGCGATGCTGACCTGACCAGGCTTCTGGGCGCTGTGGATCCGAAACAGGACATCCTGTTCCCTTGAGGGGGTCAAAAGACCACCAGTAGGGCTGCCCATACCACCTGGGAGGCAGTGGCAGCGGCCATCAGTTCAGACTGCCTGACCAGGCGGACCACTGTACAGTGCAGGAAGACCACCAACAACCTCCACCAACTGCAAGGGTACTTTAACACCAGCCCCCTGGCATCAGTCTGTCTGCCACTCCCCAGATTCCCCAGTCAGCAGCTGGCAACTCGCAGCTTCTTTCCCCCACATCCAATCACTGCACCCCAGCACACCCTGGCACTCACCAGCACAATCCTTCCATGTCCAGGTGCGGTGCCCACACATGCCACCTGCCATAGATCACCCCTCCCCCATGCACCAAGCGCACGGCTCACAATGCCCTCTCTTCCCCACAGGAGAGGTAGGTGTAATAGGGCCCAGACGAGTGGCGGATTTCCAGATATCAGTTTTCCACCCCTCCCAGGAGCAAGCCCTGGAGACTGCGGGGTTGACCGAGGAGAGAGCAATCGCCCTCGGCAAGGCTGGCCGGCAACCCTGGACCTGGGGCATCCGGCGATGACAGAGAATCCTAATATCCAGGCACCTTGATGGACTTGATCCAACTCAAAGTTCATACGGGTCAGCTGCCCGGGCATCTGTGACCTCACGGATTCACGTGTGAGCTGAAGATTGACAAATGCCGCCCCAGTCCCTGCTCGAGCCCTGAAATGTTCCAGTGGCATCAACATTCAGGGCTATGGTGCCGCCCTAAGAATTGTATACATTTCAATGAGACCACCTCTCATTCTTCTGAACTTAACAGAATGTAGGCCCATTTTACTGTCTAAGAACATAAGTAGAAGATATTGGCCACAAAACCCATTGAGCCTACTCTGCCATTCTACACAATCATGGCTGATCTTGGGCTTCAACCCCATTTTCCCATCCACTTCTCACATCACTCAGTTCCCTGAGACTCCAAAAATCTGACTATCCGAGTCTTAAACGTATTCAATGATGGAGCATCCAGAAGCCTGTGGGGTAGAGAATTCCAAAGATTCACAACCCTTCGAGTGAAATTATTTCTCATCTCAGTCCAGTAATCTGTATCTTTCCTCATGGGACTACATTCTCATTTCAGGAATCAATCTCCTGAATCTTTGTTGTTAGTTTTGTACCATCAACAAACATTCCACTATGCTTGATCCCCTTGTCCACATGATCGACACTGGAGACAGAAGTTATTGAGTTGTTCTTAGTTGGTGTAAATTGGCTTAGCTTCACTGCCATACAGCAAAGGCCTTTAGGTGGCTCGTGATTCCTTCAAGCAAGTGTTCTACCCCCAGCCAATTTTGTTTCTATGCAGCCATTGTCCCTTTACTCACATTTGTTACCAGTTTAACATGTTTCTTATGTGGTATTTTACCAAAACCATTTTCAAATTTCACATACTCAAAAACCTATACTACTCATGTCAACTCTCCATTATTTCCAAGAGTTTAATCAAGACGTCAAACTTGCTTTGCCCTTAACACACCCGTGTTAGCTTTCATTTATTAGCCTCTATTTTATTAGCCTCTATTTTGCCAAGTGCCAATTCACTTTGCTCTGTATTATTGTCACAGTTTCACACCATAGCTGTCAGGCTGACTGACCACTGTTGCCAGGATTTTGTTTTAAATCTGTTGTGTAGGTGATACAGTATTTCTGGCAATGCAACATGCCTTCAGCAAGGTGTCGGTTTGGTTTATCTGCTCAAAATAATAATGGAAACGAAACACACAAACTTGTTTGCACTGGAGTGCTGAACTTGGTGCATTTGAGTGCGATAGTGAGAGTTTGGTGACTGAGTGAGTATAAGGGATCATTTTTATCTAAAGTCTAGTATTTCTTTTATTTAGTTAATTAACTTAAAAGTTGCTGTTTGGTTCAGAAGAGAATGAATTCTGAATCAGCTTTAAACAAAGGTTCTACTTGCAGGTACTTGCAGCTGGAGCTTGTTAATTAGTTAATTGGATCAGGCCAGTTTTCAGAGGCTAGATTCACAGTATAAAAAGGATCCAGCTACAGTGCAGACTTTGTTTGCACTGGAGTGCTGAACTTGGTGCATTTGAGTGCTATAGTGAGAGTTTGGTGACTGAGGGAGTGCTGAACTTGGTGCATTTGAGTGCTATAGTGAGAGTTTGGTGACTGAGGGAGTGCTGAACTTGGTGCATTTGAGTGCTATAGTGAGAGTTTGGTGACTGAGGGAGTGCTGAACTTGGTGCATTTGAGTGCTATAGCGAGAGTTTGGTGACTGAGGGAGTTCGGTGAGGAGGGAGCAAGGTGCTCCTTTCATTTCATTTCCGCAAAGAGCGAGAAGGGAGCCAGGAGTTTACAGAGTGCAGCTGACAGGGAGCAGAATCGGAGGGCGGAGGTCCAGTTGGTCTACAGGGCAGCTATATTCTGTAACGTAAGAGGGGATGGAGGCTAGGGCAGTTGCATGCTCCTCCTGTAGGATGTGGGTTGTGAGGGATACCACCGGTGTCCCCGCTGACTATACTTGCGGGAAGTGCACCCGACTCCAGCTCCTCAGAGACCGTGTTAGGGAACTGGAGCTGGAGGAACTTCGGATAATCCGGGAGGCAGAGGGGGTTATCGAGAAGAGTTACAGGGAGGTAGCCACACCCAAGGTATTGGACAAGAGTAGCTGGGTTACAGTCAGGGGAAAGAAAACTAACAGGCAGACAGTGCAGGGATCCCTCGTGGCCGTTCCCCTTCAAAACAAGTATACCGTTATGGATGCTGTTGGGGGGGGGATGACCTACCGGGGAAAGGCCCTAGCGGCCAGGTCTCTGGCACTGAGTCTGGCTCTGGGGCTCAGAAGGGAAGGGGGGAGAATAGAAAAGCAATAGTAATAGGAGATTCAATGGTTAGGGGAATAGATAGGAGATTCTGTGGTCGCGAGCGAGACTCCCGGAAGATATGTTGCCTCCCGGGTGCCAGGGCCAGGATGTCTCGGATCGTGTCTTCAGGATCCTGAAGGGGGAGAGTGAGCAGCCAGAAGTCGTGGTGCACATTGGTACCAACGACATAGGTAGGAAAAGGGGTGTGGAGGTAGTAAACCAGTTTAGGGAGTTAGGCTGGAAGTTAAAGGCCAGGACAGACAGAGTTGTCATCTCTGGTTTATTGCCGGTGCCACGTGATAGTGAGGCTAGGAATAGGGAGAGAGTGCAGTTGAACTCGTGGCTGCAGGAATGGTGTAGGAGGGAGGGCTTCAGGTATTTGGATAATTGGAGCGCATTCTGGGGAAGGTGGGACCTGTACAACCAGGACGGGTTGCATCTGAACCAGAGGGGCACCAATATCCTGGGAGGGAGGTTTTCTAGTAGTCTTCGGGAGGGTTTAAACTAATTTGGCAGGGGAATGGGAACCGGATTTGTAGTCCAGCAACTAAGGAAGCCGACATTCAGGACACCAAATCGTGTAGTGATGCAGTGGGGAAGGTAACACTGACAAAGGAGAGTACTTGCAGGCAAGGAGATGGGTTGAAGTGTGTATACTTCAACGCAAGAAGCATCAGGAATAAGGTGGGTGAACTTAAGGCATGGATCGGTACTTGGGACTACGATGTGGTGGCCATCACGGAAACTTGGATAGAAGAGGGGCAGAAATAGTTGTTGGAGGTCCCTGGTTATAGATGTTTCAACAAGATTAGGGAGGATGGTAAAAATGAAAAATGAAAATCGCTTATTGTCACGAGTAGGCTTCAAATGAAGTTACTGTGAAAAGCCCCTAGTCGCCACATTCCGGCGCCTGTTCGGGGAGGCTGTTACGGGAATCGAACCGTGGGGGGGAAATCGAAAGAGGTGGGGGGTGGCATTGTTAATTAGAGTAGTATCATAGCTGCAGAAAGGCAGTTCGAGGAGGATCTGCCTACTGAGATAGTATGGGTTGAAGTCAGAAATAGGAAAGGAGCAGTCACCTTGTTGGGAGTTTTCTATAGGCCCCCCCAATAGCAGCAGAGATGTGGAGGAACAGATTGGGAAACAGATTTTGGAAAGGTGCAGAAGTCACAGGGTAGTAGTCATGGGTGACTTCAACTTCCCAAACATTGAGTGGAAACTCTTTAAATCAAATAGTTTGGATGGGGTGGTGTTTGTGCAGTGTGTCCAGGAAGCTTTTCTAACACAGTATGTAGATTGTCCGACCAGAGGGGAGGCCATATTGGATTTGGTACTTGGTAATGAACCAGGGCAGGTGATAGATTGTTAGTGGGGGAGCATTTTGGAGGTAGTGACCACAATTCTTGTGACTTTCACTTTAGTTATGGAGAGGGATAGGTGCGTGCAACAGGGCAAGGTTTACAATTGGGGGAAGGTAAATACAATGCTGTCAGACAGGAATTGAAGTGCATATGTTGGGAACATAGGCTGTCAGGGAAGGACACTAGTGAAATGTGGAACTTGTTCAAGGAACAGGTACTGCGTGTCTTTGATATGTATGTCCCTGTCAGGCAGGGAAGAGATGGTCAAGAGAGGTTGAATGTCTTGTTAAGAGGAAGAAGGAGACTTATGTAAGGTTGAGGAAACAAGGTTCAGACAGGGCGCTGGAGGGATACAAGATAGCCAGGAGGGAAGTGAAGAAAGGGATTAGGAGAACTAAGAGAGGGAATGACAAATCTTTGGCGGGTAGGATCAAGGAAAACCCCAAGGCCTTTTACACATATATGAGAAATATAAGAATGATTAGAGCGAGGGTATCAAGGACAGTAGTGGGAGATTGTGTATTGAGTCTGACGAGATAGGAGAGGTCTTTAACGAGTACTTTTCTTCAGTTCTTACAAACGAGAGGGGCCATATTGTTGGAGAGGACAGTGTGAAACAGACTGGTAAGCTTGAGGAGATACTTGTTAGGAAGGAAGATGTGTTGGGCGTTTTGAAAAACTTGAGGATAGACAAGTCCCCCGGGCCTGATGGGATATATCCAAGGATTCTATGGGAAGCAAGAAATGAAATTTCAGAGCCGTTGGCAATGATCTTTTCGTCCTCACTGTCAACAGGGGTGGTACCAGGGTATCGGAGAGTGGTGAATGTCGTGCCCCTGTTCAAAAAAGGGAATAGGGATAACCCTGGGAATTACAGGCCAGTTAGTCTTACTTCGGTGGTAGGCAAAGTAATGGAAAGGGTACTGAGGGATAGGATTTCTGAGCATCTGGAAAGACACTGCTTGATTAGGGAGTCAGCACGGATTTGTGAGGGGTAGGTCTTGCCTTACAAGTCTTATTGACTTCTTTGAGGAGGTGACCAAGCATGTAGATGATGGTAAAGCAGTGGATGTAGTGTACATGGATTTTAGTAAGGCATTTGATAAGGTTCCCCATGGTAGGCTTATGCAGAAAGTAAGGAGGCATGGGATAGTGGGAAATTTGGCCAGGTGGATAACGAACTGGCTAACCGATAGAAGTCAGAGAATGGTGGTGGATGGCAAATATTCAGCCTGGAGCCCAGTTACCAGTGGCGTACCGCAGGGATCAGTTCTGGGTCCTCTGCTGTTTGTGATTTTCATTAATGACTTGGATGAGGGAGTTGAAGGGTGGGTCAGTAAATTTGCAGATGATACGAAGATTGGTGGAGTTGTGGATAGTGAGGAGGGCTGTTGTCGGCTGCAAAGAGACATAGATAGGATGCAGAGCTGGGCTGAGAAGTGGTAGATGGAGATTAACCCTGACAAGTGTGAGGGTGTCCATTTTGGAAGGAAAAATATGAATGTGGAATACAGGGTTAACGGTAGGGTTCTTGGCAACGTAGAGGAGCAGAGAGATCTTGGGGTCTATGTTCAAAGATCTTTGAAAGTTGCCACTCAAGTGGATAGAGCTGTGAAGAAGGCCTATGGTGTACTAGCGTTCATTAGCAGAGGAATTGAATTTAAGAGCCGTGAGGTGATGATGCAGCTGTACAAAACCTTGGTACGGCCACATTTGGAATACTGTGTGGTGTGCAGTTCTGGTCACCTCATTTTAGGAAGGATGTGGAAGCTTTGGAAAAGGTGCAAAGGAGATTTACCAGGATGTTGCCTGGAATGGAGAGTAGGTCTTACGAGGAAAGGTTGAGGGTGCTAGGCCTTTTCTCATTAGAACTGAGAAGGATGAGGGGCGACTTGATAGAGGTTTATAAGATGATCAGAGGAATAGATAGAAGAGACAGTCAGAGACTTTTTCCCTGGGTGGAACAAACCATTACAAGGGGACATAAATTCAAGGTAAATGGTGGAAGATATAGGGGGGACGTCAGAGGTAGGTTCTTTACCCAGAGAGTAGTGGGGGCATGGAATGCACTGCCTGTGGAAGTAGTTGAGTTGGAAACATTAGGGACCTTCAAGCGGCTATTGGATAGGTACATGGATTAGGGTAGAATACTGGAGTGTGGATTAATTTGTTCTTAAGGGCAGCACGGTAGCATTGTGGATAGCACAACTGCTTTACAGTTCCAGGGTCCCAGGTTCGATTCCGGCTTGGGTCACTGTCTGTGTGGAGTTTGCACATCCTCCCCGTGTGTGCATGGGTTTCCTCCGGGTGTTCCAGTTTCCTCGCACAGTCCAAAGATGTGCAGGTTGGGTGGATTGGCCATGATAAATTGCCCTTAGTGTCCAAAATTCTATGGTAATCTTACCTAGGACAAAAGTTCGGCACAACATCGTGGGCCGAAGGGCCTGTTCTGTGCTGGATTTCTCTATGTTCTATGTTTGACTCAAACGTGAATTAGATGAATACTCTGAATAAATGTTGGTGCCAAAACGTTCATGTTAAGAAACTTCTGGTAATGCAGCGCGCCCTCAGTGAGATATTGATTTGAATTATCTGCTCTAGTCCATAATTGGGCTTCTGGTGGCATTATGTAGGGTATGGGCAAAACTTCCATGGCATGGCACCCACTAGAGTATTGTACTTTTAGCCCTTTTCTTTCAGTTAAAAGGGGGTATTTTTGTTTGAAAACCCACAACATTAATGGAATAAGGATCCTATATAGGTGAAATGCCCAGAAATGCCAGGGGTGGGAAAAGCAGACAGTAGATGTTCATCAACGGAATCAGAGACCTCTGAGCTTGCTGGCAGAAAAAATGGCGGAGTTAGTCTTTGGAGCTCTGAGCATTCCACTAACAGCCAAGGTGCTTTCGCGCACATTGGCAAAAGAATTTAACAAGCATTGGCAGGTTGTGTCGAAGGCCCTCCTCAAATCGGTGGATACGGCCTTGGCCCCCGTTAAGAGTGGCTCTGGAAAAGGCCACAATACCGTGAAATCCCATGGAGCCATGATAATAGACATGGAAGTGGCCCTTTTGAGACATAGTGATCACATTGCCTCATTGGAAGTGGAGAGGCCTCTGGTGGCCGAGGCAAATAAGTCGCTGAAGGCCAAGATGAATTTTAGAGAATGGATCCTGGAGGAATCGTTTGAATCGTGGAGGTGCCGGAGGGGATGGAAGGCCCAACACCCACTGATTACTTTGTGGTGATATTTGGGAAGATGGTGGGGAAGGGTAGATTCACATCCCTGCCTGCGGCCAAACGTACACTCCGGCAGAGGCCTCATCCTGTGGATTCAAGCATTTGGTAATAGTGAAGTTTCATCGCTTCAACGAGAAAGAGCGGGTTCTGAGGTGGGTGAAGGAACATCGCGATTTCAAATAGGAAAGACACCCCATCATGTTATACCAGGATTGGAACAGAGCTGGCGAAGAGGGTTGCGTTCAATAAAGCTAAGGCCACCCTGTACAAAAGTGGAGTCTGATTTGGTGTGGTGGACCCGGTGCGGTTAAGAGTAACTTTCGAGGGAAAGGACTATTTATTAGAATCGCCAGGTGAGACGGATTCCTTTGGAAAGAAATCCGGGTTGGGCGCAGTGTGATTGATTTTTATTTTGGATGTTGAGGACGGGCATGTTGAATTGTTGGGGTGCTATGTTTATTTTTGCATTTTCCTGTTCTTGTTGGGGTTGAATTTTTACAGTTTGGGCTCAAGTTTGGGGTTTAGTTTCATGTGGGGTTCTGTTCTGATTGTTACGAAAATATATCATTCCCTGTTGGAGCACAATAGTTTATGGGGCTTTAATACTTTGCTGTGCGCAACCATTTTCTTTCACTCTAGTCGGCAGCCGCCCGGTTAACCTAAGAGTTAAGGGTTGACTACAGCTCATTATATGAGTTTTGTTTTAAATCATAAGCTTAGTGTTCTTGTTTTGTTTGCGAGGAGTAGATTTTAATTGTTCACGTTCACCATGCTGTTATCTGTATGCGTATTTGGGTGGGACTGTATCAGAGGGTGAGGGCAAGGAGGAGTTTACTGAAATCTACAGAAAAACTGTAGATTTTTCTTTGTTTCGTTTCGTGATTTGGTGGCCAGCTTGGGTTAGCCTGGTTGCTGTACTTTTTTTTATATCTACTGGGTAATTTCTCTTGGTTGAAATGGCTGACTCTGGATTGAGAGGGATGAGAGAACCCCGGTTTGTTTGGTCACCTGGAATGTCAGGGGGTTGAACGGCCCAGTGAAAAGGTTGAGAGTATTTGCTCACCTTAAGAGTTAAAATTTTGATGTGGTATTTTTGCAGGAAACTCATTTGCGGGTCAGAGACCAGACAAGGAGCAGAAGGGGTGGGTGGGGCAAGTTTTTCATTTGGGCTTCGGTCTTAGGGCCCAGGGTGCAGTAATAATTCATAAAAGGGTTCCGTTTTCTGCTGCGAAAATCTTGGCCGACCCCAATGACAGACATGTTGCTGTCTGTGGCTCTTTGGTGGGCACTCCAGTGGTTCTGATTAATACCTATGCTCCAAACTGGGACAATGGGAATTTTATTAATAATTTACTGGCCTCCCCGATTTAGATTTGCATTGTGTTCTGAGCCCTTGTCGGATCGGTCCAAACCTAAATCTCCGACTCCATCAGGGGTGGCCAGAGCTATGATGTTTTTGATAGAAGATGGTTTTGGGGAGTGGCGGGGGGGGGAGAACCTTGATGCTTTTTGCATCCAGGTGATAAACAGTTTTCATGAGCATCAAGTATACTCGTGGTTGTTTTTTGTGGTGGATAGGTCTCGCCTCCCTTCGATGGTGGCGCTGGTTACTCCGCAATTAGGATTCCAGATCATGTCCCATACTTCATTTACTTAGCACTAATTAGACTTTCCCAATGCCCGCCATGGAGATTGGACACAGCATTATTCTTGGACAATAAATTTTATGAACTCAATGGGAATATATAAAATTTTATAAAAGTGAGTCAGTCTCATCTTCTGCGCTGTATGATGTCCTTAAGGTGAACCTTGGCGGGCGGGGGGGGGGGGGGGGGGGGGGGGGGGATTATTGCCTACAAAGTGCATATAATGCAGATAATGAAATGAAAATTGCTTATTGTCACAAGTAGGCTTCAAATGAAGTTACTGTGAAAAGCCCCTAGTCGCCACATTCCGGCGCCTGTTCGGGGGGGCTGGTACGGGAATTGAACCGTGCTGCTGGCCTGCCTTGGTCTGCTTTCAAAGCCAGCGATTTAGCCCTGTGCTAAACAGCCCCTGCAATGAAACAGCCACTCAATGAGAGTGGAGCTGCAGAGGCTGGTGGATTGTATTCTTGAGGCGGACCACCAGTACTCATTTGCCCCGACCCCAGAGTTGTTGACAAGTAAGAAAAAGCTGCAGTCACAATTCAAGTTATTGTCAACAAAGCGGTGGGCTGCTTGCGATGCTAGAGGGCTATGTTTTATGAATATGGGGAGAAGGCCAGTCGCTTCTTTGCTCACCAGCTGAAGTGGCAGGCGAATTAACGGGACAACATTCAGGTACATATCTCAAGCAACAATCTGGTTTCCGCTCCTCCTCAGGTCAATCTGGCTTTTGAGTCATTTTATCGGGGTCCAAATAGATCGGAGCCTCCAGTTGAGGAATCAGTCATTACCGACTTTTTAGGAAGCTTATCATCCTAGCTGTGGAGGGGAAAGAGGAGCAAGGAGTTGGAATCGCAATTGGGCCCAGAGAAAATTGCGAAATGCACTGGGTGGATGCAAACAAGTAAAGCCTCTGGCCCTGACGGCCTACCAGTTGAATTTTATAAGAACTTCGCAGAGCGGTTGGTACCTTTAATAATGGATATGATTAATGACTCCCTATGCAGGGGTTTGTTGCTCTCTATCCTCACACAGACCTCCTATCTCCTTGATTCTCAAGCAGACAAAAACCCAACAGTGTAGATTATATGGACCGATTTCTTAAATCTGGATATTAAGTTACTTGCGAAAGTGCTGGCGCTGCGGCTGGAGCACTGCCTCCCAGAGGTGATCACGGAAAATCAGACAGGCTTCGTTAAGAGTCTCAATTGTTGGCCAATCCATGTTGCCTGGCTGATGGTGTTAAGTCTGACTTGCAGAGGTGGGATAACCTCCCTCTGTCCTTGGTGGGCAGGGCTCAGTATATTAAAATGAACATACTCCCGCGATTTTAATTTATTTTTCAATGCTCCCCCATTTTACGCCCCACGTTCTGCTTCGGTGGAGGCCTCTTACTCCATCCACTGCCTTGGCTTGACTGGGGGACCATGTGATTTGTTTAAATTTGGAGAAGGTTTTTTTTTTAGTAATCTTTATTGTCACAAGTAGGTTTATATTAACACTGCAATGAAGTTACTGTGAAAAGCCCCTGGTCGCCATATTTCGGCGCCTGTTCAGGTACACTGAGGGAGAATTCAGAATGTTCAATTCACCTCACAAGCACGTCTTTCGGGACTTGTGGGAGGAAACCGGAGCGCCCAGAAGAAATCCACGCAGACATGGGGATAACATGCAGAATCCGCATAGACAGTGACCCAAGCTGGGAATCGAACCTGGGACCCTAGCGCTGTGAAGCAACAGTAGCTGTGAAGCAACCCACTGTGCTACTGTGACACCCATTAAATACACCATTAGAGGGTCGGTAGAAGGGTTCTATCTAAGATGGCAGCCATTCTTTTTTTAAAGGAGCTCGTCATCGTCAGCTGTTAGAGAGTTTAGTTTAGTTTTTTGGGGTTATGTTAACATGTGCTTTTACAGGTTAATTTCATTCTTTTATTGTGTAATTCCAATTAATTATTTTGCATAATTTCGGCTATGAAAATTTTTACATTTCTTTTAAAGTCCATTCTGGAACCAAAACCCACGAACTTGCTGCAAACATGAGTTAGATGAATACTCTTGTGAATAAACGCTGCTGTCAAAATTTTCATGTTAAGAAACGTATTCGCTAATAATGAGCAACTGTGCATAGCTTTAAACTCTTCTACTTGCCTTGTGAATTCAATCAATTACACATTATGTTGTTATATATTCTCCACGTGCATAAATGAAGCTGGCAGCAGGAGTTGTTTATGAAACAGTTTCAGATTCACTGAAGACCTTTCTTGGTGATCCTTATGTTGTAAAGAATTGAATTGATTTTTTAGCCAGTTTGAAAATGAAGAATTTGAGGACATGATTTGGCAGTATACCTCACTTTGCGAATTAGAAGGATCTCACGTTATCAACAAAAAAGAGGTAGAGAAGCAATTCAAGACAATGAATCCACAGAAAGCATGCAGCCCAGATCAGATCAGCAGAAAACTGAAAGAACCATAGAAAGAAAACATAGAAAAGTTACATCGCAGAAAGAGGCCTTGACCCAAAAGGCAACTATGCTCACGTGTCCTTTGTTGCTTCTACTTCAGCTTTCAATATCATGCTACCATCAAACTCATTGAGAAATTGAAAAACCTCAATGCCAATTCCACTCTCCTACTTTGGATGTGATTTCCTTCACAACAGCGCCCAACAGGTATTATTTTCTGGGATTTATTCGAGCCCATGTTAACGAATATTGGATTTCCTCGGGGCTGTGTACCTTTGCTTTTCATCCCTACACAAATTACCGTCAATCAGAACACAACAAATTAATGATCCTTAAGTATACTGATGATACAGTACTTGTAGATCTTATAAGGAACAGTGAAGTAAACTATAGGAACTTGTGGAGAAGTTCGTAAAATGGTGCGATGATAACTCTCTTAACAGGAACAAAAGAATTAGTTACAGACTTTAGGAAAAAGCCAGCTAACTATATTCTGGTGAGGATTCATGATGTGCACAAGGTAGTTGTTACCAGCTACAAGTATCTTGGTATCAATGTAGTTGTTACCAGCTACAAGTATCCTGGTATCAAAGTAGATAAGTTGAATTGGGAACAGTGTACAGATGTGCTAAAATTAAAATCCTTTCAAGTAGATCCTACTATTATGATGAAACTCTTCAATGCAGTTGTAGTTGAGAGTACTATCTTTTGTGGATGTCTCTCCTGATACGGTTGTCTTAGGAAATCAGACTAAGGGTACAGAGCTTATTGAACCAGACAGGAAGGTTATTTGATGATCATATCTTTCTTGACAAAATGTGCTTCGAAGAATTTTGACAAAAGTGTCATGCAGGGGCTGTTTTAGCACACTGGGCTAAATCGCTAGCTTTTAAAGCAGACCAAGGCAGGCCAGCAGCACGGTTCGATTCCCGTACCAGCCTCCCAGAACAGGCGCCGGAATGTGGCGACTAGGGGCTTTTCACAGTAACTTCATTGAAGCCTACTCGTGACAAGAAGCGATTTTCATTTAATTTAATTTACAAAGAGAATCACCCCTTGTCTCAGTATTACTATTTGATGCATTCGGAGAAAAGGCGAAAATCCTTCAGTTACAGGTCAAATCGGTTCTTGAGCTCAGTTGTGCTCTTTTCGATAAGAACTTTTAACAGGAGTTTGATGAATGGAAGAGGATGGGCACTCATGATGGAAGTCTCTGCCTGATTATTTTAATGCATTGGAATAGTTTTAATACATATTGATCAAAGTTAGGCCTCTGTGATAGGGTCCTTTTCTTTCTTTTTATTGTTAATTTATATGTAATCTTTGAATGAACATACAACGTACCCAAAATGAATCTCCATATGGACGATAAAGAAATTGA
Source organism: Scyliorhinus canicula (assembly GCF_902713615.1). NCBI lineage: Eukaryota > Metazoa > Chordata > Chondrichthyes > Carcharhiniformes > Scyliorhinidae > Scyliorhinus > Scyliorhinus canicula. Next base: position 263,119,171 of record NC_052147.1, read on the forward strand.
GTCAAAGGCTTTAATGTTAATCAAAACTTGCAAGTTGCATAGTTCCTATTGTTTCTAAAGTTTTTACTCAACAAACCAAATCTTTGGTAGTTACTGCCATCAAGACAATGTGGTTCAAAGTGTTCCCTGAGATGTCAACAATGACTGCAAGACTCAGCAGCTATTTTTAGAGTTGGAATTCAAGGGGATGCGGATTTCATGGAGTGTTCTATTTCAAACACACCTTAGTAATTTTACAAGAGAAGAAACAAACACGTTTGCCAGATTGTCCACTACTATTTGCATTCTGAACGTTTAGCCTGAAATATTGTTAATCCATTTTGCTTCCCAAGAAAATGTATTTTTCGAGCCTTAGCCCCCTTTCTGTGTAGCAGTTAACAGACTTTATAGATGAAAAAAGTCACCCTGTAGAAAGTTGAGTTAACGCCCTCCCATTTTGTACAAAACATTTAAAATAATAATTAAAACAAACAACTACTTCTCCTTTTAGCTAGATTTGGTGGATTAACAGACATCAGAGGCAAAATAAATACTTTGATCAGTGCTTCACCTGAATAAACATGTGAAGTTGAGAAAACGGCCCTTCTACCTCAGGTTTAAATTCAATGCAGAATGTCAGCACTTGGCAGATGCAATCGTCATTTCAGCCCACATCACAACTGTCCCTGGTTCAACAGTCTCACTTACCACAAATGGCTGGTGTTAGAAACTGATGTCACAAATAATTTAGTTTGAAGGTTGCAGATTAACAGCGAGCTAATCCCATCCAACAACAGTCAAGAATGTGGATGTGGACAATCATAGAATTTACAGTGCAGAAGGAGGTCATTCGGCCCATCGAGTCTACACCAGCCCTTGAAAGAGGACTATCCAAGACCACACCTCCCCGCAATCCAGTAACCCCACCTAACCGCTGGCCACTAAGGGGCAATTTAGCATGGCCAATCCACTTAACCTGTATATCTTTTGACTGTGGGAGGAAATCGGAGCACCCGGAGGAAACCCACGCAGACACTGGGAGAAATGCAAACTCCACACAGTCACCAGAGGCTAGAATTGAACCAGGGTCCCTGGAGCTGTGAGGCAGCGGTGCAAATCACTGTGCCACCAAACGTATGTTTGAAGTACAAAACACACTTTAAAATATTCTTTACTTGATGTTGAAATGAATGTATTGCACATATCTGAACTAGTGGTTTATGCACAACAAACCAATTACACTTTTCACAATTCATGCTATTGGTGCCACTTAGTGGTTATGTTACCATAAACCTTTGGTCACAAGGTGTGCCTAAGCAATGATACCTTCTATAACATATCCCACTGTTCTCTTGTATGCAACATTATCGTTTATTCTCATCACTGTCAAAATGAAAGAATTCAGGCTTATGGTAGCGTACAAGATACTAGTGATGATGAGCATAGGTTTTTTGGTCTTTTAATTAATGCCTTTAGATTGCCAGTTTTCAAAGAAGCAGTTTTCACAACATAAAGGACTTTAATTCCCTTTCTGCAATTCCATGAACTTGTTTTTCCCTTTTTGCATGTTCAACATTTTTGAAGGTTGATATTTTAGTCTGAAGGAACTGTATCCCAAAATATTAACCGATCTTTCTACAAATACTATCAGGCCTGTAGATATTTTAAAGTAATAGAGAAGATTTTTTTTTTTTAAAGTGGGAGATGGACGAATTAAGATTAAATTCTTTTCATCCAGGTCATGGCAATCTAGAACTCACTGATTGAAAGGGTACTTTCATCACAACTCTCATCACATTTAAAAAGTGCTTGGGTTAGACACCAAGTGCATTTCTGTTAGTACGAGAAATTCTGACTGCGGGAACAATGTATTGATAGAAACAGAAAACAACCTGTTCCCAATTGCAAGTTTACTCACATCAGTTTAGAAATTGATGGAACCATACCCTGATCTTTTATATGGTCCTTTAACTCTCAAACAGATCTTAGTTGAGCTAAAGTCAAACATCTTATAAGACCGCCTCGAGGAGTTTTGAGATTACTTCTGAACACGGCGTATAACTTCATTCTGCAAGGTGGAGAGTGAAGGTGGATTTGAAAAGTGATCAAGCAATTCAACCGGGTTTCTACCATTTAAAAAGGTCAGGGGAAACAAATCTTCCATTTGCACTAAATACAATTCTCAGTGTGCAACATGCCTGTTATTACCAGTTGCACTTTGAAGTAATCAGCAGTAAGGCTGTGACTTGTGCATAATAAAGCTTCAGAGCATTAAAAAGCCTAACCACTAGTACTTTATTGCAAAATAGAACTTTTCTTATCTATTTTGCCACATAGGCACGGTTCACTGTTGCGTTTTCATTTTCCCAACTCTTGCAGGTAATTTTTTACTTTCTACAGAGCTCATGAACATTACTAACAAAGAAAACAGTACTAACTTTAATTTGCAACTCCAGCAATAAGTGCAGTGAAGCTCTGCATTGAAAAATACCTATAGTCTACATCAGGGAATGCCAGAGTACATATAACACACCTTCACTATCACATGGGGCCAAACGTGGCAGTTAAATGAGAATGTATTTCTTAGCCAAATTTGGAAGAAACATTCTGACAGACAGTTTAACTTCTTATACAGTTATACAATAATCATGATCAATTAACACTTTTCTCACAAACTATTTTTGACAATTATGTCACACCATGAAACAAGGTTCCATGGTTCTTACACTCTCTTACCACTGATTTTCAGCTTTCGTCTGCAAAACAGAAACTAATGCTCAAACACTTCATAAACCAAGTACATTGAAATAAAACACACCACAACCACAAGAACCAGAAAGCAAAACTTGCACCATTGCAACCGACAAGAAACCTTAGATTAAGCCCACACAGATAGAAGACAAAGCCTCCTTTTTAAATTTAACACTAACTCATCCCTGAACAAGTTGAATATATGCCTTCTTATGATGCATTTAAACCCATGGAACCTGACGTGCATTGCAGTCAAATTAGGTGCACAACGGTTGATTTGTCTATTTGATTGAACTTGAACTCACAATGATGCACATTTAAAACAGAATCAGGAAAAATGTCAACAGCGCGGTTCAGAATCAAAAAGTGTTTCTGAACAAAATTATTAGCAGACAATATCCAAAGGTTACTAATGAGAGTGGATGAGTCAGATATCGTAAACGAGAAGTCGTGAAGTGGATACGGAAATCAAAACAGAAAGAAACTGGAAACGTTTAGGCAGAGTAAATTCACTGCCTTGTTATTTTGGTAAGGCGATGCGCAAATAAATAGAGTAAGGCTGGATAGGTCAGACCAGACGTGGAGCTCAATGGATCTGAAGTTGTGAGCGAATTGAACCTCACTGGTCAGATACAATTGAGACAGATTAAATAGCTTGGCTGTGGTCAACACCATAAATGAGATTGAGGCTGATTTTAGAAACAATTGGTTAAAGCAGGTAGGATGAGAGAGAGAGAGAGAGAGCGGGAGAGAGAATAAATGGTAGTCAAATGGTGACGGTGAATGAATCGAATATAACAATGGGTGAGCGAGGCTGTGTGGGGGCAGTCAGCCTCCCCGAGGTGGAGTTGTCAGGGTTGTGATTGTAAATACATTCAGAGTGTGAAGCTGGCTGTGAGAGGGGGTTTCAGTGAGCAGTCAGACACCCCCACCCCGGCTCTCTCAGGCACTTTACCCGCTGCTCTGGGCCCCACCTTGGTGATTGAAGAGTCTCCAGAGTTTGGTGAAGATGATTCCCATTCTCCAGGCAGGCTGGGCCTGTGGCAACGGTCTCGCCAGCGACAAGGCCGGGGCCTCCTGCCAGGGGCCCGGGTACTAGAGCGGCGGCGGCTGGTGGTGGTCCGGATACTGGCCTCAGCTCCACTCCGTCGGTGTGAAGCAGCGAACCGATAACAACGAGGAATGCTCCCTCTCCAAAGGCCCTTGCCTCAACAGCGACCGCTGGTCAGCGACGTGCGCCCCGGAGAAACGGCCATCGCGCCCGGCCCAAAAGATGCACAATCGCCCACCGGCCTTTCCGCTCCGCCGGGGAGCCAACTGCACCTGCGCACTAACCCCGGACCCCGCAGAGCAGCGCGCCTGCGCACCAACCCGCCGGCAGCTGCCCGCGCCTGCGCACCGGACGGCAGCTTGCCGGCATTGCGCCTGCGCTCTAAGGTTACACACAGGTTGGCTTACCCACCTGCACAGGTCCCCAGTGGAACCAAGGCTGAGGTCAAACAAGGCTGGAAACCATAGAATCCCTACAGTGCAGAAGGGGACCATTTGGCCCATCGAGTCTGCACTGACCCTCTGAAAGAGCACCCTACCCAGGCCCACTCCACCACCCTTTCATTGTAGCCCCACCTAGGGACAATTTAGCACATCCAATCTAGCTAACCTGCCTATCTTTAGAATGCGGGAGGAAACTAGAGCACCCGGAGAAAACTCACGCAGACAAGGGAAGAATGTGCAGACTCCGCACAGTCAACCAAGGTCGGAATCCAATCCGGGCACTGGCGCTGTGAGGCAGCAGTGCTAAGTGCTGTGTCATCACATCACCCCTTGTCTGCATCTTCCTCGCCAAACCGCCAATAAACTATCCCAAGGCATTGAAATACTTTACTTTTTTAATGTATTTTATTCTAGACGTGTTAAAATAGAACAAAAACCACACTCCACAAACGCACACTCCACAGTTTGTACATTTTTTCCCTTTTACCTACTCCCCTCCCCTTCCCCCTTGACGAACAGTTCCTCAAACATCGTCATGAACAACCCCACTGTGTCTCAAAGCCCTCCGCTGAACCCCTCAACTTGATGCGCCATCAATTAACACAAGACGAGTAGTGAACGAAACTGTGGTTTTAATAAGCTAAACAGAAAGCCTCCTGGCTACTGTTCCCGAACCGGAGGTCAGCCACCTTCATACCGAGCCCAAGGGGAGGAGCCACAGGCGGAGCCATCAGGCAGTGGTTTACCACAATACATTTAGTACAGTAACAGTTTACCACAATATATATAATACATTAACAGAGGTTTACCACATTCACCCCCTGTTAAAAAAAGAGTCCAGTGGGGGTGAAGTGGACTTCAAGGTCGTGTCTGTCGGGGGCTTTGACCTTCCACCGTGATCGCCTCAGTCCCGGCAGTGGTGCGTGCACTGGTGTCAAGACCTGTGTGTCCGGAGCGTGTTGTCTTCAGCAGGGCAAGAGTTATATCTGGGGGAAAGGCAATTATGATGCGATGAGGCAAGACTTAGGATGCATCGGATGGGGAGGGAAATTGCAAGGGATGGGCACAATGGAAATGTGGAGCTTGTTCAAGGAACAGCTACTGCGTGTCCTTGATAAGTATGTACCTGTCAGGCAGGGAGGAATGGTCGAGCGAGGGAACCGTGGTTTATCATAGAATTTACAGTGCAGAAGGAGGCCATTCAGCCCATCGAGTCTGCACAGGCTCTTGGAAAGAGCACCCTAACCGAGGTCAACACCTCCACCCTATCCCCATAACCCAGTAACCCCACCCAACACTAAGTGTGTGTTTTGGACACTCAGGGCAATTTATCATGGCCAATCCACCTAACCTGCACATCTTTGGACTGTGGGAGGAAACCGGAGCACCTGGAGGAAACCCACGCACACACGGGGAGGATGTGCAGACTCCACACAGTCAGTGACCCAAGCTGGAATCGAACCTGGGACCCTGGAGCTGTGAAGCAATTGTGCTATCCACAATGCTACCGTGCTACTACGGAAGTAGTTGAAACACTTGTCAAGAGGAAGAAGGAGGCTTATGTAAAGATGAGACGTGAAGGTTCAGTTAGCTAGGAAGGACCTAAAGAGAGAGCTAAGAAGAGCCAGGATGGAACATGAGACGTCTTTGGCAGGTAGGATTAAGGATAACCCTAAAGCTTTCTATAGATATGTCAGGAATAAAAGAATGACAAGGGTAAGAGTAGGGCCAGTCAAGGACAGTCGTAGGACGTTGTGCGTGGAGTCCGAGGAGATGGGAGAGGTGCTAAATGAATATTTTTCAACAGTATTCACACAGGAAAAAGACAATGTTGTCGAGGAGAATACTGAGATACAGGCTACTAGACTAGAAGGGCTTGAGGTACATAAGGAGGAGGTGTTAACAGTTCTGGAAAGAGTGAAAATAGATAAGTCCCCTGGGCCGGATGGGATTCATCCTAGGATTCTCTGGGAAGCTAGGGAGGAGATTGCTGAGCCTTTGGCTTTGATCTTTAAGTCATCTTTGTCTCCAGGAATAGTACCAGAAGACTGGAGGATAGCAAATGTTGTCCCGTTCATCAAGAAAGGGAGTAGAGACAACCCCGGTAACTATAGACCAGTGAGCCTTATTCTGTTGTGGGCAAAGTCTTGGAAAGGATTATAAGAGATAGGATGTATAATCATCTGGAAAGGAATAATTTGATTAGAGATAGTCAACACGGTTTTGTGAAGGGTAGGTCATGCCTCACAAACCTTATTGAGTTCTTTGAGAAGGTGACCAAACAGGTGGATGAGGGTAAAGCAGTTGATGTGGTGTATATGGATTTCAGTAAAGCGTTTGATAAGGTTCCCCACGGTAGGCTATTGCAGAAAATACGGAGGCTTGGGATTCAGGGTGCTTTAGGAGTTTGGATCAGAAATTGGCTAGCTGGAAGAAGACAAAGGGTGGTGGTTGATGGGAAATGTTCAGACTGGAGTCCAGTTACTAGTGGTGCACCACAAGGATCTGTTTTGGGGCCACTGCAGTTTGTCATTTTTATAAATGACCTGGAGGAGGGCATAGAAGGATGGGTGAGTAAATTTGCAGATGACACTAAAGTCGGTGGAGTTGTGGACAGTGCGGAAGGATGTTACAAGTTACAGAGGGACATAGATAAGCTGCAGAGCTGGGCTGAGATGTGGCAAATGGAGTTTAATGCAGAAAAGTGTGAGGTGATTCATTTTGGAAGGAATAACAGGAAGGCAGACTACTGGGCTAATGGTAAGATTCTTGGTAGTGTGGATGAGCAGAGAGATCTCGGTGTCCATGTCCATAGATCCCTGAAAGTTGCCACCCAGGTTGAGAGGGTTGTTAAGAAGGTGTACGGTGTGTTAGCTTTTATTGGTAGAGGGATTGAGTTTCGGAGCCATGAGGTCATGTTGCAGCTGTACAAAACTCTGGTGCGGCCGCATTTGGAGTATTGCGTGCAATTCTGGTCGCCGCATTATAGGAAGGATGTGGAAGCTTTTTAGTTTTTTCACTGGTGGAGGGTTGGGGAGCTGATCGCGGTCCCGCTGGGTCAGGTGCCCGTCTTTTTCCCGCGTGTCGGGTAAGGGGGGCAGGGCTTGGGATGGAAGCGCGGGCTTTCTTCCCGCGCTGGAGGAGGAGTGGGCGAGGCCGGCACTGGGAGGGGGAATTGGTGGTTGTGTTGCATCGGTGGGGGGGGGTCGTCGGGATGGCGGGAGCAGTCGGGGTCAGCAGGAGTCGGCTGACTTACGGAAGTACAATGGTAGGGGCTACGCAGCTAGGGGGGTTCTAGCTTGGGGGGGATGGGGGGCTCGGGGAGGGGGAAGTGGGGGGGTACCGAGTTGCTGCTGCAGTGGCCGAAGGGAAACGGCTGGTGAAGGGGGAGGCTAGGGGGTTGGGGTCTGCCACCATGGGGAACGGGCCTGGGGGGTTCTCTGGGCACGTGATGAGTCGAGGAAGAGCTATGGCTGATCGGCGCAGAGGGAGGGGGAAAACCCCCCAGATTTGGCTGGTCACATGGAACATGAGGGGGCTGAATGGACCGGTTTAGCGGTCCCGGGTCTTGGCACATCTGAAGGGGCTGGGAGCGGACGTAGCTATGCTCCAGGAGACGCACCTTAAGGTGGCGGATCAGGTGAGGCTGAGAAGAGGCTGGGTGGGGCAGATGTTTCACTCGGGGCTTGAGCGAAGAATCGAGGGGTGGCGATCTTAGTTGGCAAGAGCTTGTCGTTTGTTGCGTCGAGTGTGGTGGTGGACAGTGCAGGTACATAATGGTGAGTGGTAGACTTCAGGGGGAGCGGGTGGTTCTGGTCAATGTGTACGCCCCCAACTGGGACGATGCGGGCTTCATGCTGCGAATGTTGAGCCGGATCCCGGACCTGGAGACGGGGGGTTTGCTCTTGGGAGGGGACTTTAACACAGTGTTGGAGGGGACTTTAACACGGTGTTGGATCCGGCTCTGGATCGTTCGAAGTCTAGGATGGTAAGAGGCCGGCGGTGGCCTCGGTGCTGAGGGGGTTCATGGATCAGGTGGGAGGGGTAGAGCCTTGGAGGTTTTTGAAGCCGGGGGGGTAGTGAGTTCTGCTTTTTCTCCCATGTCCACAAGGCTTATTCTTGGATTGACTTTTTTGGCGCAGTGGAGGAGGGTGCAGAGGGCGGTATATGAGTATGGGGAGAAGGCAAGTCGGATGCTGGCCCACCAGCTCCGGAAGCGGGAGGCAGCGAGAGAGATAGGGGGAGTCACAGATGCAGGAAGGAACTTGGGGCAGGGTGGCAGGGACATTAATGGGGTGTTCAGGTCCTTTTACGAGGGGCTGTACTGGGCGTGCCCCCGAGGGAGGTGGGCGGGTTAGACCGCTTTCTGGATAGGCTGCAGTTCCCAAGAGTAGAGGATGAACGGGTGGAGGGTCTGGGGGCCCCAATCGAGTTGGAGGAGCTGATGGAGGCGCAGGGGAGCATACAGACAGGGAAAGCACCGGGACCTAATGGGTTCCCGGTGGAGTTTTACAAGATGTTTTCAGATCTTCTGGGCCCGCTGCTTGTGAGGAGCCTGAATGAGGTGAGTGAATCTGCCCCTGACGATGTCTTGAGCAATAATTTCACTGATCCTGAAGCAGGATAAGGACCACCCTCCAGTGTGGGTCTTAAAGGCCGATTTCGCTCCTCAACGTGGATGCAAAGGTGTTGGCGAAGGTACTGTCCAGGAGGGTGGAAGATGTGGTCCCGACGGTTATCCATAAGGACCAAACGGGGTTTGTGAAGGGGAATGCAGCTGAATGTCAATGTACGGCGGCTTCTTAATGTTATGATGATGGCGTCAGCGGCTGGGGAGGTGGAAATAGTAGCATCGATGGATGCGGAGAAAGCTTTTGACAGGGTGGAGTGGAGCTACCTGTGGGAAGTGCTGAGGAGGTTTGGGTTTGGTGAGGGATTCATCAGCAGGGTGAGGTTGCTGTACACTCCATGGTGGCGAGTGTGGTGACGAATGGGAGGAGGTTGGAGGACTTTTGTCTTTCCCGGGGGACGAGGCAGGGGTGCCCCTTGTCTCCCCTGCTGTTCGCGTTAGCGATTGAGCCCTTGGCCATGGTGCTGAGGGATTCGAAGAACTGGAGGGGGATTGTGCGGGGGGGGGGGGGGGGGGTGGATTTCCAGAGGTGTTGAGGATACTTGGGGAGTTTGGGGATTTTTCAGGCTACAAGCTCAACATGGGGAAAAGTGAGCTGTTTGTGCTGCACCTGGGGGACCAGGAGAGGGAGATAGGGGAGCTCCCGTTGAAGAGGGCGGAGAGGAGCTTTAGATATATTGGGGTCCAGATAGCTAGGAGCTGGGGGGCCCTGCACAGGCTAAACTTTTCGAGGCTGGTGGAGCAGATGGAGGAGGAGTTCAGGAGGTGGGACGCGCTGCCACTCTCTTTGGTGGGCAGGGTCCAGTTGGTTAAGATGACGGTGCTCCCGAGGTGCCTGTTTCTTTTTCAGTACCTCCCCATATTGATTCCGAAGTATTTTTCAAGAGGGTCAATAAGAGTATTCTGGGGTTCGTGTGGGTGCGGAAGACCCCGAGAGTGAGGAGGGTATTCCTGGATCGAAGAAGGGAGGCAGGCGGTTTGGCGCTGCCCAACCTGTGTGGGTATTACTGGGCTGCAAATGCGGCAATGATTCGCAGGTGGGTGATGGAGGGGGAGGGGGCCGCATGAAAGAGGTTGGAGATTGAGTCCTGTGTGGGTACGAGTTTGGGGGCATTGGTGACGGCCCCACTTCCACTCCCCACGGCAAGATATTCCACGAGTCCGGTTTTGATGGCGTCCCTCAAAATTTGGGAGCAGTGGAGGCTGCACAGGGGGGAAGTGAACATAGAACATAGAACCTAGAACATTACAGCGCAGTACAGGCCCTTCGGCCCACGATGTTGCGCCGTCCTGTGAAACCCCTCTAAAGCCTATCTACACTATTCCCTTATCGTCCATATGCCTATCCAATGACCATTTGAAAGCGTTTAGTGTTGGCGAGTCCACTACTGTTGCAGGCAGGGCATTCCACGCCCTTACTACTCTCTGAGTAAAACCTACCTCTGACATCTGTCCTATATCTATCTCCCCTCAATTTAAAGCTATGTCCCCTCGTGCTGGACATCACCATCCGAGGAAAAAGGCTCTCACTGTCCACCCTATCTAATCCTCTGATCATCTTGTATGCCTCAATTAAGTCACCTCTTAACCTTCTTCTCTCTAACGAAAACAGCCTCAAGTCCTTCAGCCTTTCCTCATATGATCTTCCCTCCTTACCAGGCAACATTCTTGTAAATCTCCTCTGTACCCTTTCCAATGCTTCCACATCCTTCCTATAATGTGGCGACCAGAACTGCACACAATACTCCAAATGAGGCCGCACCAGAGTTTTGTACAACTGCAACATGACCTCATGGCTCCGAAATTCAATTCCTCTACCAATAAAAGCTAACACACCGTACGCCTTCTTAACAACCCTCTCAACCTGGGTGGCAACTTTCAGGGATCTATGGACATGGACATGGCCTCAGTATGGGCCCCGATACGGGGCAATCACCGGTTTGCACCAGGGAGAATGGATGGTGGGTTTTTGAGTTGGCATAGGGCAGGCATCAGGCAGATGGGAGACCTTTTCCTCGATGGGGGTTTGTTTTTGCGATGGTGTGTTTGCTATTTTCCTCTTTCTTGTATTGTTATTAGTTATTAATGTATTACTTTGTATTGGGGGGGATTCCTTTTTCTGTTTCTGTTTAGTTTTACACCTTGTTTACTTTAACTGTTGGGGAGAAAATTTGTTGTTGAAAAATTTGAATAAAAATCATTTACAAAAAAAAAAGAAGTGCAGTTTGCACTCCGCGCAGACCTGGCAGTCCTTGGCCATGGTCCTGACCTCCTCGATGGAGTAAGGCAGGTTGCGAGCCTTGATAAAATGAAAAAAATGGGTCACCCCCGGGTGACAAAGGTCAGTGTGGAGGGCCCGAAGTCGGTCTACTTGTGTGCTGGCATGTACCGCGGGATTGGGCACTTGGGGGCTCATTGAGCTTCCCAGGTCGGTACAAGATATCGTGGTTGTAGTTGGAGAGTTCGATCCTCCACCTCAGAATCCTGTCGTTCTTGATTTTGCCCCGATGTGTATTATTAAACATGAAGGCAACTGACCGTTGGTCAGTGAGGAGAGTGAATCGCCTGCCGGCCAGGTAATGACTCCAATGTCGCACAGCTTCCACAATGGCTTGGGCTTCCTTTTCGACGGAGGAGTGCCGAATTTCGGAGGCATGGAGGGTACGGGAGAAGAAAGCCACTGGCCTGCCCGCCTGGTTGAGGGTAGCGGCCAGGGCAAAGTCCGACGCATCGCGCTCCACCTGGAACGGAATGGACTCGTCCACAGCGTGCATCGCGGCTTTGGCAATATCTGCCTTGATGCGGTTGAAGGCCAGGCGGGCCTCAGCCATCAAGGGAAAAATGGTGGATTTAATGAGTGGATGGCCCTTGTCCACATAATTGAGGACCCACTGGGCATAATAAGAGAAGAACCCCTGGCATCTCTTCAGGGCCTTGGAGCAGTGGGGGAGGGGAAGTTGCAGGAGGGGGCACATGCGGTCGGGGTCGGGCCCTCGGACTCTGTTTCCCACAACGTTACCAAGGATGGCTAGGCGGGTTGTGTGGAAAACGCATTTCTCCTTATTGTATGCGAGGTTGAGGAGCTTAGCAGTTTGGAGGAAATGCCGGAGGTTTGTGTCATGGTCCTTCTGGTCATGGCCGCAGATGGAATGGAAATGGAAATCGCTTATTGTCACGAGTAGGCTTCAAATGAAGTTACTGTGAAAACCCCCTAGTCGCCACATTCCGGCGCCTGTTCGGGGTGGCTGGCATGGGAATTGAACCCCAGCTGCTGACCTTGGTCTGTTTTAGAAACCAGCTCTTTAGCCCACTGTGCTAAATGGTGACATTATCTAGGTACGGGAATGTGGACCGCAGCCCGCACTGGTCAACCATTCGGTCCATTTCTCGCTGGAAGACAGAGACCCCATTGGTAACGCCGAAGGGAACCCTGAGGAAGTGGTAGAGGCGGCCATCTGCCTCGAAGGCAGTGTATTGGCGGTCCTCCAGGCGGATAGGGAGCTGGTGGTATGCAGACTTCAAGTCATCTGTGGAGAAGACTCGATATTGTGCAATCTGATTGACCATGTCAGATATGCGGGGGAGGGGGTACGCATCGAGCTCCGTGTACCGGTTGATTGTCTGACTGTAGTCGATGACCATCTGGTGCTTCTCCCCAGTCTTGACGACCGCCACTTGGGCTCTCCAGGGGCTGGTACTAGCTTCAATTAATCCCTCTCGTAAGAGTCGCTGGACCTCCGACCTGATAAAGGTCCTATCCCGGGCACTGTATCGTCTGCTCCTAGTGGCGATGGGCTTACAGTCCGGGGTGAGGTTTGCGAAGAGCGAGGGTGGGCTGACCTTAAGGGTCGCAAGGCTACAGACAGTGAGGGGGGGGGGGTAGGGGTCCACTGAACTTTAAGATAAGGCTTTGGAGGTGGCACTGAAAGTCGAACCCCAGTAATACGGTAGCGTAGAGATGGGGGAGGATGTAGATCTTAAAGTTAGTGTACTCTATGCCCTGTACCGAAAGGGTTGCAACACAGTACACCCGGATTTCTACAGAATGTGATCCGGAAGCCAGGGAGATTTTCTGAGTCGCAGGTAAAATTGGGAGGGAGCAGCGCCTTCCCGTATCTGGGTGGATAAAGCTGTCTGTGCTCCCGGAGTCGAAGAGGCGGGCCGTCTCGTGGGTTTCTTGAGGTGGTGAGGTCGAGACTGGTCGAGTGTGATGGAGGCGAGCTTCGGAAGGTGGTGGGTGGGCCGGTCGGAGGTAGCGGTGGCCAGCATACGACCGGGTGAGCAGGGGTCCCGGGGGGCGGCAGATGGTTCCAAGAAGGCGGCCCCCATGGGTCGCGAGTGGCGTCAAAGATGGCGGACCCATGGGCCGTGCGTGATGGGTGGAATCAAAGATGGCAGCGAAGATGGCGGCCCCCATGGGTCGCACATGGCGGGTGGCAGCGAAGATGGCGGCGCCCACGGGTCACACATAGCGGGTGGCAGCGAAGATGGCGGCACCCACGGGTCACACATGGCGGGTGGCGTGGCAGATGGGGGCAGTCCCGACAGGCAACAGGCAGTGCTGCTGGGCCTAGGAATTTTAGGGACAGGTCGGGCCTGGCAGACTTTGGCAAAGTGGCCCTTCCTCTCACACCCGTTACAAATCGCGTTCCGTGCAGGGCAGCGTTGTCTGGGCTGCTTTCCCTGGCCGCAAAAATAGCATTTTGGGCTTCCGGAGTTGGCGGGCTGCTGCGCGGCACAGGCTTGCGCCGCAATCAAGTCAGGTGATGGCAGCGCCCACGACGTCCACGAGGGTGCAACGTGGTCAGAGGTGTAGGCCTTCATGTTCTGGAAAGCCACTTCCAGCGAGTTTGAGAGCTGCACTGTCTCTGGGAGGCTGAGTGTACCCCCTTCCAGCAGCATTGGCAGATGTAATTGCCCGCGAGATAGGCGTCCCTGATCAGCAGCTCCGTGTGTTGGACAGCCAATACCACCTGGCAAGCACAGATCCGGCCGAGTACCCGCAAGGCATGCAGGAATTCAGCTTGTGATTCTCCAGGGCGTTCTCGCCTCGTGGCAAGGAGGTGCCTGGCGTACACCTCAATTACTGCTTTTATGTACTGTCCCTTCAGCAGCATTATTGCCTCCGTATATGAGGGGGCGTCTCTGATAAGAAGGAAAACTTGCGGGCTCACCCGTGCGTTGAGTATTTGACGCTTTTGGACGTCAGTGACATCGTAGGTGGAGGATCCGAGGTAAGCTTCGAAGCAGCTTAGCCAGTGCTCGAATATCGCAGTGGAGTCGGCTGCTTGTGGGTCCAGCTGCAGGCGATCAGGCTTGAGTGATGAATTCATCTTAAAAGTTTAGCTTATTAAATTGATGTGGCATCAATTAACACAAGACGAGTAGTGAACAAAACTGTGGTTTTAATAAGCTCAACAGAAAGTTTCCTGGCCACTGATCCCGAACTGGGACAGGGGCCGGAGGTCAGCCACCTTTATACTGAACCTGAGGGGAGGAGCCACAGGCGGGGCCATCAGGCAGTGGTTTACCACAGTAGTACAGTAACAGTTTGCCACAATACATATAATACATTAACAGTGGTTTACCACACAGCTCAAATGTAATTTTTCCAACCAAAGAAAATCGTACACAAACCCCAGCCAGACTGCCACCTCCAGCACCTTATCCAATCTCCAATTTAGCAAAATCCTTCACTGGCCAACAAGAGAAGCAAAGGCCACAACATCAACTCACTTCCCCTCCAGCAGCTCCAGCAAATCCAATACCCCAAAGATCGCCACCATTAGGTCCGGCCTGACCTCCACCCCCACAAACTTAGGAAGCATCCCAAACACCGCTTCCCAGTATCTGTCCAGCTTCTCGCAGCCCAAGAACGTGTGTGCATGATTCGCAAGTCTCACCCACACAGGAGGATCCCATTCATACTCGCCCGGGTAATATTCACCCTGTGCACCACCTTGAACTGAATCAAGCTCACCCTCACACAGGAGGAGGTTGAATTCACCCTATGCAACGCCTCGCACCACAGTCCCCAGCCTATCTCTCCCCCCCCACCCCCCACCACCGCCCAACTCCTCCTCGCATTTGTCCTTAATCCTCACACCCCTGTTCCTCCAACCACCCGTATATATCCCAAATCCTACCCTCTCCTAACTCATCCGGGAGCAGCAGTTGCTCCAATAAGGTGTACTCCCGGGAAACGTCCTCCACTCCTCACCTGCATATATCAAAATTCACTCCCTCTCGGCAACTTAAACTTCTCCCACAACTCATCCAGACCTGCATATTTCCCTTCCAAGTACAAGTCCCTCGCCCTCTCTAGCCCCCACCTCCCTCCACTTCCCAAACATCCCATCCATCTCCCCCTTAAATCTATGGTTCTCACACAGCAATGTCAACATCGACATCCCCTCCAACTTAAAGTGTTTCCTCAACTGATTCCACATCCTGACCATCGACAAAATCACTGGGCGCCCCATATACTTTGCCGGAGCTGGTGGCAGTGGAGCTGTCACCATAGCCCTCAGATTGATAACCCTACAGGACTCCTCCTCCATCTTGATCCACTCCGCCCCCTCTCCCCCCCCCCCCCCCCCCCCCACCATTGCCTCACCTTCTCCACATTCGCCGGCCAGTAATAGTGCAGCAGGTTTGATAGTGCCAATCCCCTTTGTGCCTCTGCCTCTGTGGCAGAGCCCTCTTTTCCCTTGGCACCTTCCCTGCCCATATAAACTCCATAATCATTGGCTCCAATTTCCAGGAAGAAAGATTGGGAGGATCTGGAAAACAAACAGGAACCTTGGCAGCACATTCATCATTACCATCTGCATCCTCCCTGCCTGTGTCCAGTGTAATGTATCCCATCTCTTAACACCCTCCCGCATCTCCTCCACCAACGTTATCAAATTCCTCTTGTGCATTGTAGCCCATTCCCTTGTCACCTGAATCCCCAAAAGCCTGAACCTTTCCCTAGCTAATTTGAATGGCAACACCCCCAAATTGATCCCCCACACTGCCACATTCACCGGAAAACCTCACTATTCCTGACATTTAACTTATACCCAGAGAAGGCCCCAACCCTCTCCAATATTTTCATGATCCAACTCGTACTCTCTAGCGGGTCCGACACAAACAACAACAGGCCGTCCGCATACAATGACACACAGTGCTTCCTACACCCCCTCACAATCCCCCGCCACCCCACAGACCCCCTGAAGGACCATTTCCAAGAGCGCACTCGCCAGCACGAACAACACGGTGACATCGAACACCCCTGTCTTGTTCCCCTGTGCAGTTCAAAACTCTGAATTCATCTCACTTGCCACCGGGGCTACATACAACAGATGCACTCATGCCACAATTCTGGGCCAAACCCAAACCTACGCAAGGGGCGGAATTCTCCGACCCCCAGCAGGGTCGGGGAATCGCCCGGGGCCTTTGTAAATCCCGCCCCCGCCGTGGCCGGAATTCTCCGCCACCCTGGAATCGGCGGGGGTGGGAATCACGCCCCGCCGGTCAGCGGGCCCCTCCCGCGCCGGTCAGCGGGCCCCCCGCAGCGATTCTCCAGCCTGCGATGGGCCGAAGTCCCGCTGCTGTCAGGCCTCTCCAGCCGACGTGGTTTAAACCACCTCTGGTACCAGTGGGAGCGGGCCCCGGGGTCCTGGGGGGGGACGCGGGGCGATCAGATCGCGGGGGGTACCCCCACGGTGGCCTGGCCCGCGATCGGAGCCCACCAATCGGAGGGCGGGCCTGTGCCGTGGGGGCACTCTTTTTCTTCCGCCGCCGCCACGGCCTCCACCATGGCGGAGGCGGAAGAGACCCCCTCCACCGCGCATGCGCCGGTGGTGACGTCAGCGGCCGCTGATGCTCCGGCGCATGCGCGGACCCACGCCGACCGGCGAAGGCCTTTTGGCCAGCCCCGACGCCAGTCGGCGGGGCGCCAATGGCCGTTGGCACCAATCGGCGGAGCGGGAGTCACTCTGATGCAGGCCTAGCCCCTTAAAGGTGCGGAGAATTCCGCACCTTTGAGGAGGCCCGATGCCGGAGTGGTTCTCGCCACTCTGGGACGCCGGGACCCCCCGCCCCACTGAGTAGGGGAGAATCCCGGCCAAGATCTCAAATAAACACCTCCACTCCACCCGATCAAAAGCTTTCTGTGCATCCAAAGAGACAATAACCTCTGGCACCCGTCCCACTGATAGAGTCATAACCACATTTAACAGCCTCCTGATGTTACGAGAGAGCTACCTACCCTTTACATATCCAGTTTGATTCTCAGCGACCATCCCTGGCGCACATTCCTCCATCCTCCCCGCCACTTACTTAGCCAACACTTTCACTTCTGTGTTCAACAAGAAATGGACCTATACAACCCACACTCCAACGGATCCTTCCCCTTCTTCGAGATTAGTGTGATCGCCGCCTGTGTCAGTGTCTCTGGCAGCTCGCCCCTCTCCAACACCTCACTATAAATATCCCCAACAAATGCGGTGCCAACTCTGCCGCAAACACCTTATAAAACTCCGCTGGAAAGCCGTCCGACCTGGAGCCTTCCCTGACTTCATCTCCCAAATGTTGTCAATCACCTCCCTCAGCCCCAGCGGCTCCCCCAGCACCTGCCCAATCTCTTCCTCCAACGTTGGAAACTCCAACCTGACTAAAAGGATAGGATTCTATATTCCCTTCCTCTCCACCCGGCTCAGCTCTGAACAGCTTCCGACAATACCCCCTGAGCACCTCATTTATCCTCCCTGGCTCTGACACTACATCCCCTTTGTCTGTTCACACCCTTAGAATTTCCCTGGACACAGCCTACCTTCGCACCTGGTGAGCTTGCATACAGCTCGCCTTCTCTCCATATTCATATTGCACCCCCTTCTCCTTCTGTAGCTGCACCCCTGCCCTTCCCGTCGTATATCTATCGAACTGCCCCTGCAACCTCTTCCTCTCCGCCAACAATTCCTTTGTGGGAACACCGAGTATTTGCTTGGCATCTCGAGAGTACAGAAAAGGTTTACCAGGATGTTGCCTGGTATGGAGTGTATTAGCTATGAGGAGAGATTGAATCAACTGGGATTCTTCTCCCTAGAGAGACGAGGCTGAGGGGTGACCTGATAGAAGTTTATTGATAGAATGAACAGTCAAAGGCTTTTCCCAGGATATAATTTGAAATTACAAGGGAGCACAAGTTCAAAGTGAGTGGGGACAGGTTCAGTGGGGCTGTGCGGGGAAATATTTTACGCAAAGGGTGGTGGTGGCCTGGAATGCACTACCAAGTGAGGTGGCTAAGACAGATACGTTAGTGACCTTTACGACTTATCTGGATAGGCACATGAACAGACGGGGTATAAAAGGATACAGGCAATTGGTCTACAACGGACACGTGATCGGCGGAGACCTGGAGGGCCGAAGGGCCTGTTAGTGTGCTGTATTGCTCTTTGTTCTTTGTTCTTCACCCAGAGATGCATCTCCTGTAAAAAGATCATCTCTGCCTTCAAACTCCTCAGGTGTGCAAAAACTCATAATCAGACCTCATAGTCGGCCTCTTTAACACACAGACATTCCACGTTACAATTCTTACTGGAGGCTTATGCCTCCACTCCCCTTTACCGTCCGCCGTCATCCCGCTCCGGCCCTACTTCCACTAATACCACCCTAAACCGGGGATTTTCACAGTAACTTCATTGCAGTGTTAATGTAAGCCTACTTGTGACACTAATAAAGATTATTATTAAAGCAGATGGGAAACTGGGCCTTGCAGTAAAACTCGGAAAACTTAAGATCCTCTTTCAGCCCGAATTGTCCCAGGTTTTGAATTGATGTCCCGCATGGGTATGGGCTTCCCGGGATGCCATTTGTCCTTGATTTCCCCAGGCAGCTGCTGAAGATTCTGCTCAAGGTCTCCTCCTGCCACTGCCTGAACATCGTTGGTGGCTGCGATTATTATTATTATTATTATTTGCAATCCAGGGGCTGGTTTAGCACAGTGGGCTAAACAGCCAGCTTGTAACGCAGAACAAGGCAGCAGCGTGGTTTATTCACGTACCAGCCTCCCCAAACAGGTGCCGGAATGTGGCGACTAGGGGCTTTTCACAGTAACTTAATTGAAGTCTACATGTGACAATAAGTGATTATTACTTGCAATCCAGAGCTGGCACAACGTACACACATCACTATATGGGAGTAGCAGCACTTGTGGCCAACACCCCTTTCCTCCTGGCTTCAAGAAATGGGTGGGTTGGGTTAACTGAGTCTGAGGGTGTATGGCAGTGTTCTTCAAACTTTTTTTCTGGGGACCCATTTTTACCAACCGGCCAACCTTCGGGATCCAACCCGGCTGACCTTCGGGATCCAACCCGGCTGACCTTCGGGATCCAGCCCAGCTGACCTTCGGGATCCAACCCGGCTGACCTTCGCGATCCATGCCGGCTGACCTGCGTGACCCACCATTTTCTCTTACCTTGTTTGCTGCTGATAAAAATGGAGGAAATGGTTTTGGGTCCCTTTGGCCCTCGTACACGCTCCTGCAATGGAACCTGTTGGATGAAGGTGAAGCCTTCCGGTGTCAGAAAGTATGGAATCCAAAGTTCGGAATTTTTTTCCTGTAAAATTTTATCAAATAAAACCCCACCCGAACTTGTTTTAAAAAAAATAAAAATAAAATAAATGAATAAAATGAATAACCCCCCCCCCCCCCCCCCCCCCACCCGGAACTTGTAAAAAGAAAATGAGTAAAATAAATGAAAGAAATGAAAATTAAATGAATAAAATAAATGAATAAAACCCCCTCGAACTTGTAAAACAAAAAGCTGCGACCGTTAAAAAAAAATAGCGGCCGCACTGTGCATGTGCGCCCGATTATCGGCGCGCATGTGCATAATTTTGCACATGCGCGCCGATGATCATGCGTGCATGTGCAATGCAGCCAAATTTTTTTTACACGTTATTAAAAGCCAGCTGCTACGCAGGGATTTGCGCGATCAGGAGCGAAGGACGGCTCCGCGACCCTCCCGACACCCGCACGCGACCCACCTGTGAGTTTGAAGAACACTTGTGTATGGGTTTGGCGGCAGGAGGGGTTTCCAGGGGTGGGGTTGGGGCATCTGGCAGCAGGGGGTTCAGGCCAGATTTGATAGGGGGAGGAGGTATTTCTATGAAGTTGGGTCCGGTGATGGAAGCAGTGGCCTGCTGAGGCCGGAGCCTGGTGGGTCAAGTCTATCGTTTGTCCAGGGAGAGGTACAGGCAGGCTTGAGGGGAATGGGACGGAGAGGTTGGTGTCAGGAGTGGTTTGAAAGGGACAGGGGTCTGGGGAGGAGATTAAATTGTCATGTTTACTGAGGTACAGTGAAAAGTATTGTTCTGCATACAGTCCAGACCAATCATTCCAGACATGAAAAAAACCATAGGGAAATACATAGATACAGGTCTGCGAAGGGAAACAGGAGTCCAGGGAAGGAAGTGTAGGGTCTGGGAAAGGGGTGGACAATAAAAAAATGTTAGTCTTGCAAGCGATGCCCACATCTCATGAAATAATTTTTTAAAACGTGTTTTTGAGTGTTGACATTGATAGAACATAGGAAATGCACACAACAATTTGCACACAGCAAGGGCATACAGGCAGCAGTGTGATCATGACTGGATCTTTCTTTTTTAGTGATACCGGGTTGAGGGATAAATATTAATCTTGAGTTCATGAGGAGCTCCTCTGCTCTCCTTCAAAATAACGTCACGGGATTTTACAGGTTCCTGAAAGGACAGATGGGCCACTGGTTTAATGCCGTCTTTTACTCTTATAAACTGATTGATTGATTTGATTTATTGTCACATGTGTAGCGATCTCTGTATATGTAAATACATGAAGGGTTAATGGACAGTCCGTACAGTCAGATGATCACTAGAGGGCAACACTAACAGGGAGTATATAAAAAGCTCAATCAGTTTTCCCTCTCTCTTTGGGTGTGTGGTAGCTCGATAACAGAAGTATAATAAGCTCAGTGTATAGTATAATAATCATAGTTAACCTAATTCTATCTTGTTTAATTTGATTACTAGTAAATGTATTGAAGAATCAAACTCACAAGTAAATTGATTAGTTACTCAATACATTATTTTGTTATCACTGGACGACTTTGAGTATTCATCCTTAAAGTTGAGTTCAACGTGGCATAAACAAATGAGTAACATATATTACTCCCATGTAATATAACAACATCTAGCGGAATACAGAGAAAAGTATTTTTCTTCGGCCAACAGGACGTACAGTGTAGACAAAAAAAGAATAATCAACAGCTGGTACATCGACAAATAGTGATTGGTTACAGTGCGGAACAAGGGGTCAAACAAAGCAAATACATGAGCAAGAGCAGCATAGGGCGTCGTAAATAGTGTTCTTACGGGGAACAGATCAGTCCAAGGGGGAGTCGTTGAGGAGTCTTGTAGCTGTGGGGAAGAAGCTGTTCCTAAGTCTGGATGTGCGGGTCTTCAGACTTCTGTACCTTCTGCCTGATGGAAGGGTCTGGAAGAAGGCAATGCCTGGGTGGGAGTGGTCTCTAATAATGCTGTCTGCCTTCCTGAGGCAGCGGGAGATGTAGACAGAATCAATGTGCGGGTGGCAAGCTTGTGAATGCAAACTTAACCTCTTCAACAGTTCCACATACGACAAACCGCCCATTCCTGGGGCGGGATTCTCCGTAGCCCTTCGTAACGCGGGTTGCCTGCGAAAAAAATCGGTGTTAATCACTCCGGCGCCGGGGCCTTCTTTAAGGCCGCTATTCTCCGTTCCCGGAGGGGCTAGCAGCTGACTGACGCGATACGCGTCAGTTTCTCCAGCTGCGGAAGTGGTGAGACCCGGCGTCTTTTGGAGGATAAGGAGGAGAGAGAGAGACAGACCTGGCAGTTGGGGGGGGGGGTGTGTGTGTTCCGGCAGTTGGGGGGGGGGGGGTGGGGGTGTGTGTTCCGGCAGTTGGGGGGGGGGGGTGGTGGTGTGTGTTCCGGCAGTTGGGGGGGGGTGTGTTCCGGCAGTTGGGGGGGGTGGTGTGTGTTCCGGCATTTGGGGGGGGGGGTGTGTTCCGGCATTTGGGGGGGGGGGTTTGGGGGGCAGCGGCGGGCAGAGAGGGGGGGGCGACGGATGCCCGGGGCCAACGCACCGTCGCCCCCCCCTCTGTACGCCGCTGCCCCCTACCCCAACCCCCCCCTCACCACCCCTACCTCAACCCCCCCTCACCACCCCCTACCTCCACCCCCCCTCACCACCCCTACCTCCCTCCCCACCACCCCTACCTCCCTCCCCACCACCCCTACCTCCCTCCCCACCACCCCTACCTCCCTCCCCACCACCCCTACCCCCCTCCAACGCCGGGTCCCCCCCCCCCTCAACGCCGGGTCCCCCCCCCCCTCAACGCCGGGTCTCCCCCCCCCTCAACGCCGGGTCTCCCCCCCCCCTCAACGCCGGGTCCCCCCCCCCCCCCAACGCCGGGTTCCCCCCCCCCCCCAACGCCGGGTCCCCCCCCTCCCCCAACGCCGGGTCCCCCTCCCCCTTAATGCCGGTACCCACACCCCCCCTCAATGCCGGTACCCACACCCCGTCCCCCTCCCTCTGAAGGCCGGTACCCACACCCCCCCCTCTCCTCCTCCCCCCCCCTCTCCTCCTCCCCCCCCTCTCTCCTCCTCCCCCCCCTCTCTCCTCCTCCCCCCCTCTCTCCTCCTCCCCCCCCCTCTCTCCTCCTCCCCCCCCTCTCTCCTCCTCCCCCCCCCCTCTCTCCTCCTCCCCCCCTTTCCTTCCTCTGTTAGGGGGGGGGTGCGGCGTTAGTGGGGGTGTGGCGTTGGAGGGGGGTAGGGGTGGTGAAGGGGGTAGGGGTGGTGAAGGGAGGGGGTTGGGGTAGGGGCAGCTGCGTGCAGAGGGGGGGCGACGGTGCGTTGGCCCCGGGCATCCGTCGCCCCCCTCCTCAGCACGCCGCTGCCCCTACCCCAACCCCCTCCCCTCACCACCCCTACCCCCTTCACCACCCCTACCCCACTCCAACGCCGCACCCACCCCCCACTAACGCCACACCCCCCCCCCCCCCCCCACTAACGGAGGAAGGAAGGGGGGGAGGAGGAAGGAAGGGGGGGAGGAAGGGGGGGAGGAGGAAGGAAGGGGGGGAGGAGGAAGGAAGGGGGGAGGAGGAGAGAGGGGGGGGTGTGGGTACCGGCCTTCAGAGGGAGGGGGACGGGGTGTGGGTTGCGGCGTTGAGGGTGGGGGGTGCCGGCGTTGAGGGGGGGGGGGACCCGGCGTTGAGGGGGGGGGGGACCCGGCGTTGAGGGGGGGGGGTTCCGGCGTTGAGGGGGGGGGGGTTGCGGTGTTGCGAGAGATGGGCGGCGGCGTTGGAGGGGGGTAGGGGTGGTGGGGAGGGGGGTAGGGGCGTTGGAGGGAGGTAGGGGTGGTGAGGGGGGGGTGGTTAGGGTAGGGGGCAGCGGCGTACAGAGGGGGGGGGGCGACGGTGCGTTGGCCCCGGGCATCCGTCGCCCCCCCCTATCTGCCCGCCGCTGCCCCCAAACCCCCCCGATGGCCGCAACTCCCCCGATGGCCGCAACCCACTCCCCCGATGGCCGCAACCCCCCGATGCCGCAACCCCCCCCCCCCGATGGCCGCAACCCACTCCCCCGATGGCCGCAACCCACTCCCCCGATGGCCGCAACCCACTCCCCCGATGGCCGCAACCCACTCCCCCGATGGCCGCAACCCACTCCCCCGATGGCCGCAACCCCCTCCCCCGATGGCCGCAACCCCCTCCCCCGATGGCCACAACCCACTCCCCCGATGCTGCAACCCACTCCCCCGATGGCCGCAACCCCCCGATGGCCGCAACCCACCCCCCCCCCCCCCCCCAATGCCTCAACCCACCCCCGACACTGAATCAACTGTGATTTTCGCCGACGTGACCCGTGGCCACGTCGGCGGGACTTCGGCCCATCCGGGCCGGAGATTTCAGGTCAGTGCAAATAAAATGAAATCCCGCCGGCGCCAGCTGTTTTCACAGGCTGCCGACGGGATTTGCACAACGCCGGTTTTTTACC
Organism: Scyliorhinus canicula; assembly: GCF_902713615.1. NCBI lineage: Eukaryota > Metazoa > Chordata > Chondrichthyes > Carcharhiniformes > Scyliorhinidae > Scyliorhinus > Scyliorhinus canicula. The sequence continues at coordinate 263,143,082 of NC_052147.1, forward strand.
GGCGGGAGAATTCGAAAACCTGCGGGAGCGGAAATAACGCCGCTTCCCGCCAATTCTCGGACCCTGCGTGGGTCGGAGAATCCCGCCCCTGGTATCAGACTAGTAAACCTTCTCTGAACTGCTTCTAATGTATTTACATCTTTCCTTAAATAAGGAGACCAATACTGTACACAACATACCGGTCATCCAGTGTCCCCCAGCCCCAGCCAGTGCCACTGCTGGGGCCCCCCTTCATGAGCCGAGCAGTGACGAGGAGAGCAGTCTGGTGGCAGCCCTCGAAACGAGACTCAGGAGACCTCAAGCTCAAGTCCGGGGGTGACTCAGATTTCCAATCACAGCTGTCTCCAACAACCTCTACCATCCCAGAAACACTCACCTCAGCTGGAGACTTTAGTGAAGAAGCTCCTGGGACACTATCTGGTGCGCACCACACCGCTGACCAATGCATCAGGTGGAGCTAGGAACAGCCGAGGGGGCGGACAGTCGGAAGGCAGGCTGACCCCGGGAACTCGGTGCTATTGAGATGGGTTTTGGGATGCTGGAACAGACAGATCCATCGATTGTGCAGATGCAGTCGCAAAGCCAGGGATGACATGAGGGGTTGTCGGCGAGCAGCCAGCACCTGCAGGCGCAGGTGGAGAAGTCCAATCGCCTGCAGGAGCAAGAGGTAGTGCCGACCATGTAGTCACCCAGGCCAACAACACATGCGTGGCGTCCAGACTGGGGGGTGAGGGTGGCAGCTATGGATCAGCGTGCCCAAGACCTGGGTCTTTCCTTACAGGTGCTGGCCAGCCCAAGCCACAGTTGCTGCTTCACAGGCAGCCACGCGAAAGAACCACCTGAAAATTGCAGCGGCGCTTCGGGGCATGGCCCAGCCACAGCGGGCCATGGCTGAGAGTGTTAGCAGCATTGCCCAGGCGCTGGCCAAAGTCGGGCAGAATAGAGGGAGGTGGCCCAGTCCCAGACGGAGATGGCGCAGTCACCGGCTGATCTGACACAAACCCAGAAGGTGGCGGTACAGTCAATGGGTGATGAAGCGCAGTCCCATACAGCGATGGTCTACTCCCTGTGCTCCATGGCCGCGAGCATGCAGAGGGAGGAGGAGGTGAAGGGGCCCGTGCTGGTGACACCCGCAGAGGAGGTACCAGTGCCGCAACACTGCAGCACCTCAGACTCCCCCTCCTGTCCCTGGTGTATCTGGTGGGCAACGGGCAGAACAGGATGGCACCACTCCAGCCGAGCCCATCCAGGCCTGGTTGCCCCAGAAGATGGCTGCCAACATTGACCCAGGTCGCAGGGCAGGAATCACAGCAGGCCACACCCCCGATGCACCATCTGGGGGTCCACCTAGATGTAGCAATAGGGCCCATAAGGCCATAAAGTTAGACACCAGTTAAATGCAGGGCACAATTAGAGCTAGGGCATGACTCTGTATAGATATGTTGTCATTTTAAACACCTGTTCACACTGCTACAAACTGCCTTGATGCTCTGTCAGATCAGTGTGAGGGATGAGCTAGTCTGAGCTGGCCAGAGAGAGGATGCTGGGGGTGGGGGGTGGGGGGGGGGGCAGGGGTGGAGGTGGAGGGCTGAGGTGGAATGGGAGGATGTTGCGTGTGGCTTGGGCTCCACATGCTCCCCTGCGACTATTCCCACCACCGTCACCCCAGGGAGTTAATAGCACCGTGTGATGGAATGGCCGGCTCGCATGCAGGGATCACCCAGATGGACGGTGGAAAATGCTACTGGGGGCAGGAGTCAGACATCATACGATGCGGAACACCAAAGTTCATTGCAGAGTGGGTTGTCATCATCCGCCAACCCTTTGGACCAGACCCAGTGTTACTGCCAACCCAGGGCATGAACCCTGTCGTGCGGCAGGTACGTATCAGGGAGGGGGTTACAGGCGAATGGGTGGGCGGTGGTGGGATGTGGTGTACTTGCCCTTGGGTAGTTCCCCCCCCCCCCCCCCCCCCCCCCCCCCCCGCCCGAGTCGGCGAACCTGGAGGCAATCAGAGCGCCCTGTGCACGTTGGCCCTGGTGCAGATGTTGTGCGGCCTCCCCTGCCTGCCTGGGCCCCATGTCCCGTCCATGCCCACCCTCCCCCAAGTCCTGCTTGTCAGAGGAGGCCTGGCGTTCATCCTCCTCCTCCAGCATGTCACCCTTCTGCTGCGCGATGTTGTGGGGGATGCAGCAGGCCACCACGATAGGGGTGAGCCTCTCAGCGTCATACTGGAGGGCCCCTCCAGAGCAGTCCAAGCACCTGAACTGCATCTTCAGGAGGCCGAAGCACCGCTCAATCACACCCCTGGTTGCTGCAAGGCCGTCATTGTAGTGGATCTCCGTGTTGGTCTATCGCCTGCGGATATGCATCATAAACCACGACCGCAGCAGATAACCCCAGCTTGGGGGGTGGGGGGGTGAGAGGAGGGAGGCATCTCGCAATTTCAGGAATCGTCGAGTGTGCCAGGACGAAGAAGTTGTGCACATGCCCCGCTATCAGGTGCAGACGTGGGTGATCCACATCTGATGGTCACATGTGAGGTGAATTGGACATTCTGAATTCTCCCTCTGTGTAACCGAAGAGGCGCCGGAATGTGGCGACGAGGGGAATTTCACAGTAATGTCATTGTAGTGGTAATGTAAGCCTACTTGTGGCATTTATAAAGGTTATTATTATTGTTACATTTCAGCTGAATGTTCATCGAATGGAACCCCTTTCGGTCTGTGTAGTGGTCTGTCATCTGCAGGTGCTCATAGGACTATATGCATCCCGTCGATCATCCCCTGGATTCGAAGCATGTCGTCGATGGCGACGAACCCTGCTGCCTGGGCATCCTGATGGGCTTGGTCCACATTGAAATGGATGTTTTGTGCCGACTGGGCATATAGGGCCTCAGATGGCGTGGATGCACTTGTGCTCTGAGGTCTGTGAGATCCCAGATAGGTCCCCACTTGACACCTGGAAGAACCCCGTGGCGACCATGACTTTGATGGCCAGCGGGAGTGGGTGTCTTCCCCCATTCCCCAATGGTGCCAGGTGTGCCATGATCTGCCAGTTATGTTGCTAATTAACTATCAATTACGACGAGACGAGAGTAGAGAGTAATAGAGGCTTTATTACACTGAGATGTGTGGCCTCCTACAGCTGCTGCTGAAATGGCTGCAGTTCGGAGAGCACACACATTTATACTCCGCCTACTGGGCGGAGCCAGCAGGCAGGGATCTACCCCGTACTGTAGTACAGGGGCCTTACCGTAATACCCTCGTATGCAGTGCAGTATATACAATATAATACAACAGTGGTGACTACCACAGTTGCACTATCTCCATGCTCAGCCAGAGTTTTCGACGGCATGCTTGGTCTGGCAAGTCCTTGAGTGACAGGTGCTGCCAGTACATGCGAGGACTCATGCGGTGCCTCCTTTGCACCTCCTCCACCTATTTGGTCTGTTGGGCGGCCGGACCTCCATCCTTGGAGGTTGCCTCCTGTTCCTTTGGGGAACGCTCCACTGGTGCATGCTCCGCTGCTGCACTCTCCGTTGCTGCAGCTTCCTCATATTCGAGCAGTGCCAGCTTGTACAGCCGCAGGACACCCCTCAGGGCTGTGTCAACAAGGAGAAAGGCCATTATTGCTGGTTAAATTCCAATATCCATCGTCTCGGGGGGTGAAAAACCGACACATTAGCATTGGGCGTAGCCCTGTGCCCAACCAGGTCCAATGTGCTACATGACGGCTCTGGTTGATACTGCAGGCTCTGCCCCCTCAATGCTCGGCACCATGGGGCCTCTAGCCCTGGCTCCCATCCTGAATACCAGGGATGCCACCGGCTGACACTGGCATTGCCAGCGGTACACTCCGCAGCCCCCGCTCTGCGCGCCCGTAGGGGCAAAAGTGGACGTTGCCCTTGAGTAGGCCGACTGATGGCCCGGCAGCATGTGGCGGCCGGGTGGGGGTTATGGCAGAAGTTGAGGTGGTGGCACCCATACCGCCAGTAACACCCTGCAGACCTAGAGGCCAAGGTGGGTGGTTAGTGGGATGCGCAGCAAGATGGCTGCCTTGCAGGTGTGGCATTTGTCATAATATACATCCATGTATACAATCGAGTGCAGACAGGCAGTGATTGACACACAGGATGACCAGTAAGCGCACAGAACACAGCAGCCAATCACCAGACAGGACACGACCTCTCTAAAGCCAGAGCGCACCAGTTTTCCCGCTCTCCCAGGATCCAGCCTCTGAGACAGTCAGAGCTCGTGAGCATTAGCCAGTGCAAACGCCATGTGGTAGTCAGTTAGTCTGGTCAGGCTAGCCTCAGGTCTCCAGTCAAGTCAGCATAGTGTCAATCCACAGTTGAACATGTATAATAATTAGATGTTTTAATGCAAATGGTGTTTACTGTACGGGCGTTCCGGCACGCATTGTCACCGTTGTCAATGGAGAATTGCGATTTGGCTTCAAATTGGCTCCTGCTGCGTTTTGCGTCGGAACAGATTCTCCGTCTAATCATGTTTTCTGACTCTGGCATCAGCCACTGGATAATCCCACCCTTGGTTTCTGACCCTTTTTGCCTGGTGAACGGGTGTGGCTTTGGGAAGAGAGGTGGAGTAATTGAAGTTCATTGGTTTCTTCTCTGATGTGGGATGTCTATACGATGCTGCATGAGACAGATGTTGAGTAAAGTCCGTCATCTTACTCAAAAGGCCCTTGTGGCAGAGTGGAAGAGAAAATGATGGAGCCCTCTGTTATCAGTGCCCTCCCAATGGACAACGGAAATTCCGCCAGAAGTGAAGACTGCCGATGTTTGTCCAAAACAATTGAGGTAGTTGTCACACCCAGTTGCGTGACTTTGGATAGAACATAAGAACATAAGAACTAGGAGCAGGAGTAGGCCATCTGGCCCCTCGAGCCTGCTCCGCCATTCAATGAGATCATGGCTGATCTTTTGAGGCAGCAACGCTAACCACTGTGCCACCGTGCTGCCCTATGGCTGATCTTTTGTGGACTCAGCTCCACTTTCCGGCCCGAACAGCATAACCCTTAATCCCTTTATTCTTCAAAAAACTATCTACCTTTACCTTAAAAACATGTAATGAAGGAGCCGCAACTGCTTCACTGGGCAAGGAATTCCATAGATTCACAACCCTTTGGGTGAAGAAGTTCCTCCCAAACTCAGTTCTAAATCTACTTCCCCTTATTTTGAGGCTATGTCCCCTAGTTCTGCTTTCACCCGCCAGTGGAAACAACCTGCCTGCATCTATCCTATCTATTCCCTTCATAATTTTAAATGTTTCTATAAGATCCCCCTTCATCCTTCTAAATTCCAACGAGTACAGTCCCAGTCTACTCAACCCCTCCTCATAATCCAGCCCCTTCAGCTCTGGGATTAACCTAGTGAATCTCCTCTGCACACCCTCCAGTGCCAGTACGTCCTTTCTCAAGTAAGGAGACCAAAACTGAACACAATACTCCAGGTGTGACCTCACTAAAACCTTATACAATTGCAACATAACCTCCCTAGTCTTAAACTCCATCCCTCTAGCAATGAAGGACAAAATTCCATTTGCCTTCTTAATCACCTGTTGCACCTGTAAACCAACCTTCTGTGACTCATGCACTAGCACACCCAAGTCTCTCTGCACAGCGGCCTGCTTTAATATTTTTTCGTTTAAATAATAATCCCGTTTGCTGTTATTCCTACCAAAATGGATAACCTCACATTTGTCAACATTGTATTCCATCTGCTAGACCCTAGCCCATTCACTTAACCTATCCAAATCCCTTTGCAGACTTCCAGTATCCTCTGCACTTTTCGCTTTACCACTCATCTTAGTGTCATCTGCAAACTTGGACACATTGCCCTTGGTCCCCAACTTCAAATCATCTATGTAAATTGTGAACAATTGTGGGCCCAACACGGATCCCTGAGGGACACCACTAGCTACTGATTGCCAACCAGAGAAACACCCATTAATCCCCACTCTTTGCTTTCTATTAATTAACCAATCCTCTATCCATGCTACTTTACCCTTAATGCCATGCATCTTTATCTTATGCAGCAACCTTTTGTGTGGCACCTTGTCAAAGGCTTTCTGGAAATCCAGATATACCACATCCATCGGCTCCCCATTATCTACTGCACTGGTAATGTCCTCAAAAAATTCCACTGAATTAGTTAGGCATGACCTTCCCTTTATGAACCCATGCTGCGTCTGCCCAATGGGACAATTTCTATCCAGATGCCTCGCTATTTCTTCCTTGATGATAGATTCCAGCATCTTCCCTACTACCGAAGTTAAGCTCACTGGCCTATAATTTCCTGATTTCTGCCTACCTCCTTTTTTAAACAGTGGTGTCACGTTTGCTAATTTCCAATCCACCGGGACCACCCCAGCGTCTAGTGAATTTCGGTAAATTATCACTAGTGCATCTGCAATTTCCCTAGCCATCTCTTTTAGCACTCTGGGATGCATTCCATCAGGGCCAGGAGACTTGTCTACCTTTAGCCCCATTAGCTTGCCCATCACTACCTCCTTAGTGATAACAATCCTCTCAAGGTCCTCATTTCTCTCAGTCGCTGGCATGTTATTTGTGTCTTCCACTGTGAAGACCGACCCAAAAAAACCTGTTCAGTTCCTCAGCCATTTCCTCATTTCCCATTATTAAAACTACCTTCTCATCCTCTAAAGGACCAATATTTACCTTAGCCACTCTTTTTTGTCTTATATATTTGTAAAAACTTTTACTGTCTGTTTTTATATTCTGAGCAAGTTTACTCTCATACTCTATCTTACTCTTCTTTATAGCTTTTTTAGTAGCTTTCTGTTACCCCCTAAAGATTTCCCAGTCCTCTAATCTCCCAGCAATCTTTGCCACTTTATATGCTTTTTCCTTCAATTTGATACTCTCCCTTATTTCCTTAGATATCCACGGTCGATTTTCCCTCTTTCTTCCGTCCTTCCTTTTTGTTGGTATAAACCTTTGCTGAGCACTGTGAAAAATCGCTTGGAAGGTTCTCCAATGCTCCTCAACTGTTCCACCATAAAGTCTTAGCTCCCAGTCTACCTTAGCTAGTTCTTCTCTCATACCCTTGTAATCTCCTTTGTTTAAACACAAAACACTAGTATTTGATTTTACTTTCTCACCCTCCATCTGTATTTTAAATTCCACCATATTGTGATCGCTCCTTCCGAGAGCATCCCTAACTATGAGATCATGAATCAATCCTGTCTCATTACACAGGACAAGATCTAGGACCGCTTGTTCCCTCGTAGGTTCCATTGCATACTGTTCTAGGAAACTATCGCGGATACATTCTATCAACTCCTCCTCAAGGCTGCCTTGACCGACCTGGTTAAACCAATCGACGTGTAGATTAAAATCCCCCATGATAACTGCTGTACCATTTCTACATGCATCAGTTATTTCTTTGTTTATTGCCTGCCCCACCATAACGTTACTATTTGGTGGCCTATAGACTACTCCTATCAGTGACTTTTTCGCCTTACTATTCCTGATTTCCACCCAAATGGATTCAACCTTATCCTCCATAGCACCGATGTCATCCCTTACTATTGCCCGGATGTCATCCTTAAATAACAGAGCAACATCACCTCCCTTACCATCCACTCTGTCCTTCCGAATAGTTTGATAGGGTGGAGCAGTGGTTGGAATTGCAGGGTACAACGATTCGGGAGGTTGTCACAGACCACAGTGACTGGATTGCCTCGTTGGAGGCAGAAGGGGCTTTGTTGGCGGAGGCTCAAAAGATATTGAAGGCCAAGGTGAATGACCAGGAGAACTGGTCCAGGTGCCAGGACCTGACTGATTGTCGGGCTGCCGGAGGGCATTGAAGCTACGAACGCCACAGAGTATGTGGCAAAGATGTTCGGGAAGTTGGTGAAAGAGGGGGTCTTTGCGAAAGTTTCCAAAGTGGACCAGGCCCACTGGTCATTGCAACAGAAGCCCAGATCTGAGGATCCACCGCGGGCGGTCAAAATCCGCCTCCAGAGATATCTGGGGGAGGAACAGATTTTAAAATGGGCGAAGGCCACGCGAGAGAGTAGATGGGCGGCACGGTAGCACAGTGGTTAATACTGTTGCTTCACAGCATCAGGAACACGGGTTTGATTCCCGGTTTGGGTCACTGTTTGTGTGGAGTCTGTTCTGCCCGTGCCTGCGTGGGTTTCCTCCAGGTTCTCTGGTTTCCTCCCACAAGTCCAGCGAGATGTGCTTGTCAGGTGAATTGGACATTCTGAATTCTCTCTCAGTGTATCCGAACAGGCGCTGGAATGTGGTGACGAGGGGATTTTCACAGTAACTTAATTGCAGTGCTAATGTAAGCCTATTTGTAACACTAGTAAAGATTATTATTATTGTAATACGCAGGAGGAGGCAAATTACTTTGTGAGGAAAAATGGACTGGGAGAGATTTGATTGTGGTTGTCAGATATTATGAAGTTTTGAGTTTTGCATGTTCACATTCATGTTTCTTGCCTTTTATGTTTTCTGTTTTGTTCCTTCCCATAGTGTATGGGATTCCTTGGGGTTGCTTGTTTCATCAAAGGAGGGTCCAGGTTCTTTCTTCCCAGGCCCTACACTTGTGGACAGGATGCTATCTCAAGATTAGATAGGGGAAGGAAAGATATCTGATATGTACGGATGGTTGTTGGAGACAGGGAAAGCACCATTAGAGGAAGGAAAGATGGTGGGAGGAGGAACTGGGACTGGAGGGAGGGATGTGGAGCAAATTTTTGCACATGGAGAATTCCACCTCCTCTTGTGCCAGCTGAAACTGAAAGTGTAAACTAGTTAACAGTGAGCACTTGACTAGAACGCGCAGGAGTGGGTTCTTCCCCGGATTAGAGGACAGATGTGAGCATTGTTTGAGGAGGCCGGTGAACCTTTCACACATGTTCTCGTCCTGCCCCAAGTCCCCAAGTTGTTTGAATTCTGGGTCTCCTTGTTTGAGACTATGCCGGATGATCATGGCTCCAACCAGACTGCCATGTTCACTGGTGCCAATCATTGGTGTGTCGGACCCACCGGAGATCCTGGAGGAAAGGAAGGCTGATGTCCTGCCCAACACCTCTCTAACAACCTGGAGATGGGTCCTGGATGGAGGTCGTCAGCTTCACCTAAGACATTGGCATGGTTGGGGGACCTGGCAGAGTTTCTGAGATTAAATAGGTTAAGTATAACATTAGAGGGTCGGAGGAAGGGTTCTATTCATGGTGAAAGCCATTCATTACTTTCTTTAAAGGCTCATTTGTGGCCAGCAACTAGGGGGTTGGTTGGGGGGGAGGGGGTGATGGGGTGGGGTGCAGGGGGTAGTAGTATTGGGGAGTTGTGAGTTTTAGGGTTGTTATTATTATTCTTTTGTAAAAAATTAAAAATTGTTTGTATTATATTGGAATGTTTTGCATGAGATAATCTGTAAAATTTTGGAATGAAAATATTTATTTAAATACCTATTTATGTCCCTCCTGTAGCCTCTTTGCATTCTCCTTACAATTTACTTTCCTGTCTTTGTGTGATCAGAAAATTTAGCAACCATTCCTTCAGTCTCTTCATCAAGGTACTTCATACAAATTGTAGAAAGTTGAGGCCTCATCATTGATCCCTGTGGCACACCACTCGGGCCATTCTGCCAACCAGAAAAAGACCCATTTATGCCAACTTTCCTGTTAGTTAGCTAATCTTCTATTCGTTCCAATATGTTACCCCCTACACTCAGAGCTTTTATTGTCTGCAATCATCTTTGATGCGGCACCTTATCAAATGTCTTCTGGAAATTGAAGTACAGTACACCCACCAGTATATCCCCCTTTATCTACAGCACATGTGACTCCTTCAAAGAACTCCAGTAAATTGGCAAAACACGATTTTCCTTTCACAGAACCATGTTGACTCTGCCTGATTGCCTTGTATTTTTCCTGGTGTCCTGCTATACCATCTTTAAAAATGGCTTCTAACCTGTTCCCTTGTGACAGATGTTAGGCTAACAGTCCTATAGTTTTCTGCTTTCTATCTCCCTCCCTTTTTGAATAAAGGAGTTACATTTGCTATTTTCCGATCGAATGGAACCTTCCCCGAAATTGGGGACTTTTGGAACATTAAAATCAATGCATCAATTATCTCATTAAGTAGTTCCTTCAAGATGCTAGGGTGAAGTCCACCCAGATCTGGGGATTTGTCAACCCATATACCCAATAATTTGCTCAATGCTATTTTCTTGGTGATTGTCATTTTCCTGAATTCATCCCTCCCTTCTATTTCCTGATTTACAGCTACTTCTAGGATGTTACTTGATACTTTCCATTACCAATTCCCCAAACACACATTCCAAAGGACCAGTGCTCACTTTGTTAACTCTTTTATTATTTAAATATCTATAGAAACTCCTACTATCCTTCTTTGCATTACAGGCTAGCTTTTACTCATACTCCAGTTTTTCCCTCTGTTAGAAAGTTGGAATGAAATGAAAAGTAAGCAATTGTAAAGATAGGCAGTTAGTTGCGCTGAGATGCAGATTACATTTGTAGCGGGGTGAAACCGATACTGTATTAATTGAAGTGGTGCCAAGCATTGTCGTGGCTTAGATCATAGCCCAGTTTGTAAACAAAAAAAAATTCTGACAGAGAGTTGCGCTGTTGTGCCAAAGGCAAAGACGCTATCTGTGTTCGACCTCTAAAACCCTGAAATTCTACTCTAAACTAAAAGAAATCTAGTTTCAGATCATGTGTGATAATTCGTTTCTGGATTTCTCTCATAGTGCTAAAACATATGGGATGTTGTTTTGGGGAAGGTGTCTTAAGTATAGTGTCTGGGTAACAATTATTGTTGTTAATTATAAATGTTGTACTTTACTGTTGCCTTCTTTGTACGTCGGGTCGGAGAATCCCCTGGGGGGGGAGGCGCGAATCCCGTCCCGCCGCCCCGATGCCGGCTGCCCTATGCTTCGGCGCCGTTGTGTACCATCTACAAGATGCACTGCAGTAACTCACCAAAGTTTCTTAGACAGCACCTTCCAAACCCACGACCACTATCATCTGGAAGGGACAAGGGCGGGATTCCCACCATGCCGCTCGAGGGCCATTGACAGCGGCCCACCGGCGATTCTCTGAGCCCCGATGAGCCGAGCGGCCCTCCATTTGTGGCCAGTCCCGTTGGCGTGAATTACTCCTCGCGCACGGCAGGACCTGGCAGGTGAGTATGCAGGGGCGGCCCTCAGGGGGGGGGGGCATGTGGGGATCCGACCCTGGGGAGGCCTCCACGGTGGCCTGGCCTGCGATCGGGGGCCTTCTTTCCTCCCCTGTAGAGCTCCACCATATTGCCTGGGGGCCAGCGCAGAGAAGAGAACCCCCGCGCATGCGCGATAATATGCCGGCCTGGGCGCACATGTGCAAGATCACGCCGGCCCTTCGCAACTGGCTGGAGCGGCACCAATGACTCTGGCGGCAACCTAGCCCCCCAGAAAAATGAGAATTCCTGTACTTGGGGGGCCGTTGACGCCAGAGCCGTTGGCGCCGGTTTTCCCGCCGGTGTGGGGACATAGCCCCATTTTCTGAGAATCCCACCCAAATAGTTGAGAACTGGTGTTCCAAGTTTCCCTTCTGGATTTGGGGTGCCCTTGCATTGAATATAAGCAGGGTATATAACACCTCCTTATCAATCTTTTTGTCATTCATTGATGTTCTTTTTTTTTCCCAATAGTCTTTGTGCAAATGTCCTCTTTGTCATTATTTTATTTTAGTTAGGCACAAATGATGGGCTCTCCGATTGGAATGTTTCTTTCTCATTGGTATCTGTCTATTCTGCGTATTCCGAAATACCGGCCCAATGTATTCAACCACTCATCAAAAGACAACCTTTATAAGACATTGCAAGAAACAATCCAGGATCCTCCACTAATCCGCCTGTAAGGCAAGTAAATGCTGGCCTAGCCTTTGACGCCCACATCCTGTGAATGAATAAATAAATGTAAGTCCTTCCACAGGTATGGAGGCCAGAACTGATCACAGTATTCTCCGAATATACTACCCTAGCTCCATGAGCCCTTACTGTGTGCATTAACGTTTTTGTCTGACACCTTATCGAGTGCCATTTGGAAATCAGAGTATACCATAGCTATTGCCTCCCCTTGATCTATCCTACTAGTTACAACCTCAAAATTCATTTGGGAAACACAATTTCCCTTTCATTATACCATCCCTGTTTAATCTTGCAATTATTTTTAAAGTGCACTGCTAAGACCTTTCCAAAAATAGATTCCTCTGGATTGATCTTCGCTGGTTTCTCAATAAAACCATCAGCAATATTTGCATAAACCTAAGTATGGGCGGGGGTTGGGGGTGCTGGTGGAATCTACATAAAAAACTGAAACAAAAAAAAATTTTACATTTATTTTTCTAACTGCCGACTTTATATTACTTGGGACTAATATATGTTACTCATTTGTTTATGCCGAGTTAAACTTAACTTTGATGATGAATACTCAATGTCTTCCAGTGATAACAAATTATTTATTAAGTAACCGATTAATTTATTTGTGAGTTATTTTCTTCAATACTTTTATTAGTAGTCAAATTAAGCAAGATTGAATTAGATTAACAATGAATATGGGCAGCACGGTGGCACAGTGGTTAGCATTGCTGCCTACGGCGCTGAGGACCTGGGTTCGAATCCCGGCCCTGGGTCACTGTCTGTGTGGAGTTTGCACATTCTCCCCGTGTTTGCATGGGTTTCACCCCCACAACCCAAAAGATGTGCAGGATAGGTGGATTGGCCATGGTAAATTGCCCCTTAATTGGAAAAAATTGGGCACTATAAAAAAATTTTTTTTAAAACAATGAATATAATACTCTACCATCTGAGCTTACAACACTTCTGTTCTCTAGCTACAGCACACACGAAGAGAGCGGGATGGCAGCTTGAGCTTTTTATATACTCCCTGTTGGTGTTGCCCTCTAGTGATCATCTGACTATACTGACTGTACATTAACCATTCATGTATTTACATACACAGAGATGACTACACCAACCTTTAAACAGAGACTATCTTCAAACAAGAGAGGACTATGGCAACTGAACTTATTTTGTTTTGTTGATTACAGCGCTGAATTGTTGTCAATTTGAAATAGTCCTCTTAAGACAAAAGGCACCAAGAGAAAAAACAGCTGCCAAAAATGAACAGTACTGCATTCAGGAAACTTTATGCACCATGAACCTCATCAGATAGATTAAGTCAAATCAGGTTTGATTGCAATTTCTATGAACCACTGCATAGCTCTCAGTGTCATCTCTTGACAGTCACTTCATTCACTCCAAGTACTTGAGAATAACTATGATTGGATTCCCAATTGAAATTTATAAACTTTTGCAGATGGTTGAGGCCTGTACAGTGAAACACCTGGCTCAGAAAGATTGAGGATGCAATTATCTTGTTATTACTAACAAAATGAGATTTGTTGGATTGTAAGATTGTAATAATTATATGCTAATATCCTCTCATAACGCAGATTACACAGTTCTGCCAAAAAAAAACAGCTGTCAAAGAGGGAATGGGCTGTTAAGCAGAAATTGTCAGTGCTGACTGAGGACAGGGTTTATTAAATGAACAAGCTTCTTCGGCCTCAGCTGCTGATGTTGCAATGTGAAATGCAAACTGCTTTTTGTTGTTTTGGAAGAAAGTCGGCACTCAAGCCGTCCAATAAATACAAGTTTTATTTAATTTGCCAAATCAACAATGCTCATACTTTCTGAATTTTTTTAATACAAGTGTAGCATTTTGCATTTGGCTTTAGACTCTCTAAAGCACCCCCCACCGCCCCCGTCCCACATCTGATCCTGACATTTCTATCCCCTCTTAAGATGCTAATCTATGATGTCGGCAAACCAAGTGGCTATTCTTCATATGTGATGGATGACAGTGAGTGTCATCAGGCTCTTCATTTGTGACAGACCTCATAGCTGATCATAGGTAATGTTGCAGTTTTAGCTTGGGGATCTCCCACGCTGAACAGGGAATTTACTATGAGGATAGATCAGTTTAGATTGACTGCATCATTAGTCCAACTGTTTTGTTTTTCTTTTCAGATCAGCTGGAGTTATAAGATGTAACAGGCTATTTGAGAAAATGGTTTGACTACATACGTATGCCAAAGTATTGCTATAAAGTGCAAAATGATCACAGGTAGGTTTCTCAGTTTGGGAGACTAAGTGTTGCTGCCCAGGACTGAATTGCATGTGATTCCCGGTTCCTGTTAGGGGTCCTGATCGGTAAGCGAGTCAAGATGTGCAAATGGGCCAGCACTCTGCTGGCGCAAATTCCGAGTAATTCCCAGACCAGCGGGCATTGGGGCCAGGGTTAGCGCTAAAGAGCCTGACAGCTGGAGCAGTTTTTAAGTACTCCAATTACTGCACACTTACAAACGCTTCACAGAAGACCTGCCCCCCCCCCCCCCCCCGAGATTGGGAGTCCGAGGTGGACCCACAGATCTATGCCAGTGAGGAGCAGAAGAACACCCTCTTCTTAAGGGTGGGCTGCAGACTAAAGTCTGCCCTCCTGATCACCGGGTGAGAGATGGTGGCAGAGGCAGTCAGTGCTGCCAGCCTCACCAGGGGGACAGAGCTGGTGATCCATAGGAGTGGGGATCACTGGTGAGGCCTTTACCCTGAGAGGTGCAGACAACCAGGGAGGGTTCCAAAGTCCATAGTGTAAGTGCCCTCTGGTTGGGGTGAGCTATACTAATCCCCTACTTCCTCTGCAGTGGGCCAGTGCTTCTGAGGATGCCTGCATCTGCTGGGCCCCTGATTGAGCTTGGCCACGACCATACCTTTGATGATGCAGCTGGGATATGAGGGTGTCCAGAGGGGCGGCCTAGGTGGGCTCCCAGATGACCAGAGGCTTTCTGAGCATTCGAAAGCAGCACTCAGTAGTGTGAGCAGCCAGGAGCCTGTAAGTGGCACAAAGGGGTGAGTTTAAAAGACAGACTGCAGCAATGGTGGTCTGAGCCAGGCCACCCCGATCCTGAGGAGGACACCCCGAGTCAATGGACCTGGCACCAAGTCACTCCTTGTTACTGCCCCCAGGCCAGGCAACCACCCCCTAGCAAGCCCGACAATTTGAGAGCTTTTCAATGTTTTTCTAGCCTCCCACAGCCCCTCTGCAGCCATGCTCCACTTGTCAATACTGGCACTAATTCGCACCTGTGAGACTTCCTCCTAAGAGGGGCAGAACATCGCAGAAGGGTGGAGCATACTGTGTTCAAGTGCTAATGATATTGAAATCCATGCACATGATGGTTTTGCATGGATCTGCCAATGCTGTGCGCAAACTTTGATATCGCGACTGGAGCATGGCGTCGGAATCAGCGGTGGGCACATACATCGATTTTTTGATTTTCCACGATTCTCCACCCAATTACTATTTGTGCTTCCAACGTCACGAAACAGAGAATTCCGCCCCAAGTTTGTCAGGGCAGCAGGAATGCTACTCTGCTTGCAAGAACCAAGTGGATTTTCACACATCCCCTGAACTGCATTTCCCTTTGTAATGAGGTAGAGCACTTTACAATATCAACCATGGTACAAAGAAGAGTTTCCCCACAGTTTATACGCAACCACATTCTGATCGATTCAACAGCAAAACTCTTCAGGGGCTTATAAAATTCTCAGGGGACTTGGCGCTGAAAGGCTACCTCCTTTGGCTGGAGATCCTAGACCTAAGGAACATCATCTCAGGATAAGGAATCGACCATCTAGAACTGAGAGGCAAGAAGTCTCTTCACACAGAACGTTGTGAATCTTTGCAATTCTCCATGCCAGAGGGCTGTAGGTGCTCAGCGTGTCCAAGACCAAGTTCCATAGAATTTTGGGCACGGTGGCATTAATGTAGAACATCAACAATGATTTAACTGAATGGCAGCGCAGGCTTCAGGGCCTGTATTGTTTATTTCTGCTCCTATTTCTTATGTATTATGTAGCACTTTTATTTTCGTGCATGAGCAAAATTAGGAGGTGCGATTACATCGAGCAGGTCAAAATTGGCTCCATTGCTACTTCATAACTACTGAATAGAGACATGCTCAAATCCAGACCAGTTGAATGAGTCAAATGCCACCTTGGTTTGCCATTTATAGGTGTCTAATGGTTCCAGAAAGCTTCATTCCAGTTCCCAGTGAGTGCAAACTGCAGCAGTTTTAAGGAGGTCTAAGGGTTGGGTGCCCAGGGGCTTTTTCAGATTAAACGCACCATAATGCAGAAAACTGTATAAAAATGTTGAATCAAAACATTCTAGCATTTAAAATTGTGGCATGATTATCTTCTTTATTAATGTAGTTTGTAACATTCTAGGGATTGTGGGATGGTCCATGGCCTGAGAAAATTAATATTAATAAACTGAACACAAGACCACCAGTTTGAAGAAACATTTTTTTATTACTTTAGAAAAATTCTAATCTATATTGAAAATGCAGCTGATTTTAACATCTAATTTCCAGAAACCATATTTTTGAGAAAGTTATAATTCCATGCACGCCATTTACATTTCATTTTCCAATTCTCTGTACACAAAAAAATAGCGAAGCAATCAACCTCTGAAATCTTCAAAACAAAATGCCACTGTAAAAGCTGCGGGAAGTCAGCATAACATGCAACACAGTGCACATTTGCATAGGAAATGGAAGTCACCCAACATGCTCTTCAGAATACTAAAAATACTATAAACTGTGTGCTGTAAGGAACAATGCTATAGACCTTACACAGAAGGATACCTTTCATAGAGCCCTGCACAGGGTAACTCTGTTGTACAGTATGTTAAATATATTTCTTATTAATAATTTCCATACCAATTAAAGCAGCAACTATTTATGTACAAGCTTTTTCCACTTTTTTTGTAAACTCGTATTAGAAATGTGCAAAAAAGGTCTTATACTTTTTTTAACATGCTATTAAGTCCTCAGGGTGTCCAGTGCCCTGGTGAACAAGTGACGAAGGAAGGAATGTTGCTAAACTTGTCTTCTCATTGTGGAGTAAAGTCCTCCTTATAATAGTTTGGCAGGAATAGCCTTACGTGATAACTCTTTCAAAAAAAAAAAATTGACAGGCAAGGCATTTGGCAAAACATCTGTAACAGCAAACATAGGAACTGTATGTAGCCCATCTTCCAATCCAAGTCTTAGCAAATTCAATTCCACATATCTGAAAACATCATTCAAAAAGACCATTTGAAATGAAAGTTAATAAAAGAAAAGAGTAACAATGTGTAATCATTTTACAATAGTAATTTCCATATGACTGACTTTGACCCTTATCACACTGAGGTATTCTAAATATAGTACAGCATTAGACCTTTTTTAATTAGCTAATGAAAGTACTAAAGGTAGGTAAAGTGCTACTGTATAATTGAATTGTAAAGATTTATTTCTAATACAAAAAATATCTATTATATAGCACTTTAAGTTTCTAATCCCAAATTTTAAAAGGTGAGATTTTTCATTAAAATACTATGTTATATTTTCTTCTGACAGGCTTTTGTTATTCTGAACTTTCAACACAATTTAAAAGACAACTACAGATGGGGCTTGTAGTTTTTGCAGCTAGACTCATTTTATATCTTGAAAACTAGAAATGGAAGACGAGCTACTGACACCTTTAACCTTCACTACAAATATTTATTTTATTGTCTAAGATCAAAATAATTCTAAATGTGTCAATACATTTTGCTTTGCTTTTTCAATATGTAAGTTTTGCATTCATCACAATTAGAGTGGCAGTGTACCTTTCCCACTGATCTACATATCAGCAAAAATTCTGAATCAACAAACCAATATGATTGTTATACAGGATTTATTTAGTAGCACAGCAAATAGATGGTGAATTACTGCAATAACTACTATGGAAGAAAAATAACTGGATTCCATTAATTGCAAAATCAACAAATTCATAAAAATTTTGTTGTAAATTTATAGGCTTATCAATTTTAGTGGGGGTGACATGATTACCACACATTTCAAGCAGTATCTCCTCAGGACAAGGGGTAGAGATAATCTCACCACCCTCCTGTTCTTCAAACAAATTCTACACTGATTTTAACCAGAAGTGCTTGGCAAGACCTGGGTGAGTTCTGGTTTGATGCCCAATTCACGCACCCAGTTCAATTCTACTTCAGTGGATACAAAAGCAGAATGTGGGATGAATTGGATTGAACTTGCTCACTTCTCAGCACTTCTCGCTGAGTGAGTGTTCCAGATTAAAATCGGAGCACATATTTGAACTATAAAGACATCTAATTCAAGAAACACCATCATAGCTTTCATTAAAGTTGTTCATAGGCATACATGCTTTACGTTAGGCACATAGCTTCAACCAGTATCCAAACTAACAGATATTAAATGGTACACCTTTCAACTAGTACTTCTGTAACAATTCATAGAAGACTTTAGATGTACATATGCCGTGCAACCTTTCTCTATTCCCGAAGAAATGTTCATTTTGTGCAAGATGTTAGAAGTACCTAATTCAATTTTCCTGTTGTCCCACACTGAATAAAGTTGGTGCCATTTTGCTGCCAATTCCGGTTTTGAAGCATTCCGCACTGTTAAGAAATGGCCCTGCTGGCCACCACCATCATTTTTCTGGTGCATTTCTGACATTACAGCTCCGTTACATAAAAGGGAACTAAAACTCCATGTAACTAGCACATTCACAATTCTCAGGAGCTCTTAATCCTACAGTAACTGGCTGATGATGCACTAGCGGCAATTCACTATACCTAGCACCAGGTATATTTTAGAAAAACAAAATGGAGTAAATATTGGTTATGGCCAATTTTCAGATCCTTGAAATAGGTCCTTGGGCTCCATTTGGACAATTTGGGTGATCTGCTGGCAGCTGTCATACATCCACGCCAGGAAAATCAGAGCAGCCCAATTTGGCAGAGGCATCCTGAATCAAGCATTAACATATGGTAAGGATCAAATGGATGTTTTAGGTGGCTACTAGAGATGCCTAAAAAAATAATACGGGGTGTGACACATTTCAGGCACCTTTGGGCTGCAGGACATAGCCCCATGATGTTGGATTTATTTTTACTTCATGGTTTCCTCCCAGAAAATGGCTACAATGTGGACCAGTTTCTAACTTGGTGTACTTAAGGGCTAAATATTTAGATTTTCTTTGTAGTTAGAATAATGGCAGATTGATTAATTTGATTGATAAGCATGTGCGTACATGTCATGCAGTTACAATGTTTAATGATTACGATTTAACTTGTTCAATGTTAAAAAGGAAACACTTAAAGGCATGTTGCTCTAACCCGCCTTGTACAGAAAGCTGGTCATCAATCTTCGACTGATAGTTGAACATTGAAGGTTACTTCAAATAGATAAACAATTTTACAAATATACAAGTAATCTTGTAATGCATTTATTATCAATGTTTGACATGCTAGATCATGCAGCAGTTTAATTTTAAATAGCAGTGTTGCGTTTAACAAACCATTATTAAAGTAGTCACTTGCAAAGAATACAACATGTCATTTATGTTCACATTTGTTTTTAAAAAGGCTCCACTGAGGTGCAAAGTATATTTCCAAGGGCAAATAAAGCTCCAATCACTTGGCATCTAAAAGGAAGACTAAGAGAGAGGTATATTTTCCCCTTTTTGCTATTTTAGTGCATAAAGTAGATGCAAATTTACAGTGCCATTCCCTGCTTAGAATTCACATTTACTTTTTCACTATAATGAGCATACAGAGAGAAGATATCACCATTATTATCAAGGCTTCAAAACTGGCATTTTCCTATCTAACTGGGTTAAGATAAGGCTGCACAAAATGTCTTTCACTCCAGATTACCTTTCCTTGAGCAACATGTTAAAACAAATGTTGGTCTGGATACTATCAGGGGCAGGTAATGTAGGCGTTGGGGTGGAAGTTTAGATGAGAATCTAGTTTTCACCACATGCCGTGGACTTCTAACTTTACAGCCTGCATCTTTTGTACATGAGAGATTGCCCATCCAGAAGGAAGACTGATCGACAGGCTTAAATTATGAGGATAGGTTGTGTAAATTTGATTTGTCATCCTTTGTGTTGAGAAGGTTAAGAAGTGATGTACTCAAGGTGTTCAAAGCTCTCGGCAGATTAGATTGGGTAGATCCACAGAAATGATTGCCTCAGGTGGAGGAATGCAGAACAAGGGCGAGCAAGCTCCTCTGATTCTGTCTACTTGGGGTATTCCAGATTTTAATCACTCCACCACTGGCCGTCGTGCCTCCGGCTGCCTACTGCGTTCCCTCAACCTCACTACCTCTTGACCTCACTTTCCTCCTTAAAGACACTCCCCAAAATTTACCTCTACAATCACGCATTTGGTCATATGTCCTAATATCGCCTCATGTGGCTCAGTGTCACATTCTTATAATTCCCCCGAGGAAAGCCTTCTGATAACTTGTATTTTATAAATGCAAGTTGTTGTTGCAATCTTAAAATTACAGTCCAGCCCATTAGGATTGAGATAGTGAAGTGGTTGGGAATTTGGAACGCTTTCCCCACAATGTGGTGTATAAAGAGTCAATTGAAATTTTCCTGGGCGGCACAGTGACGCAGTGGTTAGCATTTCTGCCTCACGGCACTGAAGTCCGAGGTTCGATCGCAGCTCCGGGTCACTGTCCGTGTGGAGTTTGCACATTCTCCCTGTGTCTGTGTGGGTCTCGCCCCTACAAATTTCTCATTAATTGGGTGGGGGGGGGGGGGGGGGGGGGGGATTGGGTACTTTAAATTTATTTTTTAAAAATTGAAATTTTCCAAATTGAAAGCGCCACATTTTTGTTCGGCAAGGGTGTTAGGGGATATGAAATAAAGGAAGGTAAATGGAGTTGAGGTACAAAAAGATTGAGAGACTGATTGGCCTTTTCCTGTACTTCGGTTCACGGGTATTTGCTATAATTCCTCCTTGCCATTGTAAATGAAACATTTGCTTGGCTTTGATATAGAGACTGGTAACTAATTAAGATTTAGCATTTTAATTCCTCCGGAGATAGGAAAGGCAGACAACTTTGCTCTGGCCTCGGCATGCTTTTATCTGCCAAGGCCTCACTCACTGAATGCCTCCTGTTACCCTCTCCCTCCTCTCTTTCATGACCTTGCTTAAAACCAACCTTTTGACCAATGTCTCCTGATATCTTCTTTGGCCTGCCATCTGCGTTTCCTTAAGTCTCTGAAGCATTTCATGTTGCTTCGCTGCATTGAAGGTACTATGCAATTATAAGGTGCTGTCATTATTAGAAGACTAGTTCTAGATATCATGAAATAATAGAAAAGACTCAAAATCCTTCTCTCTGTGAGCTAAGACAGCAGGAAATATGATTTGGTGGTACAATGCTTTAGCCTCATTTCTGACCACAACTCCCTGTGATTACATTTTCTCTTTTGGTGGATACACAAAACTAAGGAGTCCCTTCAAGAATTATTTCCTGTATTGTCCAACACCAATTTTGAATTAGTAGATCTATATTGAATATTGATAAATATTGAATATTGATAAATATTGAAAATGCCATCACACTATATTATGACTGCCATAGCTCATAGATTGTCAGCCCATGTAGGAGACCAATTTAGTATAAGTCTAGGTTGAATACCCACAATCTATGAAACACTGCTGAGACCACATGAAATGTAATCAGTTTTGGTAACCACATTTAAATACACAGAAACATACATTGGAAATAGAAGCAGGAGGAGGCCATTTGGCCCTTCGAGCCTGTTCCGCCATTCATTGTGATCATTCATTATGATCATGGCTAATCGTCGAGTTCAATACCGTGATCCCGCCTTCCCCCCATATCCTGTGACCCCTTTGCCCCAAGAGCTGTATCGAATTCCTTCTTGAAATTACACAATATTTTTGCCTCAACTACTTTTTGTGGTAGTGAATTCCACAGATTCACCACTCCCTGGGTGAAGAAATTTCTACTCACCTCAGTTCTCAAAGGTTTACCCCTTATCCTCAAACTAAGACCCCCTAGTTCTGGACTCCCCCACCATCGGGAACGTTCTTTCTGAAACTACCCTGCAAAATATATAATGGCACTTAAATTACTGAATTATAAAGTGATATCGAAGAAGCTTAAATGGTCTCAATAAAAAAGACGTTCTTGGGTTGTTTTTGTGTGGATATTGGAATATAAAATCGTCAAGCACGATTGTAAGCTCAGGAAAGCACAAGCTCAATGCAATATGGACGAACCACTTCACGTTTAAGAGTTGTTAGATTATTTGATAGATTTCCATTTGGTCCAATAAATGATGAGTCACTTCAAGCATTGGAAAACAAGAAACGGAAGTGAATGACTCAGCAGAGAATACATATAGGCTTGGCAAGAAGTTGGAGATGAAAATGATCTATCAGCATCTTGAAAAAATAACTGAGCATCTTGAAAAAATAACTGAGCATCAAATTGACCTGGATGATATGAATGGTCTATTTTCATTCTCTGTCCCTGCATTCCTAAATGGCAGCCAACTGATTGAAAAACTATTTTGTCTACCTTCTACCAAATGGTTCAAATTCTGGATCCAAGCATTTAGCTATGTGTTTGTATTGTTGGCTCGAGTTTGGTTAAACCCTACCAGGGTTCCATGCTCCCGGTTGATAAAATTGTTGAAATTCACTGATTCTCCCAGTGTGTGCCTTTCAGCGTTGTGTTTCTGTGGGCTAATCTGAGTACAATAGACCCTAAATTAAGAACTTTTGCTACATCTGCACTTTGTTCTAAAATCACACCAATAACAAGTGTAAAGTGAATTGTTGAATTTATTTCAGGATATGAACTAGAGGGAGAATAAAGTAAAGGAGCAGAAGATGAGCATTTTAATTAATCTGCACCTCCGGTTTGAAAATTCCTTCCCTCCCAATTCCTCATATCCTTTTCCAAATGCAACCTCTGAAAACATGCGCTGACTATGAGTGGGGGAGGGAAGTCATGGGGAGACATTCTGGAGAACATAAAGTAATAAAGTAAACTGAAAGTTTTCTCAGTTAAACAGGGAAATGGATGCATTTAGATGGATCGTCATCAATCCAACAAATACTCTGAAAAGACAGCCAGCCCCCTTGAGCATCAGAGAGAGATATCTTAGACAAATAACTCATCCCTGAAATTAGACACAAAGTAAAGATGCTATTTACCTGCCAGTCACATTTCCTGACACCAAAAATCTGTAAGACTGACATACACTAAACTTAAATACATTATCACCAATTTGATTTTCTGTGCCCAATGTATAATTGGTTAAATTAATTTTCTCACACAATTTGTCAATCCAAATGTGAGATATCAAGCTGGGCGAAAATGTCGATTTTAATTGAGAAAATTGTTTGATTGTTAGAATCACTTTTGTATTAATTATGAATTAGAATAAAAATTTGATGAATAATACATATATGAATTGGTTTATTGATAAGTACAAGGAATTATGTGACCGTATCTAAACTGTGTGTAGTTGGACCACGCCCATTATTTTCAAGTTTGCTGATGAAATGCAACTTTGTGGGAATGTGAATGGTGAGGAGGCTGTTATGAGGCTTCAAGGTCCTGGACCCTTTAGTGGCGATTTGGGGTTTCCGAGAAGCCGGAGCTCATGGAGAGGAGGAAGGCCGATGTCGTGGCACGGTGGCGAATTTTGCTGAAGTGGCGGCCGGCATCGCCACCGCTGCAGTGGCTCGGTTGGGTGACCTGTACGACTTTCTGTGATTAGAGAAGATAAAGTATGAGTTAGGGGGGTTTGAGGAAACGTGGGGGATGTTTGCGACCGTGTTTGAGGGGCTGTTCGTCGCGGGGGAGGGGGGTGAAAAAGGGGAAAACTCTGTACAGACTGTATAGTTGATTGTTGGGAAGTATGTTTCCTGGGGTGTTTATTCATTGTAACTTGTTTTAATACATGTTTGTAATAAAGTACATTTAAAAAAGAGGCCTCAAGGTGGTTTAGATAAGTTGAGCGAGTGAACAAATACATGTGAGGTGGAATATAATGCGGATAAATGTGAAGTTATTGACTTCCATGGAGAAACAGAGTGTCATTTGAAAGATGATAGATTGGGAAATGTTGGTGTACAAAGAGACCTGCGGGTCCAAGTACATGAGTCACTGAAAGCAAACATGGGGTACAGCAAACAGTTAGGAAGACAAATGGTATGTCAGCCTTCATTGCAAGAGGATTTGAGTACAGGAGCAAAGATATATTACTACAGCTATACAGGGCCTTGGTGAGACCATAGTGTGGGTAGTTTTAGTCTCTTATTCTAAGAAAAGATATACTTGCCATAGAAGGAGGGCAGCGAAGGTTCATCAGACTGATTCCTGGGATGGCAGGGTTATTGTATGAAGAGAGACTGGATTGACTGTGCATGTATTCACTGTGATTTAGAAGAATGAGAGGGGATCTCATTGAAACGTTTAAAATTCTGACAGGACTGGACAGACTGGAGGCAGGAAGGTTATTTCCTCTAGCTGGGGGGTCACACTCTCAGGATACGAGGTAGGCCATACAGGGCTGAGATGAGGGGAAACGTCTTCACTCAGAGGATGATGAACCTGTGGAATTCTCTACCACAGAAGGATGTGGAGGCCAAGTCATTGAATATATTTAAGAAGGAAATAGATAGATTTCAAAGCGCTAACTGTGTCAAGATGTATGGGGAGAGCGGGGGAGTGTGGAGTTGAGATAGAGGATCAGCCATGACCACATTGAATGGCGGAGCAGGCTCAAAGGGCCGAATGGCCTACTCCTGCTTCTATTTTTTAAGGGTAGAATTTTAAGGATGGCAAGCAATCGGCGCTAACCATCCCGAGATTAAGCACCTCACACGCAGCTGCCGACTCTTGAACAACCACTACCAATTAACCCTCACTTGAGCATTCCACTCACCCAATCTGATTGGCCAACAGTTCTTCAACATGGCTGGGCACAGTTTTGGGTGACACGGTAGCACAGTGGTTAGCACTGCTGCTTCACAGCGCCAGGGACCTTGGTTCGATTCCTGGCTTGATTCACTGTCTGCACAGAGTCTGCACGTTCTCCCCGTGTCTGCGTGGGCTTCCTCCGGATGCTCCGGTTTCCTCCCACAACTCCTGAAAGACGTGCTGTTAGGTGAATTGGACATTCTGAATTCTCCCTCTGTGTACCCGAACAGGCGCCGGAATGTGGCGACTAGGGGGTTTACACAGTAACTTCATTGCAGTGTTAATGTAAGCCTACTTCTGACACTAATAAAGATTATTGATTATTACAGCAGCCAGAAGCAGTACAACAGCTCTTTGCCCGGGAGGAAATCTCGAGATTTTCAAAAAGTTAAGTCCCGGAAGTCTTGGGGTCAGGAGGGTTTGTGACGCCCGGGAGGGGGGTGATCGCAGTGTCACGGTGTAGGCCCAGGGTGGAGGGGGGGGGGGGGGGGGGGGGAAGAGTTCCTGTGGCTCCAATGTCCTGGGGGAGGGCCCGCTGAGAGTGCCTTCAGAGTGGGGAAAAGTTTAAATGTCAAATTCCCACCTTACCCGCACCTGCAAGTCTAAACATTGAGGCTAGATGGGATAAGGCCCTTAAGTGGCTGTTACTTGGCCATAAAATCTGCCCTATGTTTCTATGTCTGCTAGAAGGACTGTAATTGCATAGAGAGAGCAATGTCTGATAATTAAAAAGGGGAATCTTCCTTTCTGTAATTTAAAATATAAGTTGCCGACCAAAAGAAGACTTTGTTTAGTAAATAGGATTTTTTCAGTAATTTGTTACTGTAACTTCTTTAAGTTTTGAAATCTTGTCATGTCATCCTTTTCAGTTATTAACTGGCAGTTCAAATTTGGTTTAAACATTATCAGTATGGGCGGCATGGTGGTGCAGTGGTTAGCACTGCTGCCTCACGGTGCTGAGGTCCCGGGTTCGATCCCGGGTTCAATCCCAGCCCACGGTCACTGTCCGGGTGGAGTTTACACATTCTCCCCGTGCCTGTGTGGGTCTTGCCCCCACAACTCAAAGATGTGCAGCATAGTTGGATTGGCCAGGTTGAATTGCCCCTTAATTGGGAAAAGAAAATGAATTGGGTTCTTGAAACTTATTTCAAAAAAGAAAAAAGAGCATTAGCAGTCTCCATGGAGATTGGAATTAAATTGGGGTCTCGTTGTGATATTTAGAATCCACTGGCTAAGGCCAGTACACCGCATGTGGCCAGAGTTTACACATAAAAGATTTCAGAGTGACTTTTGCTGAATTCATTGAAAAGTTAAAAATGGCTATATGTCTATTGTGGAAGCTGTCCTCGAAAGAGAATCCTTGAGTGTCTCGCAGCATTTGACAAAGGTTAATTTAGAAGCAGTGGCAGAAAAGTTGGAAATAGGGGGAGAAAACGGGTGCTACGGAAATAGATTAGCTGAGGTATTGGCTCGATATTTGAAGCTTGAGGAGGAAAACTGCAATTGAGATTAAAAACACAGATTAAGTTGGTTCCGGTTCAGTTACAAATGAAAGCAAGGTGAACTCAAAAGGAAGGAGAAAGAAAAGGCAAGAGGAATGAAAACAAGTGCAAAAGAGAGAGAGAAAAACAACAATTTGAACTCGAAAGAGGAGAAAACAAAAAAGAGAAGCAAGGGAAATGGGAAAACTGGAGTTAGAATTTCTACGGGCAGGAGAAAGGCCTGAACTGCAATGCGGAAGAGAAACCAGGAAATTTAAACTGGATAAAGAAACGCTTTGATGAAATGAACAGGGAGTAGCAGATAGATTTGACAAGGGATCAGATTTGACTCCTGGTTTTGATTTGGCAGTGAATATTCACCTAGTGCCTAAATTCAGTGAGGAAGGAGTTAAAATGTATTTTGTCTCATTTGAGAAAGTTGCTACAAAGTTGGAGCGGCCACAATAAATTTGGACAATGTTATTACCAAATGTTTTGGTGAGAAAAGCATGAGATCTCTCCCCCACCACCCTCCCCCCACCCCACTCTTTCTGATGAATAGTCTGCAGATTACGAGAATTAGGACTGCTGTGCTAAATGCGTACGAGACGGTCCCAGAAGCTTAGAAACAAAAAAAAATGAGAAATCTGACGATGAGATAAAATCAAACTTTTGAGGAATTTGCCAGAGAAAAAGAAGTTGCTTTTGATCAATGGTGCAGGTCGATGAACCGGAGCATTGTTTTGAACACATTGGTGAGGTGTTGTTAGCGAAAGGATTCAAAACCAGTATACCTGTAGGAATCTAATCCCATCTACAAGTCTGTAAAGTTTTGAATATAAGGGTAAAGTTTCTAATGGAGGGTAGGTTGCGAACCATTCCGCGTGTTGGTGGCAGGAAAGCTTTATTTGCAAAGCCACACAGAAGCTGGAGAGGTGAATGAGTTGACAGTGAACAGAACACTCACAACCATGAGGGCGCAGCAAAGTTGAAAGGACAAATGCTTCTCAGAGTAATAAAAGTGATAGTATAGAAGATAAAAATGATTGAAAGAGACCAACATGTTACTTTTGTCATAAAATGGGGCATTGCAGTGTACAGTGGCTGCGCAGTGAAAGGCTATATTAATTTAGGATGTCAGGAGTTCCCTGTAAACCTGACTAAGCCCAAGCTCACTTTGAAAACTGGCTGTTCATCTTGTAGTCTGCCAAAAAAGTTTGCAGTTCAGCATATCGTGAGCCTGTACTTGAGGATTCTGGCCTGCTTTTGGGCTCAGTTGACTTTGAGAGTGTGTCTGGTGTTTCTCCAGAGAATTCTGTTCCAATAGGTGGAGCTGGTGAAAAACTAATTCTATCTAATGTATTTTAACAGCGGGTGCAAATTGGGACCCAAGACGTCTTAGGAATTTTATACTTGAGGGTGAAGTAGCTCCAATTTTGTCTGCTAAAGGCCCCAAAAGTAGCATTAACTTTAAGAATGCGGCTTCAGCTCAAACCCTGATGTTAGCAAAAAAGTGTGGGGCTCGATTCTCTGTCCAGCGACGCCGGAATCGGGAAACACGATTGGGCGGCGAATTGCACGTCAGCCGACAATCGAGGCTCGTGCGGGGCGTCCAACTGAATGCCATGCTCCAGTGCCTCGACAACGGCATGAATGCATTCAACGGCGCATGCGGCATTGACAACCAAATAGTACAGTAATGTTTCCATTAGTAGGAGAAACTAGAACCCGAGGCCACAGCTGCAAACTGAAGGGACGATCCTTTAACACCGAGGAGGAATTTTGTCAGCCAGAGGGTGGTGAATCTGTGGAACTCTTTGCCGCAGAAGGCTGTGGAGGCCAATTCACTGAGTGTCTTTAAGACAGAGATAGATAGGTTGTTGATTAATAAGGGGATCAGGGGTTATGGGGAGAAGGCAGGAAAATGGGAATGAGAAACATATCAGCCATGATTGAATGGCGGAGCAGACTCAATGGGCTGAATGGTCTAATTCTGCTCCTAGGTCTTATGGTCATTTGTAAATGTTATCGGTCACTCCAGGGATGGTACACAATTCTTTCTTCTTTTAATCAAACCTGTCTTCATATTGCAGTCCAGGTGTTCATTCCCAGTAGTACTTGTCACTGTTTCTCCTGCTAGCACGTTCAGTGCCAGAAGAACCTGAACCGCCAATTGGTGTGTCTGCTTACAGTGCCAACCACCCACCACCCTATTCCCTTCACTATACAGAGTACCACTCAGTTGACTGAACTCTCACTTCCGAGTCAGAAAGCTGTGGTTGAAGTCCCACCCCAGAGTCCTGGGCACAAAATCTAGGCCGACACTCCAGTGCTGTATTGCACAGGTGCTACCTACTACTTACAGGCGGACATAAAAGTTGCCGTGACATGACTTCAAAAGGAACAGGGAAATTCTCCCCAGTGTCCTGGCCAATACTTGTCCATCAAATAACACCAAGTAAAGCAAACGCCTTGGTCATTATCACATAGTTGTTTGTGGAAGCTTGCTGTATGCAATTTGGTTGCTGCATTTCATATGTTGCAACAGTATTGGCACAAAAGGGACCTAATTGCACTTTAGGACATCCTGACAATGTGTATCTCTCAGGTATACCACTAAACAAAACAAATGCCTCAGGTATACCACTAAACAAAACAAATGCCTCGCAATGAACTTTCTCATCCCGTTTTCTCCCCTTCTCCCTCCCCATAACCCAGCCCCCTCCCTGCCCTCCATCTCAGTTCTAGCTGATCATGCCATGTAACAGATGCAACTAGGCGGAAATGAACATGCACACTGTTATGCTACCATGTATAAGTCAAATGGAATGAAGATATTTAGGATTCATATGAAACAACTCGAGTACAATTGTTGAAAGCACTCAAAGAATAATAAAGCAAATGACAAAAATGTAATTTTTTGCTCAGCGATGTGTGACAGTATTACGTTCGCTGTAAATACAGGTTACCGCTGATTAGCCAGGAGAACGATAGCCAAAACTTCTGCGCAACCAGAAATAATTTAAAGGAGAATTATTCCGAGAGGTTAAGAAATCAGCGTAATGCCAATTTTGAATCCTGTGATATAATCAGTGACTTAAGTTGCTCAATCACTGTTGCAGAGTATTTCCCAAAGACCTTACCTTGTGCCAAAATGAATTCTGTAAGTCAAATCACTTTGAAGGGCGGCTGTCATGGATACATGAAATGAAGGCTTCCCAGTGTTCTCTTCAAAAATGCAAGGGTTTAATAAATGGATACCACCATACAAGTTGTCCTGGCGAGAGACCCCAACTGTACTAGAATTTGGTGCACTATTGCTTCTGCTAACTAATAACATTGAATTCTTTAAACATGAAAATATAGGAATTAACATCAGCAATATAATGTACAGCCCAAATTCATTCTTTATAAATAATATCTTTCAAAAACCATACACAAATAGCGAATGCATGAAAGCTTAATTTATTTTTCTTAAGTTTAAATAATATCTTGTCTGTAAATATATGGTTCGTTACTGCTTGTCTCATGCAAGTAAGTGTGCTGTACACATAATGGAGAGCTGTGTAAATTCTGGAATCATACACTGAAGCAAAATCTGTTGAAACAATGGTAGTGCAGAGTTGTCTCGCAATACCATTTATTGCTAACAAGAAATCAGGTGAAGATTGTTATGCATTAAAGGAGTTTTGTCATTGCATTGGGAAGTTTTCAGGCAGGTTAAGTGCTAGGAACCCACCTGGACACAGATCCACCACACTGACGGTAGGGCTAAGTTGGCATGGCAACAGAGCAGGTATCTGCTTTAGCACCAACTGTGGTAACATATGTGGTTATTTCATATGCTAAAAATATATAGAGGCAGATGAAATCAGTGACACAGTGGCCGTAACTCACGGTACCACAGATCACACCACCGTACATTCTTCATATTTACAAATCTAGTAAAGAATTTTGGAAAATACTTTACTAGACTGTCTCCCTTATGAGTAAACCAGCCTCAAAAAAGAAAAAAAAAACGTGACTTTCTGAAAACCACATTGGGTTGTTTCAATAACACACTCTTGAATACTGCCTAGATACTTCCCTGTTCATGAGTTATACGTCGCAAGGCAGGGGTTTTAACTTGTTTTAAAAAAAAAAAAAAATATTTTCTCTATTTCGTATCCTGTAGGTGAGTAGCAACGTTTTTCATAGCCTGTGCTGAGAATCGTGGCTGTGGCCTCCAGGTGACCCATGACTCCTTCGTGATTTGTATGTGTCCTGATAGGGGTCAGAATACTCCTCCTCCACAAGTGGGTATTGGCCTCGGCTGTGCTGGGAACCTGAAGACAAGCGGTTACGGTTCTTCCGTGCCCTCTCGCTGTGGCCATTTTCGTCAGAGTGCACCAAGCGTGCTCGTTCAACAGGCAAGTGTTCACCAGAGTGATTGCTGTTGCTCATCCGCTGGCCCTGGTTGACACAAAAGGTCAGAGTTAGATTAGTGGAACTGCTGTAAGTTATCATGAGAGAGTAACAGACCTCCTAATCGACAAAACTTAAAGACATGAGTTAGGACTGTGCTGGTATGACTAGGGGTATTACGGTACCTGGGAGTGTGAGCTGCCATTGGTGCAGAGGGCTCGCTGCCCATTGGCCCAAGTATCGTGCTCTCCGTATTCCTATTGGCTAAGAGGAAGCAAGCTCCGCCTACAAGGCGGGGTATAAGAACCCATGTTCCCCAGCAGCCAGGCCATTTCCTGTACGTCTGCTGCCGGGCTCACTTCTTGCTAATTAAAGCCTTTCGTTTCAGACTTCACCTACGTTTTGTGTCCATTGATTGTGCATCAAGGACTATATTTAGGAAATCGTTACGAGCTGATACAGTTTGGGCGATTATTTTTGAATTCTCATTTTTCACAGCAGCACACACACACAGGGTGAGATCTTCCTGCTGTTTCCGCCAGCGGGATCTTCCGGCCCCGCTGATGGAGCACCCCCACTGCAGGTTTCCCAATGGCGTGGGGTAGATTCAATAGGAAATCCCATTGATAGTGGCCATTGGCGGGCCGCTTCTCACCGCCGAGAGACACGCCACAGGGAGGCCAGAGAATCTCGCCCACAAAATTGTTAGCGCACAGAAGGAGGCCATTTGGCCCAATGTGTTTGAATCGGCTCTCCAAATGAACATTGTGACTCATTGCCGTTCCCTTTCCTTTTCCCTGTACCCCTGCACATTGTTTCTATTCAAATAATCACCTAATGCCTCCATGGCACTTCTAGGCAGTGCATTCCACACCTAAACAACTCACTGTGTGAAAAAGGTTTTTCTTACATCGCATTTGCTTCTTTCGCAAATCACTTTAAATCTGCGCCCTCTCGGGCTCAATTCTTTTACGAGCGGGAACAGTTTTTTCCTATCTATTCTGTTCATGGTTTTGAATATCTCTAAAAATCTCCTCTTTGCTTTCTTCTCTCCAAGGAGTACAGTCCCAACCTCTCCAATCTATCCTCATACTGCGGTTAGCACTGCTGCATCACAGCGGCAGGGTCCCAGGTTCGATTCCCGGCTTGGGTCACTGTCTGTGTGGAGTCTGTACATTCTCCCAGTGTCTGCGTGGGTTTCCTCCGGGTGCTCCGGTTTCCTCCCACAAGTTCCGAAAGACGTGCTTGTTTGGTGAATTGGAGATTTTGAATTCTCCCTCT
Source organism: Scyliorhinus canicula (assembly GCF_902713615.1). Classification (NCBI taxonomy): domain Eukaryota; kingdom Metazoa; phylum Chordata; class Chondrichthyes; order Carcharhiniformes; family Scyliorhinidae; genus Scyliorhinus; species Scyliorhinus canicula. The sequence continues at coordinate 263,175,216 of NC_052147.1, forward strand.
GTGTACCTGAACAGGCCCCGGAGTGTGGCGACTAGGAGATTTTCACAGTAACTTCATTGCAGTGTTAATGTAAGCCTACTTGTGACAATAAAAATTATTACTATTATACTAAAGATTCTCATCCCTGCAACCTTTCTTGTGAACCTCTTCTGCACACTCTCCAACGCAATCACATCCTTCCTACTGTGTGTAGCTGAGATCTAACTAGTGTCTCGTGTAAATTCAGTATAATCCCCTTGCTCTTGCACTCTCTGCTCCTAGTAATAAAGCCCAGAACACTATATTCAACCTCAGGACACTATTTTTACTTTGTGAAAATTAATTCTTGCAGGCGAGAAGCTGGAAGATATCTTCTTCACCAATATAAACATGTCAAGCTATTTTAACTTATCCAGAATAGCAGTTCAAGTAGATGCGGCCCGTTATAATAATAATAATCTTTATTGTCACAAGTAGGCTTACTTTGCAATGGAATAGCTACTCAAAGAAAATGGCGAAAGCAGCTACGAGTAATTCCTTCAAATGCAAATTAGGAAATAGCATTGTGCAATGCAGTCTATGAATATTTTGCGACATGACATGTAGTAAGAGTAAATACTTGGGAGGAAAAAACTGACTTTGGAAAGGTGGTTCCCAAATGTTTCCACCTCATGCCTTTTTACTCATGCCATTTGTCGTAATGGTGTCGGTAACAGAAGTATCTGTTCAAGAAGCCTTTGTAGTCTTCTGGATGCTAATAGCAAGTCCTTATTAACTACTTGTAATGATAGACATATAAACAGTAAAGGGTACAGGCATGGAACTATCTCCATCTCTAGGCCTCAACACATCTCTGGCCAACATCACACTGACCCCAGGTCTGAGTCACGTGCCTTTTTACATCACTGTGTGGGTGGTACCGGACTCAATAATGTCCCACAATAACCCTGTACCTACCAGACCCTTATACTACACCTCCCCAAAGTCTTTATTCTATGGGTACAGAGCTCCATTAGTTTACAGTCTTACATTGGATTGGATTGGATTTGTTTATTGTCACGTGTACCGAGGTACAGTGAAAAGTGTTTTTCTGCGAGCAGCTCAACAGATCATTAAGTACATGGGAAGAAAAGAGAATAAAAGAAAATACATAATAGGGCAATACAAGTTACAAGTCTTATGCATTTCCTTTATTGTTGCAACCTTAATGATATTCTAACATTATTGCCTGGTCAGTATTAGCATTAACAATCTGCTCACTTCTCCATCTCCCCACTTCAAGTCCTTGAAGTTAGAGGTTCAGGCCGTCTTGGGGCTATATGACCCTTCCTCATCGCGTTTGCTGTTCTGTTGGAAGAGTGACAGGCTATTTTGGTTCTGGTTCTTGTTGGCTTGGAGGTTGGACTGGAATTTGGGTTTGCTTTCCTTCTTTTCATCCATTGCTTTATGGTGGCCCACGCCTGGTCAGTTTAGCAATTGTGTTCATCCATGGTTGCTGTTACTGTCAATCATTTCGTGCAAGGCGGACAAACATGGTATTCGCCTTCTTGGCACTGCTCCCAGTGAGTCATCCCTTTCCTGATGCCGGGATTTGTGATCAGGCACTGCTTGTCTTACATAAGACAATAGGGCTTAAGAGCAGGAGTCGTCCATTTGACTTTTCAAGCATGCTCCACCATTTAATACGATCATGGTTGATCTGGCTGTGTTCTCAGCTCCACACTCTTGTTTGCAACCCCTGGCTCCCTGGTACAAAAGTCTAACTCAGCTTGAATAAATATAAATTTATAATCCGTCTTCAATATTCCTGAACAGATCATTTTCGACTATCCCTTTTTGATGTAGCTTTACAAATTCTTAATCAAGCTATTGTGTTACCGTTGCAGTGCAGTACAACCTCAAGCTGCACCATGAACTCTCTCGTTTGTGATTTTCTAGACTCTCACTGCCATACTAACTTCCGCTTTTTCTCTGCCCCCGAGGATGAGCTCAGGAGAAAGACACTCTTGAAGAGGATGCCTCAGAGCAGAAAATCTTTCTGAGGATGCATTGTAACACACTCCATTCGCTCCAGGCACCACCAGATAGATTCACAGTCAGTTTGGATTATAAAATGAGTCAGAGAGATCGACACTGATGCACTTCACCATATGGATCGCAGCAGTTCAAGAAAGTGACTCCCCACGACCTCCATGAGGGCAAGTAGGGTAAGGCCAATACTGGCCAGAATGAATGAACAGAAAAACAGTTACTCTGTCCAAAGTAATGAAGCACAATGGCAAGCACGATAAGCTGTCAGAGCTTTATCAGGACATCTCGGGGAGAATAAAACAGTGAGAAGCAATCTTCAAGTTCAAAGCACATTTGGACTCCACTCAGCACAATACCCCATAGTCTCAGGATTTTCCTGCCCTGGTGTGTCGGGCACTGGTTTGGGAGATGCGGCAGGCTAGCCAAAAGCCCCTTGTCTTTCGGCGGGACCGGAAGATCAGCAGACAGGGCTGGAAAATCCCAGTCTAGATCTCGATAACTTTAATGCCTGGCACTGAGGGCCAAATCTTCAGACAGTGGCAATGATCGGCGGATTGTCGCTGCAAACAAAATTCTTCAACTCGCGGCTGCTATCCACTTTCCCCGGCAAACGTTTGAGCCCATTTTTCCCAGAAATGCACAGCCCAGTGCCCATCGGGGAACTCGGCAGAGTAGTGTTTGGGGAAGAGAGGGCATATCCCCCTTTTTGACAGCAAAGAAATATGGAACCATGGAAAAGGTATGGCATAGAAAGAGGCCATTCAGCCCATCATGTCTGTGCCAGCCAAAAAAGAGAAAATGGAAGGTAGCCGCTCATTTTAATCTCACTTTCCAGCACCTGGCTATAGCACTTCAGGTGTAGATCCAGATGCCTTATAAATGAGCTGAGCATTTCTACCTCAACCACCAATTCAGGCAGTGAATTCCAGACGCCCACTACCCTCTGGGTGAATGTCGGATCGGGTCTGGTGGGTAGTCAGTTGGTTGGGGGATAGTTGTATCGGGAGTGTAGTGGGAGGGGGGTGGTAGTTAGAGCTGGAGGTATATTCAGATCGTGAGTAGTCAGGTGGTCAGGTCAGGGTGGTTAGTCGAATGGTTGGGGGGGGTAGTCAGGGAGTCAGGGTTTATTGAAGGGTTCGGGGAACGGGGGGTTGATTCGGGGGGGTCAGTTGTGTAGTTGCCGAGATGTTAGACTAGGTTTTAATCTGTCGAACATTTCCTTTGACACCTGACCACCACATTGATCATCTTGGTCACAATGCATATATAGAAGCCAACACAAAATGCACATTCCGATCCAAATTCAGAATCATGTTACATTGCAAACAGAAATTAACAGCCCCTTGTGAATTCCCATCTTCCTGGTGCCTTTTCCTACCTCAGTGACTGTACGACATCAGTGACTGCAGCATGTGCTAGTGGATGACTGCTAACCTTCTACAGGGAAAACACAGATGATCTTGGAGATGAACTTGAGCAGCTCTGGGCTAGAAGGCCCAGCTTTAGACTGCGCAATTTATATAAACGACATAGATGACTATGTGGGGGGGGTAGAATCAGTACGTTTGTGCAGAACACAAAGTTTGGCCGGGTGGTTAACAGTGAGGTTGAGTGGCTTGGGTTACAGAAAGATATCGACGGGATAGTCAAGTGGGCAGAAAAGTGGCTGATGGAATTTCACCCTGAAAAGTGTGAGGTGATACATTTTGGAAGGAGTAATGTGACAAGGAAGTATTCAATGAATGGCATGACACTGGGAAGTTCCAAGGAACAAAGAGACCTTGGTGTACATGTCCATAGATCTCTGCCAGAGGGCAGGTTAATAGGGTGGTGAAAAAGGCTTATGGGACACTTATCAATCGAGGCATAAATTACAAAAGCAGGGAGGTCAAGTTGGAGTTATATAGAACTTTGATGAGGCTACGGCTGGGGTACTGTGTGCAGTTCTGGTCACCACATTATAGGAAGGATGTGATTGCACTGGAGGGGTTGCAGAGGTGATTCACCAGGATGTTGCCTGGGATAGAATATTTAAATTACGAAGAGAGGTTGGATAGGCTTGGGTTGTTTTCGCTGGAGCAGAGAAGATTGAGAGGCGACCTGATCAGCACGGTAGCATAGTGGTTTGCAGTGTGGCTTCACAGCGCCAGGGTCCCAGTTTCGATTCCCTGCCGGGTCACTGTCTGTGCGGAGTCTGCACGTTCTCCCCGTGTCTGCGTGGGTTTCCTCCGAGTGCTCCAGTTTCCTCCCACAGTCCAAAGACGTGCAGGTTAGATGGATTGGCCATGCTAAATTGCCCTTAGTGTCAGTTAGGCGGGGTTATTGGGTTAAGGGGATAGGGTTGAACTGAAAGCTTAAGTAGGTTGGTGCAGACTCGATGGGCCGAATGTCCTCCTTCTGCACTGTACGTTCTATGTTGTATGTTGATCGAGGCGTGCAAGACTATGAGGGGCATGGGCAAGGTGGATAGGGAGCAGCTGTTCCCCTTAGTTGAAGGGTCAGTTACGAGGGGACACAAGTTCAAGGTTAGGGGCAGAAGGTTCGGGGGGATTTGAGGAAAAAAGTTTTTACCCAGAGGGTGGTGATGGTCTGGAATGCACTGCTTGGGAGGGTGATAAAAAGAATCTGGATGAGCATTTGGCACATCATAACATTCAAGGCTATGTGTCAAGTGCTGGCAAATGGGATTAGGTAGACAGGTCAGGTGTTTTTCATGTGTCAGTGCAGACTCGATGGGCTGAAGGACCTTTTCTGCCCTGTATTATTCTCTGAACCTCGGCATGACCAGCTACAGTCTTGGCTGGCAAAGGCACTGTTGGAAGGGCAGAGGTTCAAGGACAAATATTTTCATGCTGAAAGAGCACAGCAAATTTGTGCCCCACACTCCTGGGGTGGTTCCTCAGCAAACCTCATTGGAAATCAGAGTACTTTACTGCCGTGACACTCCAGAAGCCCCTTTGAACACCGGTGTTTGGAGCTATGATGGTGGCTGTTTGAGCTTCCACTGAAGCACTCAAGATGTGAGCTGGCTCTTACTTGTACTACAATGGAAGCAGAGACATCAGCCATCAAAAGCTGCTATTCAACCATCGTTGGATTTGGATTTCATAGATCACAGAATAGATCATAGAATTTACAGTGCAGAAGGAGGCCATTCGGCCCATCTAGTTTGCATCGGCCCTTGGAAAGAGGCCCCTACTTAATCCCACACCTTCACCCTCGCCCCATAACCCAGTAACCCCACCTGATCTTTTTAACACGAAGGGCAATTTAGCATGGCCAATCCACCTAGCACGCACATCTTTGGACTGTGGGAGGAAACCGGAGCACCTGGATGAAACCAACGCAGACATGGAAAGAACATGCAGGCACCAGATTGTCCCAAACTGGAAACCGAACCTGGAACCCTGGAGCTGCGAAGCAACAGTGCTAACCATTGTGCTACCGTCCCGCCGATTTGCGTTTATTGTCACATGTACCAAGGTACAGTGAAAAGTATTGTTCTGCGTACAGTTCAGACAGATCATTACACACATGACAAAAACAGGACCAGGACATACAATAAATACACAATGTAAATACATAAACACAGACATTCGGTGAAGCATACGAAGGGTAGTACTACTCAGTAGAGAAGATACATGGAGAGATCAGTTCAGTACATAAGAGGATCATTCAGGAGTCTGGTAACAGGGAGGAAGAAGCTGGTTTTGAATCTGTTAATGTGTGTTCTCAGACTTTTGTATTTCCTGCCCAATGGAAGAGGTTGGAAGAGAGAATAAGCCGGGTGGGAGGGACCCTTGATTATGCTGTCCACTTTCCCAAGGCAGTGGGAGGTGTAGACTGAGTCAATGGATGGGAGGCGGGTTTGTGCGATGGACTGGGCTGTGTTTACGACTCTCTGTAGTTTCTTCCGGTCTTGAGCTGAGCAGTTGCCATACCAGGCTGTGGTGCAGCCAGATAATGATGGGGTGTAGTGAATTGAGAAGTGCCAAGGCTGCTGGTGCCGTTGACAAAATATGGCATTTGAAGTTCCATTCACTGACCATGACCACTCGTGCAGAACTGTATCCAGGTCACTGGGGTTGAAATCCTGCCATTTATCTCTGTGGTGATCGGTTCCCACTGACTCTCATTTTATAGCAGGAAGGCACGGTAGCATGGTGGTTAGCATAAATGCTTCACAGCTCCAGGGTCCCAGGTTCGATTCCCGGCTGGGTCACTGTCTGTGCGGAGTCTGCACGTCCTCCCCGTGTGTGCGTGGGTTTCCTCCGGGTGCTCCGGTTTCCTCCCACAGTCCAAAGATGTGTGGGTTAGGTGGATTGGCCACGCTAAATTGCCCGTAGTGTCCTAAAAAGTAAGGTTGGGGGGGGGGGGGTTGTTGGGTTACGGGTATAGGGTGGATACATGGGTTTGAGTAGGGTGATCATGGCTCGGCACAACATTGAGGGCCGAAGGGCCTGTTCTGTGCTGTACTGTTCTATGTTCTATGTTCTAAGCGGCTTTGCTCCAAGGATACAGGAGCTGGGGTTCTTCCTTCTGGGGACTAAGTCCCCATGCCAGCGGGAGAAACGGCGCCAACCACTCTGGCGTTAACAGGCCCCGAAACTGCAGGAATTCCCCACTTTCTAGGGGGAGAGGTGGACAGCGGAGGGGTTGACACCGGGATGGCATGAGTTCGTGCATGCGCCGAAGGGTCGGCATGATCTCACGCATGTACGGAACTGCCGGAGTGATTCCGCGCATGCGCAGACCGGCCGGCGTATTCTGGCGCATGCGCGGGTTCCCTTCTCTGCGTCAGCCATGGCGGAGCCCTTCAGCGGTCGGCGCAGTAGAAAGGAGTGCCCCCATGGAACAAGCCCGCCCGCAGATCGATGGGCCCTGATCGCGGGCCAGGCCACGGTGGGCGGTTCCCCCCATGCCCCCCCCGAGGACCGCCCCCGCCGGCTTACCTGCCCGGTCACGCCAGTGCGTGAGTTGAGTGATTCACGCCGGCGGGACTGGCCAAAAATGGACGGCCGCTTGGCCCATTGGGGTCCGGAGAATTGTCGGGGGGGACTGCTGCCAATGGCCCCCGACTGGCGTGTCGGGAATCCCGCCCTGCCCGAAAAACGGCACAAGAGAATACGGAAACCGGCGTCAGCGTGGCGGGGCAGGATTCGCGCCGCCCCCCCCCCCCCCCCCGGGGATTATCCGACCGGGCGGGGGGGTCGGAGAATCCCACCCAGGATCTCTCTCGTCCACTCCACCTCAAACGACTTTGAAGAAAACGTAGCGGATCTGATTAGCAAGTTTGCGGATGACACTAAGATTGCAGGAGTTGTGGACAGTGATGAAGATTGTCAGAGAACACAACAGGATATAGATAGGCTGCAAAATTGGGCAGAGAAATGGCAGATGTAATTTAACCCAGACAAATGCGAGGTGATGGATTCTGGTAGATCCAATTCAGTTGGGAGCTATAAAATAAATGGAAGAACCATCAGGAGCATAGAGACACAGAGACACCTGGGCGTGCAGGTCCACAGATCCTTAAAAGTGGCAGCACAGGTGGGAATGGTTAAAAGAAAGCATATGGCATGCTTTCCTTCATAGGACGGGGTATTGAGTATAAAGGCTCGAAAATGATGTTACAGTTATATAGAACGTTGGTTAGGCCTCATTTGGAATACTGTGTCCAATTCTGGCCACCGCACTACCAGAAGGGCGTGGAGGCTTTGGAGAGAGTATAGAAAAGGTTTACCAGGATGTTGCCTGGTATGGAGGGTATTACCGATGAGAGATTGAATAAACTGGGATTGTTCTCCCTGGAGAGACGGAGACTGAGGGGAGACCTGATAGAAGTTTATAAAATTATGAGGGGTATAGATAGGGTGAACAGTTGGAGGCTTTTCCCCCAGGATGGAATTGAAAATTAAAAGGGGGCACAAGTTCAAGGCGAGGGGGGAAAGGTTCAGCAGAGATGTGAAATGAAAAATGAAAAATGAAAATCGCTTATTGTCACGAGTAGGCTTCAATGAAGTTACTGTGAAAAGCCCCTAGTCGCCACATTCCGGCGCCTGTCCGGGGAGGCTGGTACGGGAATCGAACCATGCTGCTGGCCTGCTTGGTCTGCTTTAAAAGCCAGCGATTTAGCCTTGTGAGCTAAACCAGCCCCTAAACCACACCAGATGTGTGGGGATGTTTATTACACAAGGGGTGGTGGTGGCCTGGAATGCGCTGCCAAGTGAGGTGGTTGAGGCAGATGCGTTAGTGACCTTTAACAGAGAACATACAGTGCAGAAGGAGGCCGTTCGGCCCATCGAGTCTGCACCCCACTTAACGCCTCACTTCCACCCTATCCCCCTAACCCAATCACCCCTACTAACCTTATCTAGATCGACACATGAACAGACAGGGTATAGAAGGATATAGGTGGTTGGTCCAGATAGGACACGTGATCAGCGCAGGCTTGGAGGGCCAAAGGGCTTGTTCCTGTGCTGTACTGTTCTTTGTTCCTCAACCACCTCCTCTCGTCCAGTCCCCGAAAACTTGGGTGGACTCCTATGGCCACAAATTCTTCACACTTTCTCAGGTCAGAACAACTCACAGCATTTGCTTCAGCCAGAATCCAGAACCCCTTTCAGGAGGCACAGACCATCTTTAAGTAGTGCAAGTACAAATTATATTGGGACTCCTACTGATGTGTGCAGTACCCCCCCCCCCCCCCCCCCCCCCCCCCCCCCACCCCCACCGGCCTTGATTCACGGGCTATCCAAGTTAACACCAAGGGCTCTGGGCAGAGAATGGGCAACACAGAGAACACTCTATAAGCAATGAAAAACAGATGGTCTGATTGAGAGAATTCAGCCAAGTTGGAGGAGCCAAAGGAAGTAAGCAGGATTTGACTGGATGCAGTCAGGAAATGATAAACACACACCCACACACAGGCAATGGGGAAGCAATTTAGGAAGGATTTGACTGCGTATTGGACAAAATGGGACAGAGGGATCAGGAACACTCTGGTTACATGTACGTGATTAAAAATAAGTTTGGATTTTCCAAAGCATAATTTCACACCCAATTTGGTTTATATCCTGTAGGGAGAATCTTGTGGAGCTGGCAGAGCCCCAGTTAGCAGCTGGAGAGCTGGCGAGAGCTCCATGCCATTTATTTCAGTGAACGACAGCTCTGTCTTCAACACCATAATCCCAGCCAAGCTCATATCAAAGCTCCAAAATCTAGCACTTGGCTCCTCACTCTGCAACTGGATCCTCGAGTTTCTGACCCATTGAGAGAAATCTAGCTTTTAATATATAATAAGTTTAAAAGGAAGAAATGGTTCAGAATCAAAATGGTTTATTAAAGTGGTTCAGCATTAAAATGGTTCATTAAGGTCACACAGTTCAAACAGAAAAACAGTGAAAACTGCTGAATAGCATGAGAATGATCAGATTGAAACTCCAGACAGACACATGCGTTAGTATGTAAATTTGGGCAGAGTTCCTAGTTCAGTGTTCATGAGAACTGATAAAGTTTGGTGGGAACGGAATATCACAGTCACCCCATGCCAAACTTTGGACAGCCATTTCTATTGAATAAAATGAACTATAATTATTACAAGCCAATCACAGACAGAAAGGGGACAGGACATTAACGATAGCAATTACCTTAAAAATAGGTGCCGCTCTGAACAATTCATTCCGGAATCATCTTACTTCATTTCTTTAATTATTTCCTGTGCTTTGCTCTGAAAGCCGCCATTTTGTCTATTTTCAACTTCTCTATATTGTGTATTTTAATTTGAAGAAATCATCAAGAGCTGTAATTTGTATTGAATTCAACTCAGTGTATTTGCTTGGACAAAACAAACTATTTAAAAATTCTGTATTTGCAAGCAAACTGACCTGATCAAGAAACATTTGAAAACTGACTGAATAAAGGTACAATTTACTTCACGCATGAAGCTCAGTTTTAAGTTCTGTCGAGTGATATATAGTGCAGCAACACACAAGATATATTAACCAAAGTACAGATCTATCACCCATAGACCACAATCAGTAAGAATAAAGAACAACACCACAAAGAACAAAGAAAAGTACAGCACACGAACAGGCCCTTCGGCCCTCCAAGCCCGTGCCAACCATGCTGCCCGACTAAACTACAATCTTCTACACTTCCTGGGTCCGTATCCCTCTATTCCCCCCTTATTCATGTATTTGTAAAGATGCCCCTTAAATATCACTATCGTCCCTGCTTCCACCACCTCCTCCGACAGCGAGTTCCAGGCACCCACTACCCTCTGTGTAAAAAACTTGCCTCGTACATCTACTCTAAACCTTGCCCCTCGCACCTCAAACCTATGCCCCCTAGTAATTGACCCCTCTATCTCAGGAAAAAGCCTCTGACTATCCACTCTGACTATGCCCCTCATAGTTTTATAGACCTCTATCAGGTCGCCCCTCAACCTCCGTCATTCCAGTGAGAACAAACCGAGTGTATTCAACCGCTCCTCATAGCTAATGCCCTCCATACCAGGCAACATCCTGGTAAATCTCTTCTGCACCATCTCTAAAGCCTCCACATCCTTCTGGTAGTGTGGCGACCAGAATTGAACACTATACTCCAAGTGTGGCCTAACTAAGGTTCTATACAGCTGCAACATGACTTGCCAATTCTTATACTCAATGCCCCGGCCAATGAAGGCAAGCATGCCGTATGCCTTCTCGACTACCTTCTCCACCTGTGTTGCCCCTTTCAGTGACCTGTGGACCTGTACACCTAGATCTCTCTGACTTTCAATACTCTTAAGGGTTCTACCATTCACTGTATATTCCCTACCTGCAATAGACCTTCCAAAATGCATTACCTCAGATTTGTCCGGATTAAACTCCATCTGCCATCTCTCCGCCCAAGTCTCCAAACAATCTATCCTTGAGCACGGGTGAGGTCCAGGAGGACTGGAGAATTGCTAATGTTGTCCCTTTGTTTAAGAAGGGTAGCAGGGATAATCCAGGGAATTATAGACCTGTGAGCTTGGCGTTAGTGGTAGGCAAACTATTGGAGAAGATACTGAGGGATAGGATCTATTCACATTTGGACGAAAATAGACTTATCAGTGATAGGCAGCATGGTTTTGTGGAGGAAAGGTCATGTCTTACAAACCTAATAGAATTCTTTGAGGAAGTGACAAAGTTAATTTATGAGGGAAGGGCTGTAGATGTCATATACATGGACTTCCGTAAGGCATTTGGTAAAGTTTCCCATGACAGGTTGATGGAAAAAGTGAAGTTGTAGGTTCAGAACAGCCCCTTCCCTAATTGGACTCTCTACATATTGCTTTAAGAAGCCCTCCTGGATGCTCCTTACAAACTCTGCCCCGCCTAAGCCCCTAGCACTAAGTGAGTCCCAGTCAATATTGGGGAAGTTGAAGTCTCCCATCACAACAACCCTGTTGTTTTTACTCTTTTCCAAAATCTGTCTACCTATCTGCTCCTCTATCTCCCGCTGGCTGTTGGGAGGCCTGTAGTAAACCTCCTCCATGATAGTCTTCAATACCGGGGCACCGCAAGGCTGCATATTATGCCCCCTACTATACTCCCTGTACACACACGACTGCGTGGCAAAATTTGGTTCCAACTCCATCTACACGTTTGCTGATGACACGACCATAGTGGGTCAGATCTCGAACAACGACGAGTCAGAATACAGGAGGTAGATAGAGAACCCGATGGAGTGGTATAACGACAACAAGCTAACCCTCAATGCCAGCAAAACTGAAGAGCTGGCCATTGACTTAAGGAAGCAAAGTACTGTGCACATCCCTGTCAGCATCAACGGGACGAGGTGGCGATAAAATAAATAAATAAAATAAAATAAAATAAAATTGTTTATTGTTACGAGTAGGCTTCAATGAAGTTACTGTGAAAAGCCCCTAGTCGCCATATTCCAGTGCCTGTCCGGGGAAGCTGGTACGGGAATCGTGCTGGCCTGCTTGGTCTGCTTTAAAAGCCAGCGATTTATCCCAGTGAGCTAAACCAGATGGTTTACAGATGGTTAGCAGTATCAGATTCCGAGGTGTGCACATCACCAAACACCTGTCCTGGTCCACCCACGTGGACGCTACTACCAAGAAAGCACAACAGCACCTTTACTTTAAATTTGGCATGTCTACACTGACACGTACCAACTTTTACATCACAGCCTGGTATGCAACTGCTCGGCCCAAGACTACAAGAAACTTCACAGAGTCGTGAACATAGATCAGTCCATCACACGCACCCGCCGCCCATTGATTGACTCTATCTACACCTCCCGCTGCCGGGAGAAAGCGGGCAGCATAATCAAAAACCCCTCCCACCTGGCTTACTCACTCTTTCAACTTCTTCCATCAGGCAGGAGATACAGAAGTCTGAGAACACACACTAACAGATTCAAAACCAACTTCTTCCCCTTTGTTACCATACTCCTGAGTGACCTTCTTATGGACTGACCTGATTAATACTTCACTCCTGTATGCTTCACCCGATGCCGGTGTCTATGTATTTACATTGAGGACCTTGCGTTGCCTTATTATGTATTTCCTTTTCTTTTCATGTACAAAATGATCTGTTTGAGCTGCACGCAGAAAAATACTTTTCACTGTACCTCGGTGCACGTTACAATAATCAAATCCAAAATCCAGAGCTTATTGCAATCAGACACTTGACAGGGGAGCGGCAGGCCTTCCACTGGGATTAAAGACTCTGGGGTGGAGGTCCCACCCACCAGGAGCTGCTGGCCAGAGCCTGGCAGCTCCATTGACTGGCAGCACCAGCAGGGAGGTGGTAGCTGCTGCCGCCAGTACAATATACACCCCAGGCCTTGGGTCCTCGCTGGATTCCAAGCAGAAGTGAGTGATAGTGGGATGACCTCTCGCCACTTTGAGTGGCCATCCACCATGATCAAAAACATCGACCCCAAAAAAAGGACCAGGAAAATCCGCATGGACGCGTGCCCAACGGCAAACCAACCACTCCCAGGGATGTAAGGGTGCTGCCGCTGGGAAGATATTCCTGACAAATGGGACAGTCATGGGCCAACATCGTGATAGCTGCATCCAACTCTGGCCACCAAACGTGGCAGGGCTGCCTTGTCCTTACGGAAGAGGCTGAGTAGCGGCTTACGGTCAGTTATGATGACAAAATGGCAACTGTAGATGTATTGGTGAAAACGTTTGACACCAAAAACAATGGCAAGGCCCTCCTCCTCAATGTGGTGTAGTTCCTCTCAGCTGCCATCAGCGTCCAGGAGGCAAACGGATGGTCACGGCCATCACCCATACAATGGGACAGGACCGCTCCTATGCCATATAGTGAGGCATCACATGTCACATACAGTGGTTTGGACGAGTCAAAATGAGTCAGCTGTTTCAAAGAGGGTAAGCATCACTTTCCATCCTTAAAGGCCGTCGCCTGGGACGCACCCCAAACCCAGGGGTGGCGCTTCTTCAACAGCAAACGAAAGGGGGCCAGGACGGTAGCCAGGTTCAGAATGAAATGCCCGTGATAATTTGTAAGCTCTAAAAATGAACAGAGCTCCGTGGGGTCTCATGGTGCAGGGTTCATCTTTATCGCCTGTACCTTATACGTTACTAGGTTTTGTCCTTCCCGATTGACACAATAGCCAAAATACACAACCTCCTTGGCGTGAACCAACATAGCGTATATATAATGAGCAGAGGCCTTGACTTAAGTGGGGTGAAGGTGCCCATAACACCATTAAAAAGTAAGAAGCACGGAATACAAACAGAAAATTCCGGATAAACTCAGCAGGTGATGGAAGGATTGTTTACCATGAAAAAGGAAAGATTCCGTTTGGAAAACAGCCTTCAAATTAATCAGGTTACAACATGCTCCAGAAGATTTTGTTAAAGGTATTTACAGCATCGACTGTCCATATTTTGATGGGGAATGGTTTCACTTGTTTGAGAACATCAACATTCCTGACAAGGTTCCTCACTATCCCATGCACAAGTCTAAAAGTGCTGACTTCCTATTTAATGTCTTACTTATTTTGTGCATAGAACCAGTGCTGCTATTCATTCTGAATTCACTCATATCTGGTAGAATCTTTCCAAATATTTCTGTGCTGGCTCTGGCGGGAACGCCGATGTGAAGTTCGCCGGATTCACTTCAGCTTTTCTCACCGTGTTGAGCATTTTAAAAGGGGAGGCGAGAATCAGTCAGCTGGAGGGGCAGAGCATAAAGAAGCCAACAAGGCCAGGAATTCAAAGGTAGACTGATGTCTGACTTAAATAACAGGACCCTCGCCTCCCCCCCAATTGACATTGGGACCCTCCCCCCACAAGCATCAAGGCACAACAACACCCCCACCACGCAAGCATCGGGGTGACTCGACATCCCCTCCCTCACCCCCCACCCTTTCCCCTCAGAGGCTTCGACCACCACCCCTCACGGGCATTCTGGCTCCCCACCCCACCTCATCACTGTTGCTGCCCCTCTCACAATCACAGGCCCCACCTCGTTATCACAGCCAACTGCTCTCCTTCTCATCAAAGGCACAGCACCCCCTCCTCATCTCGGGCACCACCCTTCACAATCTCCGGCCCAACCTACCCCCACAAGCATTGGGGATATATTCCCAATCCCCCTATCCTAGCACACGGGCAAGCTCCCCACAACCAAGGATCAGGGCTCCATTCCCCCCTTCACAGGCACCGCACAGCTTACCCCATCCTTCATGCCTCATCAAAGGCACTGCCCCCACCACCCTTCACAGGCTCGACGCAACCTCCCCCCCCCTCCCCCCTCACAAGCATCAGGGCAAGCTCCCCCACACCACCCGAGGATCGGGGCACTGATGCCCCCCCTTCACTGGCGTCAGGTCTCTCCACCACAATGTAGGCACCATCACCACCCCAATGCTGACACCCTCCACCACCACAAGCACAGGCCCCCCCAGCACTCAATGGGGCTCCCCAGAGGGCATGTCCTTGGTATTGCCAGCCTGGCACTGCCAACTTGGCACAAGGGCAGTGGCAGGGCACTGTCCGACCATATTCATTCTGGTAAATCTCTGCTGCACCCTCTAAAGCACCTTCACATCCTTCCTAAAGTGTGGTGATGAGAATTGATGCAATACTTTAGTTGTGGCCTAACCAGAACATTATAAAAGTTCTACATAACTCCTCTGCTCTTGTCTCAATACCTCTGTTTATGAAGCCCAAGATCCCACATGACTTTCTCACTACTTTCTCAGCATGTCTTGCCACTCCCAAGTCCCTCTATCCAGGTACATTCTTGAGGTCCTGAAAAGGGCATTAACTGCTGTCCACAAGCCTTCCCAGCACAGGCTTAATTGGGGCAGAGGCGGGAAGGTGGCAGGGAGCTCAGCTGACACCCTCCCAGCCGATTAAATACGAGCCCCCACCCAACTCCAAAGTTACCCCAGGGCAGGCGGGGATTACATTTCGCCCTATAATTTCTCTGCCCAGCTCTTCTGCCAAAATGCATTGGGCCCATTATCTCTGGCCATTATCTCACACTTCTCTGTGTTAAATTCCATTGCCGCTTGTCTGCCCACCTATGTCCTGTTGCAGTCTATTGGTACCATCCTCATTGTTTGCCGCATCTCCAATTTAGATATCTTTAACAAATGTTGAAATTCAGCTCTGCATTCAAACATTCAAGTGTTTATACATGACAAAAAAAGCAGAGATCATTGGCGTGATTATTCATACAACTCGCCAGGTGTTTCACGCCGGTGGAGGCAGCCTGTCATTGGCTGGCGGGGGAATTTTTTGGTCCCGCCAGTGTCAACAGGGTTTCCCATTGAATCTGCCCCTCGCTGCAGTGAAGCCCGTGGTGGGGTGCGCCATCTGGGGGTCCGGAAAATCAAGCCAGGCTGAACGGCTGGAACATTCTGGCCTCTATCACTCACCTTTGGGGAAACACCATGGTCTATCCACAGACTAGTCTGATAAATAACGGTTTGCCGTGACTCACTTCCTCCTTTAAGGCATTCCCTAAAACCTACCTCTTCGACCAAATGTTTGGTCTAATGTTTGAAATCTTCCGTCTTTGTTCGCGGCTGGAATTTTCCGGAGCTGCTGAAGGTTAATGGGAGTTTTGGCCGGATGCCAAATTTTCCATTCTCGCTCGTAACGGGTCCCACAATGGACAAGGTTGCAAATCCCGTCCAATATCTTCTTTTGTGGGTTAGTGTTTTGCTTTGTTTTATAATGCTCGTCTCAAGCACCTTGGGTTGCTTCATTATGTGAAAGGTGCCATATAAATATAAATTGGTGTTATTGCGTGATTTAGGATCTCACTTTCTGTTGCTTTCCTGCTAGTACATGTGCTTTGCTACCTGTGCATATTAAAACATTTCTCTTAATATTTGAGACCATTTGTAGTGTTGTAGTTGTTGTGTTTTTTAAGAACGGCATGGTGGCACAGTGTTAGCACAACTGCCTCACAGCGTCAGAGACCCGGGTTCAATTCCGACCTCAGGTGACTGCCTCTGTGGAGTTCGTACTTTCTCCCCGTGTCTGTGTGGGTTTCCTCTGGATGCTCCGGTATCCTCCCACCGTCCAAAGACAGTTAGGTGCATTAGTCATGATAAATTGCCCCTTTGTATCCAAAAGGTTAGGTGGGGCTACTGGATTAGGGAGATGGTGTGGGAGCGTGGACTGGGTGGGGTGCTCTTTCCAAGGGTCGGTGCAGACTCGATGGGCTGAATGGTCTCCTTCTGCACTGTCGGGATTCTACGATTCTAACATTTCAGAATTTTCAAAAGGTTTACTGTTTTAATAAACTAGTTTGGCTAAACTCAAGGCCTGGAAGGATGTTGGGTTTAGGCAACGATCACTTGAAAGAGATGTCAGGACAAGTTGTGTGTTAGCACAGACAACTTGAGGAGATGGCACCAAGTTCCTCTCAGTCTCTTGGAACATCCTCTAATTCCCATTATATAGTCAATCCGACTCTGTAGCCAGTCCTATGCCAAGTAATGGGAAAGCCTCTAAAGTGTCAAAGTCATCAACTGATATTCAAGCAATTGCAGTGCGATTGGCACAAATCTATGTCATTAACAGCACTTAGATTCTATTTGGGATATAGGTATTGACCAAAGCCATAAATTATTCATTTGACAGCAATATGGGCCTAGCTCTCACCAAAATATCAATGCTTATCTTCTTACAATTGTTAAGAGTAAGTTATCCAGCAACAAAATATCCTCTATTAATTTAATATGTTGATAAGCTGGGTGTGACACAGGCATGATGTGATTGCACCAGATAGGGTGCAGAGGAGATTCACCAGGATGTTGCCTGGGTTGGAGTGTTTCAGCTGTGAAGAGAGGCTGGATATGCAGCGGTTGTTTTCCTTCGAGCAGAAAAGGCTGAGGGAGGAACCTGATCGAGGTGTACACATTTATGAGGGACATGGATAGGGTGGATAGGAAGGAATCTTTCCCCTCAGTAGAGGGGTCAATTACCAGGGGTAACGGGCAGGAGATTAAGAGGGCATTTGAGGAAAAACATTTTCATCTCGAGGGTGTTGGGAATCTGGATCTCACTGTCTGAAAGGATGGGAGAGGCGGGAACCCTCACAACATTTAAGGAAGCATTTAGAGGAGCACTTGAAACACCATAGCATATAAGACAGACAAGTGACGGAAAATAGATGGGTGATTTTTAGGGGGGCGCATATACGAGGTGCAGTTAGGCCAAAGGGCCACTTTTTGTGCTGTAAAACTCTATGACTATGATGGACCATATGGCTGACTTCTGTGCTGTAAGATTCTATGATGCCAAGATCAGAAAGGCAAGGGAAAAAAATGTGACCCCTACGGGCGTACCTCTACCCAAGCATGATGCAAAGTTCTTTGAAAGAATCATAGAATTTACAATGCAGAAGGAGGCCATTCAGCCCATCGAATCTGCACTGGCCCTTGGAAAGAGCACCCTACTTAAGCTCCACACCTCCACCCTATCCCCTTTAACCCCGTGACCCAGACTAACATTTGTGGACACTAAGGGCAATTTAGAATGGCCAAATCACCTAACCTGTACATCTTTGGACTGTGGCAGAAAACCGGAGCACCCGGATGAAACCCATGCACACATGGGCAGAACGTGCAGACTCCACACAGACAGTGACCCAAGCTGGGAATCAAACCTGGGACCCTGGAGCTGTGAAGCAACTGTGCTAACCACTGTGCTAACCACTGTGCTACAGTGCTGCCCAGAGGTGACAGAAATTTCTTATCAATTTGTGGCATTGACCCACGCCCATCGGATGAGGAACTTCATAGCTCGGGTAAATAATTTAACATTTGCACACCTTGGTACAAGAGGCCGAGGTGTTCAAATATTTGGGATGACATATCGGTCATGGCTTACTTCGTCCCATTAGTTCCACAGGTAACCACATTGTTTGTGTTCATACCTGCAACCCAGAGATAGCTGTAGGATATGTTGACAGTGCAGTACTACCTAGGTTTCGGCCCAGCAATGGATTCAGTGGTGCGCTGCTGGGGGTGTGTGTCGCACGCCAGTATGTTTCAAGGTATTCTGCCAAATGCTCACATGCATCCTCCAACTGGTTTTCATCCAGGATAACATCAAACATTTCCTGTCACAAAGAGAGAAACAAATCAGCGTTTTTTAGACACAAAAATTAAATAGTGATTTATTTGTCATTTTTCTAAGCAAACTACATTACATTATAAAACTTTTCAAAACAAAGTCCAGTTAAGAAGATTAGATAGTATGTAATTCTTTTAGGTAGCAGGTCTTTTGTGGAATTGTCCATGGTGAGTTAAAAGGTAGGGTAAAGTGTTTAACATGCGTACAATGGGCCAAATGGCCTCCTTTTGCATAGCACGACTCTGATGCTATGGGGGCACAGAAAAGGGACACCATGCCCACGATTTTATGTGGTGAATTCGATGTGATGGTTACCTTTTGAAATTTTAATGTGGCTTTTCGTCTCTACAACAGAATTATTGCTTCCATTTGGAGTTTGGTCATCTAATTTAAATTAGTAAGAAGTCTTACAACACCAGATTAAAGCCCAACAGGTTTGTTTCAAGAGCTTTCGGAGCACAGCTCCTTAGAGTCGATTAGCTCAGCTGGCTGGATGGCTGGTTCATGAAGCGGAGCGAAGCCAGCAGCGCAGGTTCAATTCCCCTACCAGCTGAGGTTATTCATGAAGGCCCTGCCTTCTCAACCTTGCCCCTCGCCTGAGGTATGGTGACCCTCAGGTTAAATCACCACCAGCCAGCTCTAAAGAGGGAGAGCAGCCTCTGGTTCTGTGGTAACATTTACAGTGGTCATCTATTGCATAGATTATTCCAAATATTTTGAGAGGCTAAATGAATAAGGGTGATGGGATGTCTGAAAGGGGAAATGGACAAAGCGATCTGGGAACAAAGATTCACAAATCATTAAAAGTAGCGATGGAGGTTAACCTGGCCATTAAGAAATGGAGAGAAAAAAAGGAGTTTATTTCGAGAAGAATAGAATCGATAGGTGGAAAGGTTAACTATTTTTAGAACCTTGGTTAGATCACACATAGGGCAGAATTCTCCCATTTTGAGACCAAGTTTGGTGATGGGCTGCTCTGATGGGACCTGTCCCGTTGGTCAGAATGGTGGGACTTGGAATCTCATTAATTATGCACAGGCGCGTTCCCCTCCGAATGACGTGGTAATCTGTCAACTGGTTTATCCACCACTCTCTACCGGCTGGTTCCAACACCATATTCAAATACTGGTCCAGCACACTCGGATCACTCTCTCCAGCACACCTGTCTTCACCAGACTGTGCAGGATGTCAGCAACACAGAAGAAAAAAGCTAGCAGCCTCAAGAAGAAGTCTGTTCCTCAATTCAACCTCCCTCCCTCTGAGCCCATCGCCTGTGAGGCACCCATGCCCCATTTGGACCACTACCCATCACATCTGGATTCTTTGTGCATCGCCTTCCATTTGGTATCACTTTAGGGCGGCACGGTAGCACAGTGGTTAGCATTGTCGCTTCACAGCTCCAGGGTCCCAGGTTCGATTCCCGGTTTGGGTCACTGTCTGTGCAGAGTCTGCACGTTCTCCTCGTCTCTGCGTAGGTTTCCTCCGGGCGCTCCGGTTTCCTCCCACATTCCAAAAATGTGCAGGTTAGGTGGATTGGCCATGCTAAATTGCTCTTAGTGTCCAAAGGAGTTGGGTGGGGTTGCTGGGTTTCATAGAATTTCATAGAATTTACAGTGCAGAAGGAGGCCATTCAGCCCATCTAGTCTGCACCGGCTCTTGGAAAGAGCACCCTACCCAAGCCCATACCTCCACCCTATCCCCATAACTCAGTAACCCCACCTAACACAAAGGGCAATTTGGACACTAAGGGCAATTTAGCACGGCCAATCCACCTAACTTGCACATCTTTGGACTGTGGGAGGAAACCGGAGCACCCAGAGAAAACCCACGCACACACGGGGAGAACGTGCAGACTCCACACAGACAGTGACCCAAGCCAGGAATCAAACCTGGGACCCTGGAGCTGTGAAGCATTTGTGCTAACCACTATGCTACCATGCTGCCACAGTGGTTACGGGAATGGGGCAGAGTTGTGGGCTTAAGTAGGGTGCTCTTTCCAAGGGCTGGTGCAGGCTCGATGGGCTGAATGGTCTCCTTCTGCACTGTAGATTCTATGTGGTATGACCCCCTTGTTTGTGACTCACCTGATGAAGGAGCTGCACTCTGAAAGCTAGTGATTCCACATCAACCTGTTGGACTTTAACCTGGTGTTGTAAGACTCCTTACTGTGCTCATAAATCAAATAAGGAATTCAAGAGAAACCTATATACCTAGATTAGTTAGAATGCAGAACATGCAATTCCATGGAGCAATTGAGAATATTTGAAAATAGCATAGATGCATTTAAGGGGAAGTCAGATGAGTATGAAGGTAAAGTAATGAAGGATATGCTGAAAGCATTAGATCAACTGGGGTTGAAGCGGTAGATCAAGCGGTAGAAAATCGACCGTGGATATCTAAGGAAATAAGGGAGAGTATCAAATTGAAGGAAAAAGCATACAAAGTGGCAAAGATTAGTGGGAGACTAGAGGACTGGGAAATCTTTAGGGGGCAACAGAAAGCTGCTAAAAAGCTCGAAAGAAGAGTAAGGTAGATTATGAGAGTAAACTTGCTCAGAATATAAAAACAGATAGTAAAAGTTTCTACAAATATATAAAACAAAAAAGAGTGGCTAAGGTAAATATTGGTCCTTTAGAGGATGAGAAGGGAGTTTTAATAATGGGAAATGAGGAAATGGCTGAGGAACTGAACAGGTTTTTTGGGTCGGTCTTCACAGTGGAAGACACAAATAACATGCCAGCGACTGATGGAAATGAGGCTATGACAGGTGAGAACCTTGAGATGATTGTTATCATTAAGGAGGTAGTGATGGGCAAGCTAATGGGGCTAAAGGTCGACATGTCTCCTGGCCCTGATGGAATGCATCCCAGAGTGCTAAAAGAGTTGGCTAGCGAAATTGAAAATGCACTAGTGATAATTTACCAAAATTCACTAGATTCTGGGGTGGTCCCGGCGGATTGGAAATTAGCAGACGTAACACCACTGTTTAAAAAAGGAGGTAGGCAGAGAGCGGGTAATTATAGGCCAGTGAGCTTAATCTCGGTAGTAGGGAAGATGCTGGAATCTATCATCAAGGAAGAAATAGCGAGGCATCTGGATAGAAATTGTCCCATTGGGCAGACGCAGCATGGGTTCATAAAGGGCAAGTCGTGCCTAACTAATTTAGTGGAATTATTTGAGGACATTACCAGTGCGGTAGATACCAGGGAGCCAATGGATGTGGTATATCTGGATTTCCAGAAAGCCTTTGACAAGGTGCCACACAAAAGGTTGCTGCATAAGATAAAGATGCATGGCATTAAGGGTAAAGTAGTAGCATGGATAGAGGATTGGTTAATTAATAGAAAGCAAAGAGTGGGGATTAATGGGTGTTTCTCTGGTTGGCAATCAGTAGCTCGTGGTGTCCCTCAGGAATCAGTGTTGGGCCCACAATTGTTCACAATTTACATAGATGATTTGGAGTTGGGGACCAAGGGCAATGTGTCCAAGTTTGCAGACAACACTAAGATGAGTGGTAAAGCGAAAAGTGCAGAGGATACTGGAAGTCTGCAGAGAGATTTGGATAGGTTAAGTGAATGGGCTAGCGCTAGGGCAGATGGAATACAATGTTGACAAATGTGAGGTTATCCATTTTGGTAGGAATAACAGAAAATGGAATTATTATTTAAATGATAAAATATTAAAACATGCTGCTGTGCAGAGAGTCTTGGGTGTGCTAGTGCAGGAGTTGCAAAAAGTTGGTTAACAGGTGCAACAGGTGATTAAGAAGGCAAATGGAATTTTGTCCTTCATTGCTAGAGGGATGGAGTTTAAGGCTAGTGAGGTTATGCTGCAATTGTATAAGATGTTAGTGAGGCCACACCTGGAGTATTGTGTTTAGTTTTGGTCTCCTTACTTGAGAAAGGACGTACTAGCACTGGAGCGTGTGCAGAGGAGATTCACTCGGTTAATCCCAGAGTTGAAGGGGTTGGATTACGAGGAGAGGTTGAGTAGATTGGGACTGTACTCATTGGAATTTAGAAGGATGAGGGGGGATCTTATAGAAACATATAAAATTATGAAGGGAATAGATAGGATAGATGCGGGCAGGTTGTTTCCACTGCCGGGTGACAGCAGGACTAGGGGGCATAGCCTCAAAATAAGGGGAAGTAGATTTAGGACTGAGTTGAGGAGGAACTTCTTCACCCAAAGGGTTGTGAATCTATGGAATTCCTTGCCCAGTGAAGCAGTAGAGGCTCCTTCATTAAATGTTTTTAAGATAAAGATAGATAGTTTTTTGAGGAATAAAGGGATTAATGGTTCTGGTGTTCAGGCCGGAAAGTGGAGCTGAGTCCACAAAAGATCAGCCATGACCTCATTGAATGGCAGAGCAGGCTCGAGTGGCCAGATGGCCTACTCCTGCTCCTAGTTCTTATGTTCTTATGATAGGTTGAATGGACTCAGACTATTTTCATTAGAACGACAGAGGTTGAAGGGTGATCTGATAGAGGTCCACAAGATTATATGGGGCATGGACAGAATGGATGGGCAGGCACTCTTTCCCAGGTTGGATGGGTCACTCACCAGGGAGCATAGGTTTAAGGACCGTGGGGCAAAGTTTAGAGGAGATGTGCGAGGCAGGTTTTTTACACAGAGGGTGGTGAGTGCCTGGAACGCGTTACCAGGGGAGATTGTAGAAGCAGATATATTAACGGCATTCAAAAGGCATCTTGACAAATACATGGATAGGATGGGTATAGAGTGATACGGCACAAGAAGTGCTAAGGGTTTTGGCCAAGGGTGGTACCATGACCAGTACAGGGCCGAAGGGCCTGTTCCTGTGCTGCATTGTTCTTTGTTCTTTGAGGAGGCTCATGTGCAGCACAACACCAGCATAAACCAGTTGGGTCAAATAACCTATTTCTATGCTGTAATTTCTTTTTTTTTTTATAAATGTTTTTATTCAGTTTTCATATTTTATATTGAACAAGTTACAAATTGTTAGGAGAAAAAAAAACAACAAACAAACACGCAAAAATTAACATACATATTTACAGGTAAGCATCTTCGTAGTAGTAACTGTGCCCGCCCCCCCCCCCCCCCCCCCCCCAACATGTTTATTTAGTTTGGTTTTGGGCCTTAGCTAGCCATCGAACCCCCGTACCGAACCTGTAGCCCCTCCCGCTACCTTCCCCCGACTATTCTTCCTCTTGTACATTGGCCACAAATAGGTCCCGGAACAGTTGCATGAATGGCTCCCACGTTCTGTGGAAGCCGTCGTCCGACCCTCGGATGGCAAATTTGATTTTCTCCATTTGGAGAGATTCCGAGAGGTCGGACAGCCAATCCGCAGCTCTGGGCGGTGCTGCTGACCGCCAGCCAAACAGGATTCTACGGCGGGCGATCAGGGAGGCAAAGGCAAGGGCGTCCGCCCTCCTCCCCAGGAATAGATCTGGCTGTTCTGAAACCCCGAAGACCGCCACTATCGGGCATGGCTCCACCCTCACTCCCACCACTTTGGACATAACCTCGAAGAAGGCTGTCCAGTACTCCACGAGTCTGGGGCAAGACCAGAACATGTGGGCGTGGTTGGCCGGGCCTCTTTGGCACCGTTCACATCTGTCTTCCACCTCCGGGAAGAACCTACTCATACGGGTTCTTGTTAAGTGGGCTCTATGTACCACTTTTAGTTGCGTCAGGCTGAGCCTTGCGCACGTGGAGGTGGAGTTGACCCTATGCAGTGCTTCGCTCCAGAGTCCCCACCCTATCTCCATCCCCAGGTCGTCCTCCCATTTCCTTCTTGTTGCGTCCAGTACGGTGTCGTCCCTATCTACCAGTCGGTCATACATGTCACTACAGTTCCCTTTCTCTAGGATACTTGCGTCCAGTAGGTCTTCCAGTAGTGTCTGTCGTGGCGGTTGTGGGTACGTCCTTGTCTCCTTTCGTAGGAAGTTTTTGAGCTGCAGGTACCGTAGCTCGTTCCCCCCAGCTAGCTGAAACTTCTCTGTCAGTTCGTCCAGTGTTGCGATCCTGTCGTCCGTGTATAGGTCCCTGACTGTCAGTGTCCCCCCGTCCTGCCTCCACCTTTTGAAGGTGGCGTCAGTCAGTGCTGGTGTGAACCTATGGTTGTTGCAGATGGGAGCCCTGTTCGACATTTTGGTCAGGCCAAGTTGCTGCCGCAGTTGGTTCCAGGATTGGAGGGTGGCTGTCACCACTGGGCTGCTGGAGTGTTTTTTGGGTGGGGATGGGAGTGCTGCCGTGGCGAGGGCCCGGAGGGAGGTTCCCATGCAGGAGGCCTCCTCCGCACGCACCCACTCAGCCTCTGGCTCCTGGATCCATCCCCTTACTCGCTCGGCTGTTGCTGCCCAGTGGTAGAATTGTAGATTCGGGAGGGCTAGCCCTCCCCTGGTTTTTGTTTTTTGTAAGACCTTCTTTGGGATCCTAGCATTTTTACCCCCCCATACGAACGCCATGATGAGTTTGTCCAGCGCTTTGAAAAAGGCCTTGGGGATGTAGATCGGAATGGATCTAAACAGGAAGAGGAACCTGGGCAGTACGTTCATTTTGATCGTCTGAACTCTCCCCGCGAGGGAGAGCGGGAGTGTGTTCCATCTTTGCAGGTCCTTTTTAACTTCCTCCGTCAGGCTGGTGAGGTTCCATTTGTGGATCCCTTTCCAGTCATGGGCTATTTGGATCCCCAGGTAGCGGAATTTATGTCGGGCTTGATTGAACGGCAGCCCCTTTAGTGCTGCCCCCCCCCCCCCTTGCGGGTGTACTGGGAAGATCTCACTTTTGCTCATGTTGAGTTTGTAGCCCGAGAAGGCTCCAAACTCTTTCAGGAGCGCGATGATTCCGTCCATGCTGCTTTGTGGGTCCGAGATATAGAGGAGCAGATCATCCGCATAGAGTGAGACTCTGTGCTCTCTACCTCCCCTTCGGATCCCCCTCCAATTTTTTGCTGCCCTGAGCGCGATTGCTAGCGGTTCAATTGCTAGTGCGAACAGCAGCGGGGACAGTGGGCATCCTTGTCTGGTGCCCCTTATGCTGTAATTTCTATGGTAAATATATGAACCACAAATTTGTATACAGCACATTGAACAAAGAAATGACCTCCCAAAGCACTTCACTGAGTTGCGCCAAAGTCAAATCAAACTGCAGGAGTGCCCAAAAGCTTTGTCTAAGCTCTGACAAAGAGTCATCCAGACTCAAAGCGTTAGCTCCATTCTCTCCTCACAGATGCTGTCAGACGTGCTGAGGTTGTCCCGTATTTTCTGTTTTTGTTTCAGATTCCAGCATCCGCAGTAATTTGCTTTCATTTTTAGGAGGATTGTGAAGTTGAAGAGGGAGGTGGAGGGTTTTTCAGAGAGAGAGAGTCCATAACAACCTAAGGCACTTCCATACTTGATGGATGAGTCTGGAATCAGAAGTACAGCAGTGAAGGGAGGGAGTGGGTGGTTAGCAGGACTGGCTGAAGTTACAGAAATACAGGAGAGTGAGGTCTTGACGGGATTCAAAGACAAGTGCAAGAACTTTAAATTGAGGCGTTGGGGAACGGAAAGCCAACATAAATCAGCAAGGTCACGGATAGTGAGATGCTGAGGGATTTGCTACATGATCGCACGTGAATAGCAAATTTTTTTTGACTTTAATGAGGGTGAAAGATGAGAAGCCACAAGGCAAAATCTGGAGCAATTGACACTGGAACTGAAGAAAATACATGAATGTACAAGGATAGTGGCAGGAGATGAAAGGGAATTTGTTACTCCATTGGGCTGAATCTACCATCTTTTTATTTGAAACAATGTAATTTGGCGACATATTGGCAATAACATATCTGGATGCATTTCGTGTGCACGATGTTTTAAACAGAATTTTTAATCTTTTGCATTCAAGCATTTGCTCATCTGCCAAAACTGCTCAGTATTCCAGAATCTTCCTGGATTCTAAAGATGACCCCCACCCTCCCAGCTTCTTTTTTCTACTGTAATCCACCTTCTTGCTCATCTCCTCCACCTTACAGTGGTGGGGAACAAAGTCCTTTGAAAAACTTAGTTTTGAGCTCAGCAATATTTTCTTCAGCTAACGGTACTTAAAACTCTTTTGCGGGATGGCAAATGTTCAGTATTTGTCACAGAACAAGGCCTTCCAAGCTTCTGCACCGTCATGCACGTGAGCAGGATTGTTCACAGAAACTCATTCACCTCTTTGTCACGAGAATTGAGATCATCTGCTCAGCTGCATCTGCTGGGTCTTTCATATCGTCTGGCCTCTTGGACCAAACTTTCACGAAGGTTTAATTCCCACTGCCCTAGCTCGGAGCACAAATTGTTTGCCAGCTTTTCTCCTATCTATAACGGGGAGGTCCGATGGGGACGGTATGGGAGGCATTGAAGGCGGTGATTAGAGGGGAGTTGATTTCCATCCGAACCCATAGGGAGAGGGGAGAGCAGAGAGAGAGGGAGAGACTGGTGGGGGAGATGACGAGGGTGGACAGGAGATATGCGGAAGCTCCGGAGAAGGGTTTGCTGGGGGAGCGCCATAACCTTCAGGCCAGGTTCGATCTACTGACCACCAGAAAGGCGGAAGCTCAGTGGAGGAAAGCACAGGGAGCGGTGTATAAATACGGGGAGAAGGCGAGCAGGATGCTGGCACACCAGCTCCGAAAGCGAGACGCGGTCAGGGAGATTGGGGGAGTGAAGGATAGAGATGGGAAGGTGGTGCGGAGGGGGGTAGACGTTAATGGAATATTTAGGGACTTTTATGGGGAGTTGTACCGGTCTGAACCCCCGGTGGAGGGGGGGGGGGCTTTTGGACAAGCTGTGATTTCCGAAGGTGGAGGCTGGGCAGGTGGAGGGGCTGGGGGCGCCGACTGAGTTGGAGGAGCTGGTCACTGGGATTGGCAGCATGCAGTCGGGGAAGGCGCCGGGACCGGATTGGTTTCCGGCCGAATTTTATATAATGTATGCGGACCTGTTGGGCCCCCTGTTGGTTCGGACCTTTAACGAGGCAAGGGAGGGGGGGGCTTCACCCCCGAACTATGTCACGGGCGCTGATTTCCTTGATCCTTAAGCGGGACAAGGACCCCCTGGAGTGTGGGTCATATAGGCCGATCTCGCTGCTAAATGTAGACGCCAAGCTGTTGGCGAAGATCTTAGCTACAAGAATAGAGGATTGTGTGCCGGGAGTCATTCACGAGGACCAGACGGGGTTTGTAAAAGGAAGGCAGTTGAATACCAACATACGAAGGCTTCTGAATGTCATTATGATGCCGGCTGTGGAAGGGGAGGCGGAGATAGTGGTGGCATTAGACGCGGAGAAGGCCTTTGATAGGATTGAGTGGCGGTATCTGTGGGAGGTGTTGGAAAGGTTTGGGTTTGGGGAGGGGTTTGTCCGTTGGGTGAGGCTGTTATATGAGGCCCCCGATGGCGAGTGTAGCCACGACTAGGAGGAGGTCGGAGTACTTTCGGCTGCACCGGGAGACGAGACAGGGGTCCCCTGTCCCCCTTGCTCTTTGCGTTGGCAATTGAGCCCCTGGCCATGGCGTTGAGGGAGTCGGGGAACTGGAGGGGCCTGGTGCGGGGTGGGGAGGAGCATCAACTGTCGCTTTATGCGGACGACCTGTTGCTGTATGTGGCGGACCCGGTGGGGGGAATGCTGGAGGTGATGAGGATTCTCAGCAAATTTGGGGGCTTTTCTGGGTATAAGCTCAACCTGGGTAAGAGCGAGCTGTTCGTTGTGCACCCGGGGGATCAGGAGGAGGGGATTGGTAGGCTCCCACTGAAGCAGGCAGGGAGGAGCTTTAGGTACCTGGGAGTCCAGGTGGCTGGGAGTTGGGGGGCCCTGCACAAGCTTAACCTCACAATGCTGGTGGAGCAAATGGAGGAGGAGTTTAAAAGGTGGGATATGTTACCGCTGTCGCTGGCGGGTAGGGTGCAGTCCGTCAAGATGGCAGTGCGCCCGAGGGTTTTGTTCCTGTTCCAGTGCCTCCCCATCCTTATCCCAAAGGCCTTTTTTAGGAGGGTTAACAGAAGTATTACGGGATTTGTATGGGCGCATAGGACTCCGAGGGTGAGAAGGGTGTTTTTGGAGCGGGGCAGGGATGGGGGGGCTGGCGCTGCCCAACCTCTGTGGGTACTATTGGGCTGCCAACGCAGCGATGGTGCATAAGTGGGTAATGGACGGGGAAGGGGCAGCATGGAAGAGGATGGAGATGGCGTCCTTTGTGGACACGAGCCTGGAGGCGCTGGTAACGGCGCCGTTGCCGCTCCCTCCAACGAGGTATACCACGAGCCCGGTGGTGGCGGCTACCCTCAAAATCTGGGGGCAATGGAGACGGCATAGGGGGAGGTGGGGGGCTCGATGGAGTCCCCAATATGTGGGAACCACCGGTTTGTTCCAGGGAGCATTGATGGCGGATTTCTGGGCTGGCACAGGATAGGTATTAGGAGGTTGAGGGACCTGTTTGTGGATGAGAGGTTTGCGAGCCTGGGTGAGTTAGAGGGGGAGTTTGGGCTCCCCCGGGGAACATGTTTAGGTACATGCAGGTTAGGGTGTTTGTCAGGTGGCAGGTGGAGGGGTTCCCTCTGCTGCCCCCACGTGGGGTACGGGACAGGGTGCTCTCGGGGATGTGGGTTGGAGGAGGGAGGATTTTGGATGTGTAGTAAAGCAGGATGTAGACGAGGCCTCGGTGGACGAGCTGAAGGGTAAATGGGAAGAGGAGCTGGGTGAGAAGATTGAGGAGGGGACGTGGGCGGATGCCCTGGAAAGGGTGAATTCCTCCTCTTCTTCTGCGAGGCTTAGCCTCATACAGTTCAAGGTGCTACATAGGGCTCATATGACCGGGACGAGGATGAGCAGGTTCTTCGGGGGCGAAGACAGGTGTGCTAGGTGCTCGGGGAGCCCAGCGAACCATGCCCATATGTTCTGGGCATGCCCAGCGTTGGGGGACTTTTGGAAGGGGGTAGCAAGGACGGTGTCGAGGGTGGTAGGATCCAGGGTCAGGCGAGGCTGGGGACTCGCAATTTTTGGGGTTGCAGTGGAGCCGGGAGTGCAGGAGGCGAAAGAGGCCGGTGTTCTGGCCTTTGCGTCCCTAGTAGCCCGGCGGAGGATCTTGCTTCAATGGAGGGATGTGAGGCCACCAAGCGTGGAGGCCTGGATCAATGACATGGCGGGGTTCATCAAGTTGGAGAGGGTGAAATTCGCCCTGAGAGGGTCGGTGCAAGGGTTCTTTAGGTGGTGGCAGCCTTTCCTGGACTTCCTGGCGGAACGGTAGGGAAATAGGCCGGCAGCAACCCGGGAGCCCGGGAGGGGGGGGGGGGGGGGGGGGGGTTGTTTGCTTTTTTGTTTTTGTAGTTGCGGGGGGGGGGGGGGGGGGGGGGGCGGTTGGTTGTTGTTCTTTGGTTTTTACTATGGTTGTCTTGTTAATATTGTTTTGTTGTTTGTATTTTGTGAAAATATTAATAAAAATTATTTTTTAAAAAAAAGCTTTTCTCCTATCTTCCCACATGCCTTTTCCTATCTCGTCTTGTCCTTCAGTCCCAGTTTTGCGCCTTCGGACCAATTTCCACGAATCTGCTGACTACCAAACTTCCCATCCTGGCTGCCAAGTTAACTAATATTGTTATAGTCTCTCCTCGGTTACTGTCCCTCTCTCCTCTAAAGCTGCCGCCATCTTCCTTTTCCTCATACAACCAACCATTGAAGCCTCCCAGCAAAGTCCCACCTCATCGCCAAATTCCCTTTCCTCGCCAAAGTCCTTCAACCCGTTTTTGCCTTCCAAATCCACATCCACCCTTCCATTAAAAACTCTGGGGGTGATTCTCCCAAATGGAGCACAAGTGTTCGCGCCATCGTGAATGCCGTCACGTTTCATGACGGCGTGAACCGGGCCCGGTTACGACCGATTCTGTCCCCCACAGGGTGCCAGCATGGCGCTGGAGCAGTTCACGTTGCTCCAGCCTCCCTTCCCGTCGCCGAATGGGCGCCGTGCCAACCCGCGCAAGCGCAGTTGGGCCGCATCAACCTGCGCATGCGCGGGGGACGACTTCTGCGTGCCGGCCCCGACTCAACATGGCGTCTGTGTTCAGGGGCCAGCCGGGCCGGAAAGTAGGCCCGGGGGGAGGGGAGAGGCCGGCTCGCCGATCAGTGAGCCCCGATCGCGGGCCAGACCCCATCAGAGGCCTCCCCCCTGGTAAAGGAGCCCCCCCCCCCCCCCCCCCCCCCCACATGCTGCACCCCGACCGTTCGCGCAGAGTTCTCGCCGGCAGCGACCAGGGATGAACAGCGCCGGCGGGACTCTGTTGTATCCGAGCGGCCGCTCGGCCCATAAGGGCCGGAGAATCAACGGCCCCGCTGATTCCAGCGTCCCGCGGCCGGCGCAAATGGCGCTGATTCTCCGCACCTCGGAAAATCGCACGCCGGTGTCAGGGCGTCGTGGCGCCGTTGTGGCGATTCTTCAGCCCGGCGCGGGGCTCGGAGAATCGCCCCTCCATGTTTGAGTCTCTCTGATCAGTTTTCAGACCCAGCCACAGTATTGCGACAGCTCTAATCAAAATTACAATCCTATGAAATCCAAATTTATCCTGTGAAGGTAAACTCTCATTCCAAAGAACAAAGGGCAATACAGCACGGGAACAGGCCCTTTGGCCCTCCAAGCCTGTAACGGTAATGATACCACCCTTGGCCAAAGCCCTCAGCATTTCCGAGTGCCGTATCCACTCTATACCCATCATATCCATGTATTTGTCGAGATGCCTTTTGAACGACGTTAATGTTTGGGCAGCATGGTAGCACAGTGGGTAGCATTGTTGCTTCACAGCTGCAACCAGGTTTGATTGGCTTAGGTGACTGTCTGTGTGGAGTCTGCATGTTCTCCCAGTGTCTGCGTGGGTTTCCTCCGGGGGCTCCGCTTTTCTCCCACAAGTCCCGAAAGACATGCTGTTAGGTAATTTGGGCATTCTGAATTCTCCCTCTGTGTATCCGAACAAGCGTTGGAACATGGCGACTCGGGGCTTTTCACAGTAACTTCATTGCAGTGTTACTGTAAGCCTATTTGTGACAATAAAGATTATTATAAAGGTTATTATGTATCTGCTTCCTTTTTAATCTATCTACAGACTTTGACATGATTGGCCACATCATTCTCTGGCAATTCCACTCCACCATTATCCCAGTGGCTGGGAATGCACTTGCCTGATTCCAATTCCATCAATCCAATCGTAACCAGAGAATCACCTGAAATGGCTTCCCTACTTGTTCATCTACTGTTACATCTGGTGTCGCCCAAGGTTAGAGGGGCTATCCTTGGCCTCCTCCGATGTCTCATCTACTGCTCCTCAGCGATATCACTCAAAATCACCAGGCTGATGACACCCAGAATCACCACCTTTTTCAACTCCTCCACTGTCATAAAATTGTCAGATTGCTTGTCCAACTTGCAGTCCTGGATGACCAGAAATTGCTTGCAAGTAAATATTGGGAATACTGAAGCCATTGTCTTTGCTGTCCACCATAAACTTTGTTCCCTAAATACCAACTCCAACCCTCTCCCTGGCAGCAGGCAGAGGCGGAATCCCAAAATGTGCTTCTGGCCAGATAGCCGCACCATCACTTGTGGTAATATGCCTTTAAGGGATAGCAACCTGACATCACTGGAAGGGAAGTGTGTCTTGTGAACCAGTCTTAATTTTACTTTTGCTTTTGAGCTGAGCACATCACACACAGCTCTGCTGCTGATGTCTTCAAACATTCTACCTTTGTTTAGGTGCTCTTATGAGTCTATTCTAAATAAATTATCACACAGACTGTTTATACAATCCCTTATGAGTGATAGGTGTTTATATCAGTAGAGCACAACATCACTCACACCATCTATTTCGACTTCAGTAATAGCGCTTGTCTTTACCCCTGCCTCAACTCATCTGTTGCTGAACATGCAGTGGATGTTGTCGATATGGACTTCAATAAAGCCTTTGACAAGTTCCCTCATGGCAGACTGGTACAAAAGGTGAAGTCACACAGGGTCAGAGGTGAGCTGATAAGAAGGATACAGAACTGACTTGGTCATAGAAGACAGAGAGTAGCGGTGGAAGGGTGCTTTTGTGAATGGAAGGCTGTGATTCGTGGTGTTCCGAAGGGCTCTGTGCTGGAACCTTTGTTGTTCAGAGTATATATAAATGAATTGGAGGAAATTGTAGCTGCTCTGATTAGTAAGTTTGCGGACGACACATAGGTTGGTGGAATTGCGGATAGTGAAGAGGATTTTCAGAGGACACAGCAGAATATAGATTGGTTAGAGACTTGGGCGGAGAACTGGCAGATGGAGTTTAATCTGGACAAATGCGAGGTAATGCATTTTGGAATGTCTAATACAGCAGAATCCTTAAGAGTAATGATAGGCAGAGAGATCTGGCAGTACAGGTTCACAGATCACTGAAAGTGGCAACAGAGATGGTCAAGAAGGCATACAGCATGATTGGTCGGGGCACTGAGTATGAAAATTGGCAAGTCATGTTGCAGCTGTACAGAACATTGGTTAGGCCACATAAGGAATGGTGCATACAATTCTGGTCGCCACACTACAGGAAGGATGTGGATGCTTTGGAGAGGGTACAGCAGAGATTTACCAGGATGTTGCCTGGTCTAGAGGGTATTAGCTATGAGGTGAGGTTGGATAAACTTGGATTGTTTTCACTGGAACGACGGAGATTGAGGGTGACCTGATAGATATCTACAAAATTATGAGTGGCATGGACAGAGTGCATAGTCAGACGCTTTTTCCCAGGGTAGAAGAGTCAATTACGAGGGGATACAGGTTTAAGGTGCAATGGGGAATGTTTAGAGGAGATTTGTGAGGCAGGTTTTTTACACAGAGGGTGGTGAGTGCCTGGAACGCGCTGCCAGGGGAGGTGGTGGAAGCAGATACAGTAGCGGCGTTTAAGAGGCATCTTGACGAATAAATGAATAGGATGGGAACAGAGGGATATGGACCGTGGAAGTGTAGAAGGTTTAAGTTTAGACAGGCATCATGATCGGTGCAAGCTTTGAGGGCCGATGGGCCATTTCCAGAGCTGTACTGTTCTTTGTACATGCTTTTATTACTCTAGACTTGATTATTCCAATTCTTGACAGCCCTC
This sequence comes from Scyliorhinus canicula, assembly GCF_902713615.1. NCBI lineage: Eukaryota > Metazoa > Chordata > Chondrichthyes > Carcharhiniformes > Scyliorhinidae > Scyliorhinus > Scyliorhinus canicula. The sequence continues at coordinate 263,208,972 of NC_052147.1, forward strand.
CCACGTTCTATCCTCCATATACATGAGCTCATCCAAAACCCTACTACCCGTATCATATCTCACATCAAGTCCCATTCACCCATCACTCTTTTGGTCGCTGGCCTATATTGGTTCCCAGTTAAGCAACATCTCAATTTAAAATCCTTCATAATTGCCCCCTTCCCTATCTCTGTAATCTCCTCTATCCCCATAGCACTCCAAGATATCCATGCTCCTCCAACTATGGCCTCTTAAGCATCCCCGATTTTAATTGTTCCATCAGTGACAGGCCGGCCTTCAGCTACCAAGCTAAGCTTGGGAATTCTTTCTCTAAATTTCTCTTCCTTGTTCTCCTCCTTTAAGATGCTCCATCAGTGGCATGGTGGCCCAGTGGTTAGCACGCCTGCCTCATGGCGACAGGGGTTCGATTCCGGCCTTGGGTAACCATGTGGGTTTGCGCTTTCTCCTCATCTCTGGGTGGGTTTCTTCCAGGTGCTCCAGTTTCCTCTCACAGTCTAAAGATGCGCAGGTTCGGTGGATTGCTCATGCTAAAATATCCCTTAGTGTCCAAAGATGTGCAGGCTAGGTAAGTTTGGTGTTACGGGGATAGGGTAGGGGAGTGGGCCTAGGTGGAGTACTCTTTTGGAGGCCTCTTTCTGCACTGTCGAGATTCTGCTCTATGGATTAAAACCTTCCTCTTTGATCAAGCTGTCAGCCATCAACACTTATTACCTTCTGTCACTTGGTATCAAATTTTACGTTCCTGTGAATTGTTTGGGGTTATTTTATTCCATTAATGATGAGATATGAATAAAAGTTGCTGTCATAATTTGCAGCCAGTTCAGGAATTCAAAATAATATTTGACAATTTAATATTCTTTTGAGGTAAAATCATTTGAAACTCAAGCCAAACCTTGAATGGGGCACCTGCTTATCGGAAGGCAAACTCAAACGTGGGCAGGAAGTGTTTGTTTAACCTGCTTTCACCAAATTACCAAAACTTATACTTACGGCGAATATACATCAACTGGAAGTGGTAAGCACGGGCAGCAAGCTAAGTTGCTTTTTGCACCGTTCCAGTTGCTCTTAGCTTGTTAACATACTCTTATCAATCAAAACAATCTGCTGAATTATTACGTACTGGAGGGCATTGTGCCAGTTTATCGGCTGCCACCAACTGGACGTTGAGGTTTTTACTCTGTGACTTTCCCCTGGACTTTATCAACCTCTGCAGCACCTGGTGAAAAAAAAGAAACAGATTCTTCAAACAAAGCAGTAATTACTGACAACATTGAGATGCTAAAAACACTAATATTAGAACTTGGATGTATAATAAATCTCAGCTTCTTCCACAGCGATGTTCTCTCATACAAACACAAAGACACTGTTCATTTCATTCGCATCTTCAGTCTGCATCTTTCCAAAGCCTGGTCAATGCTCTGGACAGAATCTTCATGCAGCGGCGAGTGTGCTGATGGTGGGATCGGAATTTCTGCTCCGAGGTGGGGCAGTCAGCCAATTAGCTCTGCATAGTCGGGGGGGGGGGGGGGGGGGCCCGGCCAATTGTGGGGTGGGCAGGAAGTCGCCGACCCCCGCCTCTAATTCATGAGGGTCGATGGTCCAGGTGCCATATTTAAATGGCACTCACACAGGCATCTACAGCCTGCAGGCCAGCAGCAACATTCTGCCTTTCAAAGAGGAGGATTTTTAACCTGAAGTACTGTGGACCCCCCTCCCCCGCAACCTGCCACACCTAAATAGCTGGAGTTGCAAACCATCACCCTGCAATACTCCCTCATCATCTTTGACCTCTCCACTATCGCCTAAACTATATCTTCTGTGACTGTCGAGCTAGAAACCATCACCCTGCAGCCATTCTCAGTCAGCTTTAACATTCCCTCCATCACCCTTGATCCTCTCTCCATCATCACCTTTGATGCTCCATCACCTTTTACCCTCCATCACCTTTTACCCTTCATCCAACAGCCCTTAGAACTCAGTTCGAATTTCTTTTGAATGTCCCCAGTGTCCATTGGCGTGCCTCGTAATCAAAGTGCCACGCTGACAGCTCCTGGGATCGCTACACCTGGTCGGTTTACAGTCTGTGCCACGCTGTGAAGAATCAACAAAGTGTGTAAGCATTAGTGGGAAACCGGAGGATTGGGAAGCCTTTAAAAGTGAGCAGAGGACAATTAAAAAAGCAATAAGGGTGGAGAAGTTGAAATATGAGTGCAAGCTAGCTCGTAATATAAAGGAAGATAGGAGGAGTTTTTTTCAATATATAAAAGGTAAGAGGGAGGCAAAAATAGACATTGACCACTGTCTCCATTGTGGCTGGAGATGCAATAATAGGAAACAAAGAAATGGCAGACAAACTGAATAGTTACTTTACATCAGTCTTCACGGTGGAAGACACCAGTGGGATGTCAGAGCTCCTGGAGAATCAGGGGGCAGAGGTGAGTGCAGTGACCATTACTAAGGAGAAGGTTCTGGGGAAACTGAAAGGTCTGAAGGTGAATAAATCACCTGGACTGGAAGGACTAAACCCCAGGGTTCTAAAAGAGATAGCTGAGGAGATTGTGGAGGCATTGGTGGTGATCTTTCAGGAATCACTGGAGGCAGGAGGTGTCCCAGAGGACTGGAAGGTGGCTAATTTAACACCGCTGTTTAATAAGGGAGGGGGCAGAAGATGGGAAATTATAGGCCGATTAGCCTGACTTTGGTTATTGGTAAGATTTTAGAGTCTGTTATTAAAGATGAGATTGCGGAGTACTTGGAAGTGCATTATAAAACAGGATTAAGTCAGCACGGCTTTGTCAAGGGGAGGCAATGTCTGACACATTTTTTAAAGTTCTTTGAGGAAGCAACAAGGAAGTTAGACAAAGGGGAACCAGTGGACATGATTTATTTAGATTTCCAGAAGGCTTTTGACAAGGTGCCACATTGGTGACTGTTAAATAAGTTAAGGGCCCATGGTGTTAAGGGTAAGATTGTGGCATGGATAGAGGATTTGCTGACTGGCAGAAGGCAGAGAGTGGGGATAAAGGGGTCGTTTTCAGGATGGCAGCCCAGTGACTAGTGGTGTGTCTCAGGGGTCGATGCTGGGACCACAAATTTTCACAATATATTAATGATCTGGAAGAAGGAACTGAAGTCACTGTTGCTACGTTTGCATATGGTACAAAGATCTGTAGAGGGACAGGTAGTATTGAGGAAACAGGCGGGCAGCAGAAGGACTTGGATAGGTTAGGCGAGTGGGCAAAGAAGTAGCAAATGGAATGCTATATGGAAAAGTGTGACATTATTCACTTTGGAAGGAGAAATGGAGGCATAGATTATTTTCTAAGTGGGCGGATGCTTAGGAAATCAGAAGCACAAAGGGACTTGGGAGTCCTTGTTCACGATTCTCTTAAGGTTAACGTGCAGGTTCAGTCGGCAGTTAGGAAGGCAAATGCAATGTTAGCATTTATGTTGAGAGGGCTAGAATATAAGACCAAGCATGCACTTCTGAGGCTATAAAAGGTCTGGTCAAACCCCATTTGGAGTGCTGTGAGCAGTTTTGGGCCCCATATCTAAGGAAGGATGTGCTGGCCTTGGAAAGGGTCCAGACGACATTCACAAGAATGATCCCTGGAATGAAGATCTTCGCGCATGAGGAACATTTGAGATCTTTGGGTCTGTACTCGTTGATGTTTAGAAGGATGAGGGGGATCTTATTGAAACATACAGGATACTTCGAGGCCTGGATAGAGTGGACATGGAGAGGATGTTTCCACTTGTCGGAAAAACTAGAAGCAGAGGACACAATCGCAGACTAAATGGGCAATCCTTTAAAACAGAGATGAGGAGGAATTTCTTCAGCCAGAGGGTGGTGAATCTGTGGAACTCTTTGCCGCAGAATACTGTGGAGGCCAAATCACTTAGTGTCTTTAAGACAGAGATAGATAGGTTCTTGATCAATAAGGGGATCAGTGGTTATGGGGAGAATGCAGGAGAATGGGGATGGGAAGAATATCAGCCATGATTGAATGGTGGAGCAGTCTCGATGGGCTGAGTGGCCTAATTCTGCTCCTACATCTCATGGTCTTATGGTAAGTGAGGCAAATGATGCAGGAAGAAAGATAAATAGAAGAAAGTGACCAATACACCAGGAAGAGTGGAAATTATTTTTAAAAAGAGGTAATTCACCGAGGTGGCCCTGGGGCATTTAATTGTACAGGAGGTGGAATTTCAGCTTCCCAGTGGCAGGCTGGGAGTTGGTAGTGTATTAAAGGCATACTGTTGTCTCAGGAACCAATTTTTAATGCATTAGCGTTTTGTGTATACTCATTAAAGCACACAGTCGCCAAGTTAAATTGTACCTTTGAGAAACACGTGTTTTAGACTCACAACTGGTTTAGAGGGGGCATACAGCAGGTGAGGAGGTCTTTGCGGTGTATTTGGAGTGAGTAGGAGCTGCTTTCCTTGTTTGGCCAACTGTATTGGACCAAGACAGAGGAGGCTGAGCCTGGGTGCTGGCTGTACAGGTCGGGCAGGGCATAGCTGTCTGATGGAAGGGTCGTGATGGCCCTAAGAAGGTCCATGAACACTGCGGGAGGGAGCTGGATGACAGGGGAAGAGTATATCTCTACCCAAGGCAGTACAAAAATGATAGAGGAGCCAAACAAGGTGAGGTTGGGAGAGCAAAGAACAAAGAACAATACAGCACAGGAACATGCCCTTTGGCCCTCCAAGCCTGCACCGGTCAGAATACCAACCTTTGCCAAAACCCTCAGCACTTCCTTGTGCTGTATCCCTCTATAGCCATCCTATCTGTGTGATTGGCTAGATGCCTTTTGAACGCCGTTAATTTATCTGCTTCCATCACCATCTCTTGCAACGCATTCCAGGCACTCACCACCCTCTGCGTAAAAATCCTGGCTCGCACATCTCCTCTAAACTTTGCCCCATGGACCTTAAACCTATGCCCCCTGGTGACTGCCCCTCCACCCAGGGAATGAGTGCCTGCCATCCACTCTAAACATGCCCCTCTTAATCTTGTAAATCTCTGTCAGGTCATCCCTCAACCTCCGTCGTGCCAATGAAAACAGTCAAGAGTTTATTCAGCTTCCCCACATAGCTAATACCCTCCAGACCAGGCAATATCCTGGTAAACCTCCTCTGCACCCTCTCCAAAGCCTCCACATCCTTCTGGTAGTGTGGCGACTAGAATTTGGTGCAGTATTTCAAGAGCGGCCTTACCAAGGTTCTATACAATTGAAGCATGATTTGCCCGTTTTTGTACTCGATGCCCTGTCCAATGAAAAGTCTTACAACACCAGGTTAAAGTCGAACAGGTTTGTTACAAACTGTAGCTAGTGTTTGTAACAAACCTGTTGGGACTTTAACCTGGTGTTGTAAGACGTCTGACTGTGCTCACCCCAGTCCAATGTTGACATCTCCACATCCTGTCCGATAACAGAGCTGGTTAAGGGTGAAAGAGGGAGGGTCGGGGATGACAGTCCGCATTGCTGAGGGTGACATGGGGAGGGCGGAGGGACAAGTCCAGCATTCTGATGGTGACAGAGGTTGAGGGAGCTCTAAGTTGACAGATTGTTGATCCCAGGCAATTATGCGCGGCTCAAGGATTACTGAAGGCTTGACCTTGGTAAATCCGTAGGCCTTGAAACTGGCCGATGCTAGTATCAACACACAGGCTTAGAGCAAATATGCAGCTGATTGTTCACCTCGGGCAATTCTTTGCACGGAGGTTGACAGGCTCTTTTTGGAGACTCATTTCTTGGTTTCACTGAAGTTTTGCTTTGCTGTGAAGCACCTTCACAATAATTTCCAAGTCAATGGGAAGTAAAAATTGGCGCAGCGAAGAATCAGCTGCTGATTTGGAATGAGTTGGTCATTTCACCCTGCTGGCATAGGTCAATTTCAACCTCTTAATTTCCTTTCCTCGCAGGCCAGAAGGTAAAAATGGATGGACATCCTCATTTTGCAGACTGGAGTGTATACCCAGGAAATGACAGGATTTTGATGGGACACTTCAGTTGACTTGCATTACTTTTGAACTGACTCCTGTTTTATAATCAACAGTGAGCATAAAGATTTTGCTTACGCCACCAGTATCCGTGTATAGTTAAATTTAGAGTAATCTTGAAACTGACCTCTGGGACATCCTGCTTATATTCTCTGTTCCCTATTTTTAAACCAAGTATCGATTTAGCATCACATTTTAACCCTCCATCTTTGACTCCTTATTTCTGCCATTCATCGGCAATGTGATCAGTCAATAGTTTTCTGAAATCCAAGTATAGCATTAACCGCAATTCCGATGTCCTCTACTGTCTGCTGCACGTCCAACAAAACTTGGTCCGCTGAATTATATGTGGCCTCCTCTGCTGAAGCTATTGGGGTCACCTCGAGCAGTGGGCCCCAGTTTTAGCCAGGGCCACATTGCTTGGGGGTCTGAGCCAGAACCCTTGATTACAGAACTGTGCCCTTGCTGGAAATGACGATGCCTTTTGGTGGGAGAAAATGGAAGTAATTGGTAATACTTTGACATGGTGAATCACTATCATCACAAGAGGTTGCAGTGCTGATAGACCAGGCTATAAAGAGATGCACGTATTTATCGCTGGGTCACACCATATAACTGCACATAAAATGCCAGACACACAGTTTGGGGTTCATAGCACTGTTAGATACATGCAAGAACAAAATAAAATCAGAGATAAAGGAATATTATTCAACCCATCACTCCAACACAGTGACTGTCACACCACAATGTCTAACGTGGTTGACTCTTAATTGTCCTCTGAAGGGGGCGAAGCAAGCCATTCACTTGCATCAAACCAATACAAAGGATTCAAGAAGTAGACGCAGCACCTTCTAGAGAACGGCAATATGTGACACTCAGACCCTGAGAATTCATCATTTTTGAAAGTTAGATTTCCCAATGTGGGAAAATGTGAGGTTGTCCACTTTGGTAGGAGAAATAGAGAGGCAGAATATTATTTAGATGGTGAAAAACTGCAGAATGCTACAGCACAGAGGGATCTGGGTGTCCTTGCACATGAGGAAGGAAAATGGAATGTTGCCCTTTATTGCAAGGGGGATGAAAGTAGGGTAGTCTTGTATGGAGCATTGGTGAGGCTGCACCTGGAATACCGTGTAATTTTGGTCTCTTTACTCAAGGAAGGGTATCGTTGCATTGGAAGCAATTCAGAAAAAGTTCATTAGGCTGATTCCTTGTTGTCTTGCCTTTAAGAGGTTGTCTTATGAGAAAGGGTTGAGACTATACTCACTGGAGTTTATAAGAATGAAATTGACAAAAAAACATACATGGTTTTGAGGCTGAGGGTAGATGCTGAGAAGATTTTTCCTCTCATGGGGGAACCAGGAAATGGAGCACCATTTAAAAATAAGGGGCTGGATTCTCAATCGGCGGGATCTTCCGTTTCATCAGGGGCTGGTTTAGCACAGGGCTAAAGCGCTGGCTTTTAAAGCAGTCCAAGGCAGGCCAGCAGCATAGTTCAATTCCCATACCAGCCTCCCCGAACAGGCGCCGGAATGTGGCAACTAGGGGCTTTTCACAGTAACTTCATTTGAAGCCTACTTGTGACAATAAGCGATTTTCATTTTCATTTCATTTCATCGGCAGCGCACTCATGCCTGCAGATTTCCCAACTGCGTGGGTGTGGTCACAATGGGAAACCCATTGGCTGGCTGGCAGGACGGGGGCACATCGCACCAGAAAACGGGTGCATCGGGATGGAGAATCCTGCCCAAGGGGTCTCCCATTTAAGAGAGAGATGTAGCATAATTTCTTCTCTAAGGGTTGTTAGTCTTTGGAATTTTCTTCCACAGAGAGCAGTGGAGGCTGGGTCATTGAGCATATTCAAGTTGGTGATGGACAGATTTCTGAGTAACATGGGAACCGAGGGCTATGGAAGCCAGGTAGGAAAGTGGTGTTAATGCCATAATCAGATCGGCCAGGATTGTATTGAATGGCAGAGAAGGCTTGATTGGTTAAATGGCCTAATCCTGCTCCTATTTCTTACGATTATATGGACTTCCAATTGCTTCGTGCTTTACTACAACATTCAGAAATGTCCAGTCTTGTGCAATGAACTGTAGTTTTGTGAGCAAATGAAGTTGCCATTCTCCAACAAGCAGCAGTGCGAAATATGATCAGCTGTTTGCCTAAACTCCCTAATGTTCTTCAAATATCACACGGAATCTTTACCACCTACATGAACCCTTGGCCTAACAGACAGAGCTTCAGTTTAATACCTGGTCCAAGGCTGGCACCTCTGACAATTTGAAAAATAACTTCAAATTTCAGTGCCAACTTACATATTATATCAAATGTTAGTTTATGGAGCCTGAACCATAAAACCTATGAGACAGCTGATAGTGCTGCCAGCTAAGTCAAAGTGGCTTTTTAAACAAAAAAGTGTGCTGTTGCACCTGAAAGAGGCAAAACATGTGAAGTAAATGTATATATTTAAAATTCACTCTTGCTACACTTGTATATGGACACAATATTTTACCTTTGGAGAAGATACTTTGACATGAACAATGATTGGTGCTAGGGAGGTCTTAATGAGCTGGGCAGGATGATTAATGGTGTCCGCATCTAAAACAACCAACTGCAAAGTCCTGGCCAATTCGAAGATTCTTTCAATTTCACTCTGCACTTCAGCTATTGAAAGAAGAAAATAGAAAAAACAGTTATATTTTATTGAATTCATCCCGGGAATGGTCATCAATCAGCATAGGCTACTTGGCATATGCAAGGACACATGTATACCATTCATTAAGGCCCTGTTTTCTCAACCTTTCCCCTTGCCCGAGGTGTGGTGATCCTCAGGTTAAATCACCACTATTGACCTCTCCCCCTCAAAGGGGAAAGCAGCCTATGGTCATCTGCGACTATGGCGATTTTACCTTTTTCTTTTAACCATTCAGCAATGATCACCTCCTCTTAACTTTAATTATAATTTATGTACCTGATTTGTCTGTTACCTGTAGATATACACCAGCATGAATATATGGGGAGGCAATGACGTAGTGGTATTGTCACTGGACTAATAATCCAGAGGCACAGGTTAACGATCTGGAGGGCCAGGTTCAAATCCAACGACAGGTGTTAAAATTTGAATTCAATAAAAATCTAGAATAACGACCATGTTGTAAAAACACACGTGGTTCACTAATGTTCTTTTGTCATAGCAGTTGAGGTCTCTGGGTGCATCAGGTTGGAGTTTAGAAGGATGAGGGGGATCTTATTGTAACTTACAGAATACTGAGAGGCCAGGATCGAGTGGATGTGGAGAGGATGTTTCCACTAGCAGGAAAAACTGGAACCCAAGGGCACAGCCTCAGACTGAAGGGACGATCCTTTAAAACAGAGATGAGGTGGAATTTCTTCAATCAGACGGTGGTGAATCTGTGGAACGCATTGCCGCAGAAGGCTGTGGAGGCCAAGTCACTGAATGTCTTTAAGGCAGAGATAGATACGTTCTTGATTAATTAAGGGGTCAGGGGTTTTGGAGAGAATGGGAATGAGTAACATATCAGCCAATCAGCCATGATTGCACCTAAGCTGGAGGTGCACCAATATCCTGGGTGGGAGGTTTGCTAGAGCTCTTCGGGGGGGTTTAAACTAGTTTGGCAGGGGGATGGGAACCAGAGCTATGGATCAAAGGATAGGGTTGCTGTTCAACAGGCAGAAATAGTAGGCAGCAAGTCTCTGAGGAAGGATAGACAGTTGATAGGGCAAAGTTGCACTCAGTGGAATGGGTTAAAGTGTGTCTGTTTCAATGCAAGAAATGTCAAGAATAAGGGAGATGAATTTAGAGCATGGATCAGTACTTGGAACTACGATGTTGTGGCCATCACAGGGGCAGGAATGGTTGTTAGATGTTCCGGGGTTTAGATGTTTTCAGAAGAATAGGGAGGGAGGTAAAAGAGGAGAGGGAATGCCACTATTAATTAGGGAGTGCACCACAGCTGCAGAAAAGGAGGTAGTTGAGGAGGGTTTGTCTGCTGAGTCAGTATGGGTGGAAGTCAGAAACAAGAAAGGAGCAGTCACTTTATTGGGAGTGTTCTACAGACCCCCCAATAGCAGCAGAGAGATAAAGGAACAGATTGGGCAGCAGATCTTGGAAAAGTGCAGAAGTAACAGAGTTGTTGTCATGAGTGACTTCAACTTCCCTAATATTGACTGGAACCGCCTCAGTGAAAATGGTTTGGATGGAGCAGATTTTGTCAGGTGTGAACAGGAAGGATTCATGACTCAATATGTAGATAGGCCGACTAGAGAGGAGGCCATATTGGACTTGGTGCTCGGCAACGAGCCAGGCCAGGTGTCAGATGTCCCGGTGGGAGAGCATTTCGGTGACAGTGACCACAACTCCTTGACCTTTACCATAGTCATGGAGAGGGATAGAAACACACAGTATGCAAAGGTATTTAATTGGGGGAGGGGAAATTATACTGCTATTAGACAGGAGCTGAGGAGCATAGAATGGGAACAATTGTTCTTCAGGAAATGCACAACAGTAATGTGGGGGTTGTTTCAGGAGCACTTGCTGTGGGTGCTGGATAGTTTTGTCCCACTGAGACGAGGAAGGAATGGTAAGGTGAAGGAGCCGTGGATGACAAGAGAAGCGGAGCTTCTAGTCAAGAGGAAGAAGGAAGCTTACGTAAGGTTGAGGAAGCAAAGATCTGACTCGGCTCAAGAGGGTTACCAGGTAGCTAGGAAGGAACTAAATAATGGGGAGAGCTGGAAGGGGGCATGAGAAAGCCCTGGTGGGAAGGATTAGGGAAAGCCCTAAGGTGTTCTACACTTACGTGAGAAATAAGAGGATGATCAGAGTGAGAGTAGGGCCAATCAGGGATAGTGGAGGGAACTTGTGCCTCGAATCTGAGGAGATGGGGGAGGCCCTAAATGAATATTTTGATTCAGTATTCACTAGAGAGAGGGACCTTGTTGCTCATAAAAAAAGTGTGAACCAGGTTAATAGACTCAAACAGGTTGATATTAAGAAGGAGGATGTACTGGAAATTTTGAAAAACATCAGGACAGATAAGTCCCCTGGGCCTGACAATATACCCAAGGTTACTACGGGAAGCGAGGGAGGAGATTGCTGCACCATTGCCGATGATCTTTGTATCCTCACTCTCCATTGGAGTAGTACCGGATGATTGGAGGGAGGCGAATGTTGTTCCCCTATTCAAGAGAGGGAATAGGGAAATCCCTGGGAATTACAGACCTATCAGTCTTACGTCTGTGGTGAGCAAAATATTGGAAAGGATTCTGAGAGATAGGATTTATGATTATTTAAAAAAACATAGTTTGATTAAAGATAGTCAGCATGGCTTTGTGAGACACATTGATGAAGATCAGGCAGTGGATGTGGTGTATATGGATTTCAGTAAGGCATTTGATAAGGTTCCCCGTGGTAGGCTCATTCAGAAAGTTAGGGGGCATGGGACACAGGGAAATTTGGCTGTCTGGATACAGAATTGGCTGGCCGAAAGAAGACAGCGAGTGGTAGTGGATGGAAAGTATTCTGCCTGGAGGTCAGTGGCCAGTGGTGTCCTGCAGCGGTCTGTTCTGGGACCTCTGCTCTTTGTGGTTTTTATAAATGACTTGGATGAGGAAGTGGAAGGGTGGGTTAGTAAGTTTGCCGATGACACGAAGGTTGGAGGAGTTGTAGATAGTGTTGAGGGTTGTTTCAGGTTACAACAGGACATTGACAGGATGTAGAGCTGGGCTGAGACGTGGCAGATGGAGTTCAACCTTGATAAATATGAAGTGATTCATTTTGGAAGGTCGAATTTGAATACTGAATACAGGGTTAAAGGCAGGATCTTGGAAGTGTGGAGGAACAGCGGGGTCTTGGGGTCCACGTACATAGATACCTCAAAGTTGCCACCCACGTTGATAGGGTTGTTAAGAAGGCGTAAGGTGTGTTGGCTTTCATTAACAGGGGGATTGAGTTTTAAGAGCCGTGAGGTTTTACTGCAGCTTTATAAAACCCTAATTAGACCACACTTGGAATATTGTGTCCAGTTCTGGTCGCTTCATTTTAGGAAGGATGTGGATGTTTTGGAGAGGGTGCAGAGGAGATTTACCAGGATGCTGCCTGGACTGGAGGGCATGTCTAAAGAAGAAAGGTTGAGGGAGCTAGGGCTTTTCTCACTGGAGCGAAGAAGGCAGAGAGGTGACTTGATACAGGTGTACAAGGTGATGAGAGGCATGGATAGAGTGCATAGCCAGAGACTTTTCCCCAGGGCGGAAATGGCTGTCATGAGGGGGACATAATTTTAAGGTGATTGGAGGAAGGTATAGGGAAGATGTCAGAGGTAGGTTCTTTACACAGAGAGTGGTGGGTGCGTGGAATGCTTTGCTAGTGGAGGTGGTAGAGTCAGAGTCATTAGGCACATTTAAACGACTCTTAGACAGGCACATGGACAGCAGTAAATTGAACGGGTGTTGGTTCAGTTGATCTTAGATTAGGATAAATGGTTGGCACAACATCGTGGGCTGAATGGCCTGTACTGTGCTGTACTGTTCTATGTTCTATGATTGAATGGCAGAGCAGACTCGATTGAGCCAAATAGCCTAATTCTGCTCCTTTGTCTTATGGGCTTATGGAGGGGCTTTTCGTCTTCAAGCCACCTTTGAATATTGTGCATACCGACAACAGGGGCACTATTGCTGCTGCCTCTGTCCTATAAAACACTTCCACCTCTGCTCTTGTTTCTATGCTGAACAAACTCCCTTTGTCTGTGAGCAGCCTCGAGCTTCACAGCTGAAGGCTCTTGCTACTGAAGAATTGGCCTTGTTAGTTGTTAGAGCACATGTTATTTGTTAGGCTGTTGGGGTGATGAGGGTCAGGACCTTGCTGGTGGCGGAGGAGTGGGCTGGATGACACCCTATGAATTGGAGTATTGAGTGGGGTGGGTGTCCAGCTCGTAACCGATGCCACCCATGGCCTCAAAACTGTTGTGTTTGGACCTGATGGCACCCGCAATCTCGAGGATGCAGAGGTGTGCGGTGGACTCCCGTCTGAGCGACCCCTGCTTGGAGGGAATTCCATATCGGCCCCAAAACTTCTCTCGGGAGCTGGAGCCCCATAACCCTAGCCATCTCTTAGGAATGCCCTCCATTCTGTCCCATACTGCAATGAGGGGTTTTCTGTACGGGCTGCAGCTGCACATTTTTCACCTCCTCGCCTGTCGCCTGGAGAGGCCTTGTTGCCGTCTGGCGGCGGAGGTCCTCAACGGAGGTCCCTTTATGGAAGAGTCCGCCCCTTTAATCATGGGGCCTGGGGTAGAGGATATTGCACACAGCAGTGCTATGCAACCATCATCGGCACCGGTTCATGGACTCCCCAGTTTCCTGTCTTTTTGATTTTATTTTATTTGATTTATTATTGTCACATGTATTAGTATACAGTGAAAAGTATTATTTCTTGCATGCTGCACAAACAATGCATACCGTACATAGGGAAGGAAGGAGAGACTGCAGAATATAATGTTACAGTTATAGCAAGGTGTAGAGAAAAGATCAACTTAATACGGGGTAGGTCCATTCAAAGGTCTGATGGCAGTAGGGAAGAAGCTGTTCTTGAGTCGGTTGGTACGTGACCTCAAACTTTGGTATCTTTTTCCTGACGGAAGGAGGTGGAAGAGAGTATGTCCGGGGTGCGTGGGATCCTTAATTATGCTGGCTGCCTTTCCGAGGAAGCGGGAATTATAGATGGATGGGAGGCTGGTTTGCGTGATGGATTGAGCTACATTCACGACCTTTTGTAGTTTCCTGGGGTCTTGGGCAGAGCAGGCTCCATACCAAGCTGTGATACAACCAGAAAGAATACTTTCTATGGTGCATCTGTAGAAGTTGGTGAGGGTCGTAGCTGACATGCCAAATTTCCTCGTCTTCTGAGAAAGTAGAGTCGTTGGTGGGCTTTCTGAACTATAGTGGCGGCATGGGGTGGGACGGGGGACCGGGGGGGGGGGGGGGGGGGGGGGGGGAGGACAGGTTGTTGGTGATCTGTGTGGTGAATGAGATTCACACGGAATTATAGTTACCAATGTCACTCTGTTCCAAGTAGATACATGTATCAATATTGTAAGGGCAGTTGCACTACCTGACCACCAGGGGGAGTAGCTCTGGGAGTACGCGAGAGTTTGTACTGGGCTCCTCCCTTGGTTCCACCCAGATCTCCTCCCCCTGGAGCTGCTGTATAAAGATCCGTGCCACAGAGTCAGCCAGCCAGTTCACCGAAAGTTCAACGGCTAACAGGCTGGCTCTGTTGTAAATGTATTAAAACCTCTACTCTAATCCTACAAGCACGTGTCCGTAGAATTGTTGGTTCCAACAATTTAATATACTTACGAAACAGTCGAAGTAAATCATGGAAGCAGCCCTCAAGCCCGGACGCTTGGAACTCGACCCGCAGGATGCAGAGGCTAAGGAAATTTTTTCCCACTGGCTGAGATGTTTTAAAGCCTACCTGGCAGAAGCCAGCACCGCCGGAACAACGGAGGAACAAAAACTCAGCCTACTGCACGCGAGGGTAAGCCACAGAATCTCCACACAGCTAAATCCGGCCGGTTCTTACACTGCAGCGCTGGCAATATTGGACAAAATGTACGTTAGGCCCATTAACGAGGTTTATGCACACCACGTGTTTACGACTCGCCGTAGGCGGCCTACAGAAATGCTAGCCGAGTTTGTACGGGAACTGAACAATCTTTCCAATTACTGTAATTATCAAGCCGTTACCGCGGCTGAACATAGGGAGCTTGCTGTGCGGGACGTTTTTGTAGCGGGCCTTAGATCTAACTATGTGCGCCAAAGACTGCTAGAAAAGGGGGACCAGGACTTAGATATTACTGTGGAGGCTGCTACCACTATGGAAGTCTCCTTCCGCAGCCTCACGTCGTTTCCCGCCGACCCCGCGACCTCATCGTGGACCCCCGACCAACAATCCCCCCAGGCCTGTGCCGCACGGCCCCCCAGCTACCGCGCTGCCAAACCAGTTACTCTGCTGCCCCAGCCAGCTACTCAGCTGCTCCAGCCAGCTACTCGGCTGCTTCAGCCTGCCATTTCTGTGGCCAAAGCCAGCACCCACGGCAGCACTGCCCATCCCGATCTGCGACCTGCAGCAGCTGCAGGAAGAAAGGCCACTATGCCAGAGTGTGCCTCGCGAAAAGGGCCCCAGTTTTTAACTCCCCAGTAGAGAGAACAAATCGCTCCCGACACCAGCGACTGCAGCCTACGCCCCGACTCCGCCCCCTCCCACCACGTGCGAGCCATGGGGGCCGCCATCTTCCTCGCCGCTCACCATGTGCGATCCACGGGCCCCATCTGCATCGGCATGCTCAGAAAGCTCATCTGAAGACTACGACTTCCCCGGGCACTCATCACGCGGCCCGCAACTCAGCGCAGCGATCCTGCATCAAGCTCGCCAGAACGACCCGGCATCTACTTGACCGGACACCCACTCGGAAGACTACGACCTTCCCGGGCACACATCACGCAACTCAACGTGGTCACCCTAGATCAATCCCACCCCAAGCACCTATGAAGTTCGATGGCGGAGGTCCAGATCAACGGGTACAGCACGCCAGGCCTCTTTGACTCCGGGAGCACCGAGAGCTTTATACACCCAGACTTGGTAAGACGCTATTCGCTTTCTATTTTTCCTGTGAGCCAAACTATCGCCCTCGCTTCGGGCTCCCACTCAGTCCAAATCCAAGGACACACCGTCGCTACACACACAATTCGAGGCGCTAGTTATTCAAAATTTAAACTTTATGTCCTGCCTGACCTCTGCGCGCCACTCTTACTAGGCCTGGATTTCCAGTGCAACCTCAAGAGCCTCACCCTCAGCTTCGGCGGGCCCCTGCAAACCAGTAGCTACTCACAGCAGGCGATACAGCCTACAGGATAGGGTCTTTATCCGATCGGAGGTCCGACGGCTGCTCAGTGAGGGGATCATAGAGGCCAGTAATAGTCCCTGGAGAGCTCAGGTGGTGGTCGTCAAGACCGGGGAAAAATTTTGCATGGTCGTCGACTATAGCCAGACCATAAATCGCTTTACGCTCCTAGACGCGTATCCCCTCCCCAGAATTGCAGACATGGTTAACCAGATCGCCCAATATCGGCTATTTTCCACGGTGGATCTGAAGTCTGCATACCACCAGCTCCCAATCACCCGGAGGACCGCCATTACACGGCGTTCGAGGCCGATGGCCGCCTCTTCCATTTCCTCCGGGTTCCCTTCGGCGTCACTAACAGGGTTTCGGTGTTCCAACGAGCAATGGACCGAATGGTAGACCAGTACGGGCTGCGGGCCACGTTTCCGTACCTGGACAATGTTACCATCTGTGGCTATGACCAGCAGGACCACGATGCCAACCTCCACCGTTTTCTCCAGACGGAACAGAAATTAAATCTCACTTATAACAAGGAGAAATGCGTTTTCCGCACAAACAAACTGGCCATCCTCGGCTACGTCGCGGAGAACGGAGTCCTGGGCCCAGGATGCATGCTTAGAATGCCCCCTCCCTCATTGCCCCAAGGCCCTCAAACGGTGCTTGGGGTTCTTTTCATACTACGCCCAGTGTGTCCCTCAATATGCGGACAAAGCCCGCCCACTCTTTAAGGCCACACGATTTCCCCTGTCTGCTGAGGCGCGCCAGGCCTTCAGCTGCATCAAGGAGGACATTGCCAAAGCAGCCATGCGGGCGGTGGATGAATCCACTCCCTTTCAGGTTGAGAGCGACGCCTCAGATGTAGCTCTAGCAGCCACTTTAAATCAGGCAGGGAGACCCGTTGCATTTTTCTCCCGTACCCTATCCGCTTCAGAACTCCGACACTCCTCTGTCGAGAAGGAAGCACAAGCCATTGTGGAGGCTGTTCATCACTGGAGGCACTACCTCGCAGGTAGGAGGTTCACCCTCATCACCGACCAACGATCGGTTGCCTTTATGTTTGACAACTCGCAAAGGGGCAAAATAAAAAATGATAAAACCCTTCGGTGGAGGATCGAACTCTCCATCGATAGTTACGATATTAAGTATCGACCGGGGAAGCTCAACAAGCTCTCAGATGCCTTTTCCCGCGGGACATGCGCCAGCGTGCAGATCAGCCGTCTGAAAGCCATCCACGTTGACCTCTGCCATCCAGGGGTCACCCGGCTCGCCCACTACATCAGAGCCCGAAACCTGCCTTTCTCCAACGAGGAGGTAAAAGCGGTCACCAGGGACTGCCTGATCTGTGCAGAGTGCAAACCGCACTTCTATAGACCAGACAGGGCCCACCTGGTCAAGGCTTCTAGGCCCTTTGAACGCCTTGCGATCGATTTCAAAGGGCCACTCCCCTCCAATAACAAGAACATTTATTTCCTCAACATCATCGATGAGTTCTCCCGATTCCCTTTTGCCATTCCGTGCCCCGACATGACCTCCCACAGAGTCATTAGGGCTCTGCATAGTGTCTTCACCCTGTTCGGTTTCCCCAGCTACGTGCACAGCGACCGGGGTTCGTCCTTTATGAGCGACGAGCTGAGTCGGTACCTGCTGGACAAGGGCATCGCCTCGAGCAGGACTACCAGCTACAACCCCAGGGGGAATGGGCAGGTGGAGAGGGAGAACGCGACGGTCTGGAAGACCGTCCTACTGACCCTCCGGTCTAGAAAACTCCAAGTCTCCCAATGGCAAGAAGTCCTCCTAGACGCGCTCCACGCAATTAGATCCCTCCTCTGTACAGCGACAAATCAAACCCCTCACGAGCGGCTCTTTATTTTTTCTAGGGGCACTACCACGGGGGTCTCACTTCCGGCGTGGCTGTGGACACCAGGCCCGGTCCTCCTGAGGAAGCACGTCAGAGGGCACAAAACTGACCCCCTGGTCGAAAAGGTGCGCCTCCTCCATTCCAACCCCCAGTACGCATTCGTGGAGTTCCCGGACGGTTGCCAGGACACAGTATCCCTTCGGGACCTGGCACCCGCTGGATCCAGCCCCCCCACTGAGGAACCCCTTACCCCGTTCCCTATGCTGCCGTCCCCTCGCACCCCCGATTCCGCAAGCTCGCCCCACCTGTTCCACACGCCAGCACCAGCCCGCCCCCAGCGCCCCCAGTCTCCGGTCGAGCCAGAGGTGTATGAAGTTTGGGCGAGACCCGCCCCGGAGTCTGCCATCGTACCCCAGCTCTCAAAACCCACCCAGCCACAGCAGGAGGCTGCAACTCCGGTGCTCCGCAGATCGAAACGAACAATTCGTCCACCGGACAGACTAACTCTGTGAGCCACCATGCCCGCCGGACTCGATTTTTTTCACAGTGGGTGAATGTGGTGAATGAGATTCACACTGCATTATAGTTACCAATGTCACTCTGTTCCAAGGAGATACATGTATCAATATTGTAGGTGCAGTTGCACTACCTGACCACCAGGGGGAGTAGCTCTGGGAGTACTTGAGAGTTTGTGCTGGGCTCCTCCCTTGGCTCCGCCCAGAACTCCTCCTCCAGGAGCTGCTGTATAAAGATCCGTGCCACAGAGTCAGCCAGCCAGTTCACCGAAAGTTCAACGGCTAACAGGCTGGCTCTGTTGTAAGTATATTAAAACCGCTATTCTAATCCTACAAGCATGGAGACTGGGGGCACTTGGTTCCAACAATCTGTACCCCTAAAAACTTGAAGCTCTCAACCCTTTCTACTTCATTCCCATTGATGTAGACAGGGGTATGTTCTCCACTACGCTTCCTGAAGTCGATGACAATCTCCTTCATTTTGTTGACATTGAGGGAGAGATTATTGTCATCGCACCAGTTCACCAGATCCTCTATCTCATTCCTGTACTCTGTCTCGTCATTGTTTGAAATCTGACGCACTACGGTGGTGCCATCAGCAAATTTGAAAATCGAGTTGAAGGGGAATTTGGTCACACAGTCATAGGTGTATAAGGAATATAGTAGGGGGCTGAGGACACAGCCTTGTGGGGCACCGGTGTTGAGGATGATCGTGGAGGAGGTGTATTTGCCTATCCTTACTGATTCTGGCCTGTGGGTTAGAAAGTTCAGGATCCAGTCGCAGAGGGAGGAGCCGAGGCCAAGGCCACGGAGTTTGGAGATGAGTTTCATCGGAATAATAGTGTTGAAGACTGAGCTGTAGTCGATAAATAGGAGTCTGACATCGGTGCCTTTGTTATCTAGATGTTCCAGGGTAGAGTGCAGGGCCATGGAGATGGCGCCTGCTGTGGACCTGTTGCAGCGGTAGGCGAACTGTAGTGGATCAAGGCAATCCGGGAGGCTGGAGTTGATTCGTGCCATGACGAATCTTTCGAAGCACTTCATGAAGATGGATGTCAGAGCCACTGGACAATAGTCATTAATAGTCATCATGCTGCTTGGCTTTTTTTTGGTACAGGGATGATGGTCGTTTTCGTGAAGCAGATAGGGACCTCAGGCCTTGTGGAGTACATGGACCATGCCTACATTGAATATTTTAGTCTGCACCCCCTTTTTAGTTTCTTATCAAACCTTTGATTGAAATTTTGTTTGCACTTCAGTCCCACGCTCCTGATCTACAGGCACCCGGTGCGGAGAGGGGGGAAAGGAGGAGGACCTCCACGTGAAGCTGCGCCTGGGCGTGGTAAAACTTGCCATTACATGGTCCAGCTGGAGGCCGATTAAGGCATTTGTGTAGCCTGACTGTTTGCCCCTCTTCATTGATGGCTGGGTGTCCCTGGAGAGGGAGCATAGGTTGTCCACTGGCACCATTACTGACTTACTGCCGGCATGGTTTGACGTGCTTTATAGACCCTTTTGATCACATTTTGGTTTAATGTTTCCATTGATCTTTGTTTTAGTTTGGGCAGTGCCTCAGGTACGGCCTCTTTTGATTTGTCCCTTAATTTGTTTACATTTGTTTAATTGGTTGGACTCCAAAAAAGCTCCAGTGCGGGGACCAGAGACCGAGGATGAGACCTGATGTAACGAGGCCCATGTTGCCACCTGTGCTCAAAAGGTGGACTGGATGCCTGGATCGCATCTCCCACTTTGTGGTGGTCTGCTGTGCCCTGGTGGGGGTATCTGGAACACGGAGTCACAGTTTTAGGAGAAAGGGTCAGTCAGTACGAGATGGGAAGAAATTTCTTCACTCAAAGGGTTGTGAATCTTTGGAATTCTTTACCTCAAACAGCTAACAATGTTCAGTCTTTAAGCATACTCAAAGCAGTCAATAGATTTTTGTATCCTATGAGATCTGAGGGATAGGATGAGCAGTGGAAAATTGAGGTAGAAAACCAACCATAATCTTGTTGAATTATGGAGCAGGCCCGAATTGCCAGATGGCTTTGTGCCACCATTACTCTCCCCTAATCGAGAGGATTTGTTCTCACAGTACTGCTAATGGTTTACTTCACTGCTTAGGAGATTGCGAAAAGGAGGAAAGCTAAAAGCACAGCTTAGGAATCACAAGAGGTATCTGGTTAGTCCAAGTGTACCTTTAATATGTATGTTTATAATAACATTGTCAACCATCACCCAGAGAGGAAAATCTAATATTAAAGTGACTGATGACTCAGATCAGTTTGTTCATTCATATAATTTGTATTCTGCTCTGCAGGCTGTACAGTTGAAACTATAATGCAACAGACGGCATCTACATTGCAGACCATCTGAAGATTCCAGGGATGGATTTTATTGGTGACAATATAAATTTACGCCATAAAAAATTTGCTTCAAATTGGTTTACGTTAGGTGGATTTGATCCAGGCTTTGAAGTTAATCAGTTCTTCAGCCAATTAATCAGTCTTACGAGAGCAAACTCGCTTTACACCTGAACTGGAAACATAAACAGAATAGCTACTTCTCGGGAACATCTGGTTCAATACTGCTCAGCAGCATAAGGACCTACAAAATTATTGTGCGGGAAAAGAATTTTAGGCCCAACAAGCCTGCCCAACATACATGAGTCAGAGGAGTACAATTAAACTTAGTTTCCTATCTTTGCTCTCTCCATCAGCTCCCTACTCACCGCACCGTACAGTACTGACCAAAGATTACCACATAAATGTAACAGTGCTGTGGGCCTGTTGTGCAGTTTGAGACATTTTGACAAATTGATGAGGAATTAAGGGCAGGATTCTCCGTTCATTTACACCAGCGCGATTCTCCGTTCTTCTGCAGTGAATGGGAGATTTGGCTGAGCGCCAAATTCCACGTCTTCATTCGGAGCAGTCGCAGGGCGGACTCACAACAGAAAATCCCGGCCAATATAAATGTTTTTTGAATAAAAATTGTTGTTAAGGATACTCAGCAGTAAATATTTTGCCTAAGATAAATACTTTTGGAGCAGCTGAAACCATTGTCCCAGATGTAAAATGCCTCCCTTTCAAGGGTAAAAAAAAAATCCCTTTCACAGTCGGCTTCCGATAACTGAGGTTCTTTTTAACCTCTATTACTTTTTCGAGAAATCTTTTGCAAGTGTCAGTAACTCCTCGTGTAAGTTTGTCTTTTCCTTATAATTGCCTGTGCTTCCTCGCGCTATTGTCATGGTTTCTTTTGAAAGAGTGCTCTGGGTTTGTTTTCTACGAGCCATTTATCATCTCATGTACTTATCTGAAGTCCATTTACTTGTCAGCCTCCAGGGCTAAGGTTTGACATCTTTCGTCAAAGCCCAGTCTTCTTTCAATTAAAGTTCTCTATTATTTTCTCGAACTATTTTAGGCTGTTAGTGGAGGGAACATGTTTCAGTGGCTCGTGCATCATCAGTGACTGTCTTTAGTCCATAGTGACCGATTGTAAAGTGTTTAACTCGCGCTTTTTCCATTCCAGTCCTGTCTCGGGGCCGACAAATCACCTGTTTACATCTGTTTCCAGAGCGGGTTTTTTCTAGAAAAAGTCGCTAGCTTGTCACCAGAAGTTACAGCTTGATGAGCAGCACTCTGCATCAAACATGGCTAACCAGGAGTCTCTCCCACACTTACCACCTGCCATAGCTGTACCGAAAGGATTAACGGCTGATTATCGGTGAACACACCTTCTGTCATATTGCGACCGATGAGGCGGTGTTGAAACACAAAAGAGGTTTAGCGAACTAAGGCGAACTATCTCCACTGGGCAGCATAATTAATATACAATGGGCAGCACAGTAGCACAGTGATTAGCATAGTTGCTTCAGAGCTCCAGGGTCCCAGCTTCGATTCCTGGCTTGGGTCACTGTCTGTGCGGAGTCTGCACATTCTCCCGTGTCTGCGTGGGTTTCCTCCAGGAACTCCAGTTTCCTCCCACAAGTCCCGAAAGGCGTGTGTGTTAGGTGGATTGGCCATGCTAAATTGCCCTTGTTGTTCATAAAGGTTAGGTAGGGTTACGGGGATCGGGTGGAGGTGTGTGCTTTAGTAGGGTGCTCTTTCCAAGTGCCGGTGAAGACTCAATGGGCCGAATGGCCTCCTTCTGTACTGTAAAATCTATGAAATCTAACACAGAGGTCTTATTCCCACGACTAACTCCCCAAACCCCAATGGCCAGAACTGCGCCTAAACTCCTGATAAGTTTACGTTCGCACGCTGTGTCCACATAGGCTTTAGGCCTGTCACGTGGCTCGTGGGGTATCGCCTTTTAAAGAGACCACGCTACCACACCTCCCATGGCTATTCCAGAGTGGGACTTGAAGTCAGAATTTCGAAGGCAGAGACGTTACCACTGCACCCAAAGATTCCCATATTAAAATTTTTAGAAATTGTAATTTTGATCAAAAATTTGGTCTAAAGAAAAAAAATGTAAGATGATCAGTCACCAGACTCCTTCCACAATATTTACAGTTTAAAAAAATTCATTCATGGGATGTGGCTGTCGCTGGCTGGGCCAGAATTTATTGCCCATCAAGTGAGTGGTTTGCGAGGCCATTTCAGAAGGCCAGCCTGGATGAGCGCAACAGATTTCCTTCCCTAAAGGACATTAGTGAACCAGATGGGTTTTTACAACAATCGGCATTTGTCACCATTAAAATTAATTCAAATTTCAAACCTGCCGTGGTGGGATTTCAGCCTGGCTCCCCAGAACATTACTCCAAGCCTCTGGACAGCTAGGCCAGTGACATTACCACTACATCAACACCTCCTTAACACAGCCCTTCATGCATTCTGCCCCATGCAAATAATCCATTCACGCACAGCTCAGCCACAAACTTTCTTGGCCCAGGGGAGTTTAAATTCCAGAATATTCCCCACTTGCATTTTTTCACTGTTCAACCGGCTGACTGGCAATTAAGGGTGTGACAGCGTTTACTTAAATGAGTTTGAATTTAAAAAATGTTACAGTTTTCTTTCCATGCTGGGGATTGCGTTTGTCGAGTCAGTCACACATAGCAAATGATCACAGCCGCAAAAATATAATTGATGGCACAAGTGGAGTTTTCTCTTTGTTGTAGGTTCTGTCCCATTTTCCCTAATTACAGACAGACCGATGAGCAAGGTTCAGGCTACACTTTGAGCAAGTAATGCTAATATGTCCCTTGTACTGTCACTCCTCCAAAGAGCAAGAACCACACAACAACGAGGGCGGCACGGTACCACAGTGGTTAGCACTATTGCTTCGCAGCGCCAGGGCCCGAGTTCGATTCCCGGCTTGGGTCACTGTCTGTGCGGAGTTTTCACGTTCTCCCCGTGCCTGCGTGGGTTTCCTGCAGGTGCTCCGGTTTCATCCCATAGTGCAAAGATGTGCGGGTTCAGTCAATTGGTCGCGCTAAATTGCCCCTTAGTGTCCGAAGCTTAGGTGGGGCTGCTGGGTTGTGGGATGGGGTGGAGGTGGGCTTAGGTGGGGTGCTCTTTCAGGGGCCAGTGTAGACTCAATGGGCCGAATAGCCTCCTTCTGCTCTGTAAATTCTATGACCGTTATAACTCTTATTGGAACTGGTGACTCGTCATGTGATAATTGCAGGCCAGATTTGAACCTATCCCTGGAGGGGGGATGAGTTTCAATCTCACCTTCCAGATCAGAACAGTCATTGGCCCATCTTAATCCATCCATTTTAAAGTTTTCCCATTGTACCTGTTTCTTAAGTTATTCTTAATTCGAATTTTAAGGCAGGAGTGGATAGATTCTTGGTAAGCAGGGAGGTGAGAGGTTATCAGGGATTTGCGGGATGCATATTTGAGCTTACTATTGGATCAACCATGATCTTATTAAATGGCGGAGCATGTTTGAGGGGCTGAATGGTTTACTCCTGCTCCTTGTTCGTATGTAACTTAGGGGTGCCTCCCGTCATTAATTACTGCAGACCTCTCTTTCATTGCGGGCAAGGATTTTAGCTGCATGAAACCAAAGGTTCCACCAAGAAAATAAAGCTACCACACGTACACTCTTGCCAGCTAGATGGAGGAAATTAAATGGTCAGAACATCCCCAAAAAGACTTCTCAATCAACAATTTAAGTATTTGCCATAGTCTTGTCATCATTACAAGTAATGAGGAATATGAACTGTGGACAGGAGTCATCTTTACTTGGACAGGCCTGATGAATCTATCTGCACCTGTCCTACTTTCAGTGACACTAAAGGATGTAAATCTGCCACTGTCCCCACTGTCCATCTTTGAGAAAAGGTGACAAAGAAAGCGTAGACAAATTAATCGTTGGTTTGTTCAGGCGGAAGATGACTAAAAATTGTTTTACACACACCATACACAAACCACGCAAACAAACCACACACACAGTGTTAGAAATGCCAATGTTGGATGAGTTGAAGATAATAAATACTGACAGGCATGAAATTATTATTAATACAGCAGTTATTGCAAGAAGCAGCAAATGCAAGCCATTTGGAAACCTGACATTGCAGTCAAAAGATAAATAATCATAACAATTTTGGGATTATTGAAGACATTCGAAACAGATGATAGCACAAATCTGGTACTGATTCTTTGTCAATGGCCACGTGTATTTTCACACATCAAAAGCCTCCTTATTTCCACAGGGTTTCAGAGCAAGCAAAAATCAAATCGACAGACATGTCTGGAGATAAATGCTGGCATTTCCAAAGAAGCGCCCTGTGTATGATTTGACGCACTACATTCATAATTTCAGGCGATGTCTCCCCTGGCAGCTGATCAGGTGCTTTTAATTTTGAAAGGTCTCACACAGTTCAGGAGAAAGCAGTTCACCGCTGTGTTTATATTGCAGAATCATTCCAAGAAGGAGATCCAGGCTGTCAGTGCAATGGAATGCAGCCCATTTACCTTGGAGGGCAGATTCCACAAGCTAAAACCAACAGGCATATTGTACATGTGGCGGATTGCTCATATGCCCAGCTATTTGAAATTCTCAATTAACTGAGAAAGGTATGTGTTCACCAGCAGGTGAGCAACAATGCATTGGTTGAGCACTTCATGTTAGTCAATAATTATATTGATACTGTTGCCTCCAGGACCATCGGGCAAAATCATGAGTGCCACGAATCCCACAAAATAAATGTGTCATCTCCAGTTGGGTGGGTGGGATCGCAATCCACTCCCGCATCGTCATTGTTTTGGAGGGGTGTGTGTTTTGCAACATCATTGAGAGAGTCAAGGCTGAATTCGGCCGGCAGATCAGGCGCCTCAGAATTTGCTGAGAGGCCCAAAGCTGTATTTGTGCTAGGCGTTAATCAGATAGCGATGCCCCCAGCCTGCTCCAGCTGGTATGATCAGGAGCTCACCCAGATAGGACAAGAACCTGATCAGAACTCATTTGTATTCAATTTAATTTCAGAAGGGAGATTAAAGCAGGACGCATCAGCTTCCCGGTATACTCCTCTGTAGCTTTGAAACTCTTTGCATTCTCTCCCAGAATGAAGCTTTGAAGTGCTTTGTTCACATTAAATTTCATGCCCCATTAACCTTTACAAGCCCCTTGGATTGCTGACATACCTAAAAGCTTTGAACTGCATTGTTTAAATTCAATTTCACGGTCCATTAATTTTTACAAGCCTCTTGACTGACTGTTGCAGGCTCTTTCAAAAGAGGATATGCTTTTGTTTGTATTATGACACATCATGGTCCATTAATTTTGAAGGGGTTCATCTTTTGATTAGGTGTTCTATCTGATTGCATTCTTTTCATGGAGACTTTTTTTCTCATCTGAAGTGCTTCCTAAAAAGACCAGGTGGTATGTCCGACTGCACTTTTTTTCGTAGCGGGTCTTTTTCAACCTCTTATTCCTGAACAGCATGCTTGTGCTGGAGGTAGCTTTCAGTCATAAAAGCAGCTGGCAGAACTCAGACATTAAACAGACATTAAAGTCCAAGGGTTCCTCAGTGAGGACCTTCTCACAGCCACTGCTGAATTCTCTGGATACATGTGATGGCCGAGCTGGGGAGTTCAGAGGCTCTGTAGCCACTAGATATTCATGGGCATGGCTGCTCAGTGACCTGGCACTGCCCCCTGGCACCTTGGCCATGCCAATCTGGCACTCCGATCTCGGAGGAGCCGGATCTGCTGGCCTTATAAGGCCTCACCTCTCTCAATGCCAGTGCAAAACACATCCCCCTCCAAACAAATGATGACGCGGGGGGCCACAGATGAGGGTCTGCAGCCTTGGTAGGATGACAGCCTCACTGCCAGAGGGTGGGCACTGCCACTGTTGAAGGGAAAACGCAAAGGCACCTCCACCTTGGGGTACCCTCTGAACTGGTTAGGCACCAATTAAGTAAACAGTGGCCACAGCTGCACGTCTAACCCCTTGAGGGGAAATCGTTGACAGCTGCTGTGGCCTGGCGATGATGGATTATAGGGTTAAAACATGAGGCTTCACAGGCTCCCTCCCCCCCATCCTCCGGCGAGGCCAACCACCAGCAAACCACCACAAACACCTGTCAGACCTGGTCCTCAGTTCTGGTCCCAGGAAGACCCCAGTGACATGTCCAATCAGCCCACAAATAGGTTGTCAATGAGGGAGATTAGCTACCTGCTGCTGTCAGGCAGTTAGCCTCTGCAGGTGATGACCCACTTCAGAGATGAAAGCTCAGAGGCAGGAATGTCACTGACCTGATCCATAGCATTCTGAAATTTCTCCTGACCCCACCTTGATGCTGCCCTTGGGACCAGGAACCCAATGTGTCACACAATTGTGCACGAGCACAATTAAAAGTTGTGATGAATTCTGACATTCAAGAACATATCTGATGTTCATTCGGATCTGGCCATCTCAAATATTTCCCTTCATTATTCCAGTTATAACTCCCATTAGTAGTTAGCCAGGTAAGTCACTTAACTGATGAGAGTCTGTCTCAGAACTCAAAGCTCTATGTTGCAGTCAAGTTGTTGACCTCTCAAGCTACAAAACGGATTATTTAACAGGACAGTGTATTAACTTCAGTGACTATTTTCTCAGGGTTTATAAAAATTAAACATTTTGAAATCTCAATTTCTTTCTTGATGTAGGCAATGCAAACCTGATGGGCTGGCATGGTGAAGAGAAGAAATCAACAATAAATTTACAAATGTATCCCAAACGTAGACTGAAAGAAAATCTTCTTTGTGTTTCGCTGTGCAGTGGTTATCACCGTCAGTGTGGAGAGACTGGAATAGTTTCCATAAAATGGGATGGGGGTTTACATCCAGACAAATATAAAGCTTTGTAATTAAAATCCAAGTATTAAAGCAATTATATCCAACAGTTTGTGTTATGTGTCTGTCAAAAATCAAACACAGGAAGGAGCGGCATGGTGGCACAGTGGTTCGCACTACTGCCTCACGGCGCTGAGGACCCTAGTTCGTTCCCGGGTCACTGTACATGTGGAGTTTGCACATTCTCCGTGTCTGCGTGGCTCTCACCCCCACAACCCAAAGATGTGCAGGGTAGGTGGACTGGCCACTTTAAATTACCCCTCAATTGGAAAAAAAATACTTTAAATTTATTTTTTAAAAACACAATCAGTTACGTTTTGATGGTGAATTATGTACAAGGAATACAGTGTTGGATGGATGTTTTTTCCAAAGCTGTCCTGTATTACAGCCATACTGCAGCTTTATCTGCAGAGATTTACAATCCATCTTCCACCTCAGAAACATTTTCCTATAAACTCTCTTAGACCGGTTTAGCCCTCCAAAACGCATCTCCAAAATTATTCTATGTGGTATGTTCTCAGGTGGATGTATCTTTAAGAAATGGGTGTTTATCAAATAGCTGTAGTGATGTCAGTGTGTGGGTGGAGCTGAGCTGTCTGTCTTTCACTTTCGTTTTTGAGCTGGCAGCTGCAGTGTGTTTTTGGTTTCGTTTCCAGAGGTGGATAGCTGCATTCAAAGCAAGCAGCTGTATACTGATCTATCTCTTTACAAGCTAAGGAATGTCTCCAGATCATTGATGATTTCAAAGTAATACCTGTTTCTGTAGAGCATTTAAACCTGCTGTTTTTTTTTTAGAAAAGGATCTAACTTATGGATGTTGTTTGGGAAGTTATTACAGATTACCTATAGAATATTGTATTTGGGAAAATGAGAGTGTTTGTAGTTGATAAGATATTTACTGTGTGTTTATAAAGTGTTAATTCACAGAATAAATATTGTTTTAATTTAAAAGTACTTTAGTTCTCTGTTGCACCACACCTGTAGAGTGGGCCGTGTGCTCCCCATACCACAATCTATTAAAAGTTGTGAGTCAGGTGAACTCCATGATACACTTTGGGGCTCTCTAAACCCTGGCCCATAACAAATTGGGGAATCGCAGGGGAGAAAAGTCTATCTATTGGATTGGCTTAGTGAACTTAAAGACAGTGAGGGGTGAGCATATTGTGGTTGCTTTTCAGGTGTGGTATATCAGTTTAAGTAGGGAGTGTGCTGTGGACAATGGCTCGTTCAGAGGCTCGGACATTTTTGGAGGTGCAGAAGGTCACACGCAGTACCTTACGGACAAAGACTAAAAAAAGGCTTTTAGATTTGGCAAAAACATTGCAGTTAGCGTTACCTGACAGCACACGAAAAGAGGTATTTACGGCGCTGGCTGAGCATTTAAAATTACCTGAGATACAGTCTGACTCATTAGAAATGGCAAAAATACAGTTACAAATCAAGCAACTTGAACATGAAAAAGAATTAAAGCAGCTTGAATACAAAATGAGAGAAAAAGAGAAAGGGAGATACATAGAACATAGAACATTACAGCGCAGTACGGGCCCTTCGGCCCTCGATGTTGCGCCGACCTGTGAAACCATCTGAAGCCTATCTGACCTACACTATTCCATTTTCATCCATATGTCTATCAGCTGGAAGGAAAAGGAGAGAGAAGAAAGAAACAAAGAAAGAATAGCCTCAGGAGAACAAACAGAAACAGAAAGGGAGGTACAAGTAAGGGAAAAAGGAAAAGAGAGAGAGGAAAGGGAAAAAGAGAGAGAGTTTGAACTTCAGAAAATGGCCATGAAACATGACAGTCAGTTAAAATTGGCGGATGTAAAGGGAAATGTACAGTTGGAAGAGAGTGATGAGGATAAAGAGAAAGAGCGTCATAGTCAAAGGCTTGGTGGAGATCTATTTAAATATGTCCACGCATTGCCAAGATTTGATGAGAAGGAAAAAGAGGTAGAAGCTTTTTTCATTTCATTTGAGAAGGAAGCTAAACAAATGAAATGGCCACAGGACATGTGGGTATTACTGACTCAAACAAAGCTGGTAGGTAGGGCTAGTGAAGTATTTGCATCACTATCGGAGGAGGTATCTGGGACGGAGGAGGAGGTGAAAAAATCCATCTTACATGCATATGAACTAGTGCCTGAAGCCTACAGACAAAGGTTTAGAACTTTAAGGAAAGAACCTGGTCAAACATACATGGGCCGGGATTCTCCGGTATCTGGCTTGCGGGCCGTACCGGCGCCAAGGAGTGGCGTGAACCACTCAGGCGTCAGGCCGCGCCAACCGGCGCCAAAGGACCTCTGGCGGACAGCGCGAGCTGACGCATGCGCGGGAGCGCCAGGAGGATCCAGCGTGATCCCAGCGCATGCGCAGGGGGTTTCTTCTCCATGCCGGCCATGGCGGAGCTTTACAGCGACTGGCACGGAGGGAAGGAGTGCTCCCATGGCACAGGCCCGCCCGCAGATCGGTGGGTCAGGTGAACTCGAACTCCTAGACTTTGGGGTTCTCTAAACCCTGGCCTATAATAATACACTAATGAATGCTTAATTCCTGCTGCTCCCCTAATGTGTTCACATCCTAGCCTGGGCAGATGGTCAATGTGCATTTTCACAAATATTGAAATGGCAGCAGAAAGAGCTGACAATAAAGGCCAAGACCGCCAACATCTCAAACAGACAGAATGGGGGCTGAATATAAATGCCAAATACCGCGGCTGATAAAAATCTGAAATAAAAACAGTAAAATACTGGAAATACCCAGCAGGTCAGGCAGCATCTATGGGCAGAAGCACAGTTAATGTTCAAAGCCGATGACCTATTGCTAAAACTGAGAGGGCAGAAAGTTTTGGCTGAAGTCAGAAATAGTGTTTGCCGATCGGCTGGGGTCTCAAAGTTCGCGCCGAGATCGGGGGTGACGCCGCTTTTGCGATGCGCTGCCCCCTCCAAAGCGGCGTACTTGAGGAGTGGGTCTCTCATGGTATTACTTGTCGGGAACTCAGCGTGGTGGCTGCGGACACGGTCCAGCGCCGCCTCAGTCAGGGGAGCGCCGATCCACGGGCAAGGGTGACTTTGGCAGGGGCTGGAGACACTGTGGGGGGGTGGTCTGGCGTTCGTGAGCCGGGCCAAAGGGGGGCACTAGTTGGCAGGTCGGGTCTGCGCCCTGCTGGTGCCATGTTGCACGGCGCGCCGCTGCTGGCCGCCACCGTGCGCATGCGCGGCTACGGACCCGGCAATTCTCTTGCCGTATCGGCAGCTAGAGCCGGGTGCACTACGCTGCCGGCGTGCCCCCCCCCCCCCCAGCCAAACGGAGGATCGGTGGCCGTTTTGCGCCACATTTTCTGTCGTAAAAGGCCACCATTGCCACGCCGGCGTCAGGACATAGCCTGAACATCGGAGAATCCAATCCGTAAACTCTCAATCTCTTACAGATAACAACATTCCTGCTTTAACGTCCGAATCCCTGCAGTCGTGGCTCGTCGTATTACCTCATGAATAGTAAATTTGGCCATTTAAAAAAAATGTTGAAAGGTTGAACAGGAACGAGACGAGTTTTTGCTTTGAGGCTATTGTAGAACAAAATTGAAAAGTAGCGTCAGGTAAAAATCTGCTTCACGATGTGATTGCCCAGAGAATTTGAAACTGCACGAAAACTGATAGAAACAACAGTGAGCGTCGAAGATGAAGAAACTGAAGTCATACCTATACTGGAACGTGTGTTGGAACGCTCCATTATTGTCCTTTTGCTGGGATTATTTAGGACCGAACGCTTGGCCAGGGATATGTCAGCTGTCACCCGTGTAATTGATATCCTGTAGCAGAAAGCAAGCAAGCAATATTTGTTCAGTCAAGTGGTTTTGCTAATTGCGATCAATTGTCATCACTGGTATTTAATTTACCTGTCAGTTCTCTGACACAATAAGCACCAAGTTAGAGCAGCCTGAGGCACAGAGCGTTTCCACTGAGAGTGCTGGCAAAGGGCCCTATCTGAGATGTTGGGTGCCTACTGATCTGCCGCGGATTTTTAGTTCTGACTCCCAGTGTCGGTTTATTTAGAAACCTAGAAAATAGGAGCAGAAGTAGGCCATTCGGCCCATCGATCACGGCTTATCTCACCCTGGCCTCAACTCCACCATCCTGCCCATTCTCCATAACCCTTCAACCCATTACCAATTAAAAATCTGTCAAACTCCTCCTTAAATTTACTCAGTGTCCCAGCATCCACCGCACTCTGGGATAGCGAATTCCACAGATTTGTAACCCTTTGGGATAAGTAATTTCTCCTCAACTCTGTTTTAAATTTGCTACCTCTTATCTTAAGACTCTCGTTCTAGAATGCCCCACAAGAAGCATTCACTCCATGACTACTTTATCCATACCTTTTATCATCTGGTATACCTCAATTTGATCACCCCTCATTCTTCTAAACTCTGGAGAGTACAGGCCTAAACTGTTCAATCTCTCCTCATATGACTAACCCCACATCTCTGAAATCAACCTAGTGAACCTCCAATGTCACTACGTCTTTCCTACGTCTTTCCTCAATTGTCAGGAATTCTCTAACTGCAATATCAATTGCTTTTGCAAAGCCATTCAATAAAATCTTCTTGTGGACGTAGTCCAACATGATTTTGCAACCCGCTTGTTGAAGGTGCAAGCATGGGCAAAAGAAGACAAGTCATGAAGGCTTGGAAGAGAAACGTGGGAAAGGGTTTTGCTCACCTTCCATCAAAGCGGTGCTTTAGGAAGTCAAAGAGGGCCTTCTGCATCATGTCAGTAACCTGCACAGGAGGAAGGGATGGAAAGAGAAGGAAAAATGTTGATCAGGGAAAGAATCGCAGATGAAAATAATTATAGAGAATTCTTATGTATCTGTTCACCCCGATCTCAAAGCACAACTAAAATGGTCGCAATAAAAAAGCTCATGTAAAAATGGGAGCTGGATTGGTAAAACGTTTTATGTGTGATTACTGTCTGTTACTGTAGACAGTATGATTTTTAGTTCTGATTGATAAATTGTCCTTCAGGGGTCTTGTGGCTCATTCCTGTCTCAAAGCAAGAATGCTCCGGCTTTGACTCCCATTCCAAGATTTTGCGGCTGGCGTAGGCACGCCAGTGTTTATCAGCATCAGTCCCAAAGCCCAGATAAATGGGAAGTTTTAGCAACAGGAAAGGCATCCAACAGTAAAACCACAAGCCGAATCCACAAACGTCAGTTGACGTGAATGCAGAATGCAGAACCAGCATTGTGGCAACCTCGTGTCACATGGAATATCTGAGAGAAAGAGAGAGGAAATAGCTGTCCCGCTCGGGGTATTTAATCTATTTCAGCAGGGTCAATGTAGAATTTCTGCCATTGTGCCTGTTTGTGGGTACTGCTCTGCAGCAGTAACAAAATATGCACGACCAACCCACTTGAGGACTGCCCTCCCCTCACTTTGCAATTTAAGCCAAATAGAAAAGCCATTTCTTCTGATCTCGTAAAAAATGAGCATTAAAAAAACTTTGGGTGTATTCTGTTTTAAATTGACGCATACAGCTTATTAAACACTTTTCTCCCTTGCTTTCCGCGTGGTCAACTTAATGTGAAAACAGCTGAGAAACTGGCAATTGTTTTGTTGTACTCTGTCATGACCATGTCCTTATATTCTTCTCTTCATGAAGCCACTTATCAGTCTAAATGAGGCATAGCAATCACAAGTGGGAACAGCCCTTCTAGAGATATCAGCTGAAGACATCAGCTCTGAGAACATTGATAACAGACGTTCAAAATGCACAATGTTGGATTTGGTAGATCTTTGCGAAAATCGAATGTCTGTAATTGCATAGTAGTGACAGCAGAGAAATAGGCCATTTGGCCCAACAGGATCATGCAGATGTTAGTTCCACACATGTCACCTTCCATCCCTCTTCATCCAACAACATCATAAACATACCTCCCTATTCTTTTCTCCTTTATATGGCTGTGTAGCATAAATGCATCCATGGCATTCACCTCAGCCATGTGGGTGCCAGTTCCACAATTTAACCACACTCTGGGCGAAGATGTTCCCTCTGAATTCACTATTGGAATGATTAGCAACAAACGTATATTTATGAATTCTAGTTCTCGGGGCCCCAGCTTCAGCCAACTTGCAATATTTCTCCATTTATATCAATGGACCACGGCTTGGGCACAATATGAAAAGCCACTCTGTAAGTGTTCATTGTATCAACTGAGGTTAAGTATGTACAACTGGAGGGTATTGATTCTCTGTTCTCAAGATGGAATTCAAAGGGGAAATTCTCCAGCGCTTGGAGTCGTACCTGGTACAAAGGAAGATGGTTGTGGATATTGGAGGTCACTCATCTCAGTCCTCAAACAATGCTGCAGGAGTTCCTCAGGTTAGTGTCTGAGGCGCAGCCACCTTCAGCTGCTTCGTCAATGACCTTCCCTCCAGCATAAGATCAAAAGCGGGAATGGTTAATTGAACATTGCACAATGTTCACCACAGTTCGCGCTTCCTCTGGTACTGAAGCAGTTCATGTCCAAATGCAGCAGGACCTGGACAACATTCAGGTTGGGCTTGAGAAGTGGCAAGTAACAGTTGTGCCCCACAAGTGCCAGGGCAATGATCATCTCCAACAAGGCAGAATCCAACCGTCTACCATTCAATAGTATCATTATTGCTGAATTCCCCACTATCAACATCATGGAGGTTACCATTGACCAGAAACTGAACTGGACAAGTCATATAAATACTGTGGCGACCAGAGCAAGTCAGAGGCTGGAAATTCTGTGGCAGGTAACTCACCTCCTGACTCCCCAAAACCTGTCCTTCATCTACAAGGCATAGGTCAGGAATGTTATGGAAAACTCTCCACTTGCATGAACTAGTGCTACTCCAACATATATTGCCTCCCTTCACTGTCACTAGGTTGAAATCCTGGAACTTCCGCCCTAACAGCACTATGGGTTTACCAAAATCACAGATGATGCTTTATCATCACCTCCTCAAGAGCAATTAGGGATACGCCATAAATACTTGTCTAGACAGTGATACCCACTACCTGGGTGCGATTCTCCAAAACGGAGAGAAACAGCCGACGCCGGAGTGACACCCGGAGTGTTTCACTCCGGCGTCGGAGGCCGCTCCTCGCTCCCTATTCCCCCCCCCCCCCCCCCCCCCCCCCCGAGGGCTAAGAGCCGCGGTGCGCGAATCTCGGGTGCCGGGCCTTGACGCTTGCGCCAAAGCGGCGCGCCGAGAATGACGCGGCCGGCGGCGCCTAAGTGACATCAGCCGCACATGTGCAGGTTGGCCGGCTCCAACCCGCGCATGCGCGGTTGCCGTCTGCCCCTCCCCTGCCCCGCAAGACATGGCGGCTTGATCTTGCGGGGCGGCAGAGGGAAAAGAGTGTGTCGTTTACAGACGCCGGCCCGACGATCGGTGGGCACCGATCGCGGGCCATACATCTGATGAGCACGCCTGTGGTGCTCGATCCTCCCTCCGCCCCCCACAGGCCCCACACTTACCGGTCGCGCGATGTTCTCGCCGGCAGCGACCAAGTATGGTTGATGCCAGCGTGAACCGGTCGGGTTTGTCAGGTTGCTCGGCCCATCCGGGCCGGAGAATCGCCGGTCGGCGTGAGAAATGGCGAGCGCCAATTCTCTGAGCACCGTGTCGCAAAACGCGACATGCCATTTTGGGGGGGGGTGGGAGAATCGCGGGGGATGCGCATGTCGTGATTCGCCCGGCCCTCCCGCGATTCTCCCACCCGGTGTGGGGAGCGGAGAATCGCGCATCCTATGTCTAAGCAAACATCCCACTGATGTAGGTGGTGGGTCATTGTGAGGAGATATATACCTGTAATGTTTCACTCCGTGAATAAATCTCTTCCAGATAAAGACTAGCCTTGGTTTCTTCCTTCACCAACCAGCTTTCAGGATTGAGACAAAGTGTGCTTACACTGCGACTTGACCAGTTATACTCTTGCAGTTTTCTCACACCTGCTTGGCCAGCAAATGGAGATTAGTTTAAGAAGCACTTTTTACATCAAAGGACTAAGTTCTTCGGATAAGAGGCAGCAAATTTCTAACAGAGTTGAGGACGAACTACTTCTCCTAAAGGGTTGTGAATCTGTGAAATTTGCTACCCCACAGTGAGGTCGATGCTGGGACAGACAGTAAATTTGAGGAATTAGAAAGATTTTTAAAAAATTTAAAGTACTCAATTCTTTTTTTTTCCTATTAAGGGGCAATTTAGCGGGCCAATCCACCAACTTGCACATCTTTGGGTTGTGGGGGTGAAACATACACAGAC
Organism: Scyliorhinus canicula; assembly: GCF_902713615.1. Taxonomy (NCBI): domain Eukaryota; kingdom Metazoa; phylum Chordata; class Chondrichthyes; order Carcharhiniformes; family Scyliorhinidae; genus Scyliorhinus; species Scyliorhinus canicula. The sequence goes on from NC_052147.1 coordinate 263,244,861, forward strand.
ACGGAGAGAATGTGCAAATTTCAAATGAACAGTGACCCGGGGCCAGGATCGAACCCAGGTCCTTGGCGTGTGAGACAGTAGTGCTAACCACTGCGCTACCATGCCACCCCGCATTATGAATTGGTAATGGGTGGAAGGGATATGGAGAACAGACAGGATGGTGGAGTTAAGGGGAGGATGAGATCAGCCATGTTCGAATGGCGGAGCAGACTCGGTGAGCCAAATGGCCTAATTCTGATCCTGGGCTAGTTTAGCTCAGTGGGCTAGGCCGCTGGTTTGTGATGCAGAACAAGGCCAGCAGCGCGGGTTCAATTCCCGTACCGGCTGAGAATTCTGAATTCTCCCTCTTTGTACCCGACCAGGCATAGGAATGTGGCGACTAGGGGCTTTTCACAGTAACTTCATTAGTAACAGTAACGTCATAGGGGCTGGTTTAGCACACTGGGTTAAATCTCTGGCTTTTAAAGCAGACCAAGGCAGGCCAGCAGCACGGTTCAATTCCCGTACCAGCCTCTCTGAACAGGCACCGGAATGTGGCGACTAAGGGCTTTTCACAGTAACTTCATTGAAGCCTACTCGTGACAATAAGCGATTTTCATTTCATTCATTGCAGTGTTAATGTAAGCCTACTTGTGACAATAAAAAGATTGTTATTATATATTATGAACTTATGACTATGGTGTCTAACTTTGGTGCAAACTGAGCTCTTGTTGATGTTAGGTTTGTTATCTGCTCTGTGAAGGTTAAAGCAGATCAATTAAATCACTGGTTCGGCAATACAGGACCGCAAGAGTGGTGACCACATGGAAGAATGATACAGAATTCAGGAGTGGACCTATGGGAGAATACAGGGAGTCTGGAGAGAGGGAGGGAGAGTGGAGATGAGGTAGAAGATCAGCAAGACCTAATTGAATAGTGGAGAGGGCCCAGAGGCAGCACAATGTAAACCTGCTCCTACTCCTTACATGATGTTCTTATCCAATACCAGCCAAAGCCTCATTATACACCTTAAAGTCTAGAGTGAGGTATACAATGATTCTGGTCGTGTGACATTAAACATTCCAGAAACACATTCGATTCAACTTGAAATGAGCTGTGACAAATACAAAGGGCCAGGTCACCTTAATTTGTGCTAAATGTCAATAAGACAGTGAAGCACTGAAAGGTCAGTGTGCCCCAAAGGCACATTTATAAATAAGCTGTTACAACTGTCACTTACAGTTACCAGTGAGATGTGAAGCTGATTATTATCCAGAACTGGGATCTTTACACACAATTATATATTCAATGGGCCTTGGCTCACTTTGAGTCATCCCTCTCTTCTTATGTACAGCTTTTCACAACTTTTATTCACTCAGTGGCCGTAACCGGAATGTTCTTTGGTGCTTCCTTTGGCAGCACGATAGCATAGTGGTTACCACAATTCCTTCACAGCTCCAGGGTCCCAGGTTCAATTCCCGGCTTGGGTCACCGCCTGTGTGGAGTCTGCACATTCTCCCAGTGTGTGTGTGGGTTTCCTCCGGGTGCTCCGGTTTCCTCCCACAGTCCAAAGATGTGCAGGTTAGGTGGATTGGCCATGATAAATTGCCCTTAGTGTCCAGAATTGCCCTTAGTGTTGGGTGGGGATACTGGGTTATGGGATTATGGGAATAGGGTGGAGGTGTGGGCTTGGGTAGGGTGCTCTTTCCAAGAGCCAGTGCAGACTCGATGGGCCGAATGGCCTCCTTCTGCACTGTAACTTCTATGACTTCCTGTCATAATAAGAACATAAGAACATAAGAACTAGGAGCAGGAGTAGGCCATCTGACCCCTCGAGCCTGCTCCGCCATTCAATGAGATCATGGCTGATCTTTTGTGGACTCAGCTCCACTTTCCGGCCCGAACATATTAGGAGACAGCACACTGTAAACCCATTGACTGACAGAAAAACACGGATGGATGGAGTGAAATATCTCAACATGTGCTTTCTGACAAGTACTGGGAGCACAGGAATGGAGAATCTTCAGTTAATCCAGTCTCCAGTGACATTTACTCAGTTCTACATCAAATAGAGGCCAAAAGACGAGGAAAGCAAAGTGTCGGGGGCCACAACTGAGGAAGACGTGGGCCACAAGTGTCCTTTACTGCCCTTACTATGTGTGCAAAGGAACAAAACATTCCTCTTTCATTTTTCTTCTACATGGTTCTCCTGCAATGACAAATAATGTCCAGTCAGCCAGTGTACTTAATTGCAATGCTAGAGGCGCAGCAATCAAAGCAGACGGCTTATATAAATTAATTTATATGAATTTAATCCTTGGGGCCTGTCAGTCATGTGAGGCAAGGAGGCTAGTCTGTGGTTAATATCAGACCAATTATAATTTCTTGTTCCTTTCAGTTTTAACCATGGACAGGTGTCTACTGCTTCTGTCCCATGATGAACATGCATCTCGTCTCCTTTCAAAGAAAACTGGCATATCATTTGAATGACCTACTTCCAATATAAGTGAAGGGAAGCAAATCTGACCTGTTGCACTCAGAACATTGTAAACTAGTTAGGATTGCAACTTAAATCAGATGGAGTTACAGGTTTCATCATCACGGTAGATCAACCCTTTCTTTTTTCAGTTAAATGAAATCTCCTGTCCCCCGGGATTTACACAGGTCTTTAGCCAGATATTATTGCTGAGTAGATGAAATCTATAGGGAGAGTATTTCACAACAACAGAACTACTTCCTAGCAGAAATGTCCAAGTGTGGCCCTATGGCCCCATGATCAGGCCCCCGATGCCTGACTAACCAACTCTCAAAGACCAGCCAATTGAGTCCGAGATTCTCACCATTTACCAAATCCTCTGATCGATCTTTCTTAGGTCCAGAGTAAATGACTTTGCCACCCCCCAGATTAAATTCCATCTTGCACTGCTTTTCTAAACCACTCAATCCAGCAATGCAATCTATGTGGCTCCTGATATTCCATGGTTTACACTTAGTGACCCACGAATCCAAATGTTTGGACATGGGAGAGTACCTTTAAGAAATAGGTGTTTTTTAATAGAATAACTGTAATGGGTTTACCTTTAAGAAATGGGTGTGTATTACAGCAATGATGTCAGAGTGTGGGTGGAACTGGGCTGTCTGTCAGCTTTTAGTTTCACTTTGAGAAAAGTTTGGGTGTGTCTGTGTTTGTTGGTTTCGTTTTAGTGTGGAGCTGCAGCCAGCCAAAAAAAGTTTAAAGGTGTTCTCTCTGCCATGTAAAGAATATCCCTTGATCATTTGGTGAATTCAAAGTGATAACTATTCTCAGTAGCAAATTTAAACCTGATGTGTTTCTGTTAAAAGGTTTTTTTTATGTCTTATGGATGTTAAAAGGAAAGTTTAAGGATTACTTAGTTTTGTAATCTTTGGGGGTTGTATTTGAATTGATGATTGCTAAGATGTTCACTGTATGTTTTAAAAAAGGTTAACTGAGTTCGTAGAATTAACGGCTTAGTGAACTTAAAGACAGTGAGGGGTGAGCATATTGTGGTTGCTTTTCAGGCGTGATATTTCAGTTTAAGTAGGGAGTGTGTTGTGGACAATGGCTTTTTCAGAGGCTCAGAAGTTTTTGGGGATAGAGACGGTCACACGCAGTACCTTATGGACAGAGACTAAAAACAGACTGTTAGATTTAACAAAAACATTGCAGTTAACATTAACTGACAAAATGCGAAAAGATGAGGTCATTATGGTGATGGCTAAGCATTTAAAATTGCCTGAGATACAGTCTGACTCATTGGAAATGGCAAAAATTCAGTTACAAATTAAACAAATGGAACATGAGAAAGAATTAAAGCGGCTTGAATACGAAAGAGATAGAGAGGAAAAAGAAAAAGAGAGAGAAGAAAGGAAAACAGACAGAATAGCCCTAGCAGAACAAAAAGAAAGAGAAAGGGAGATACAGTTCAGGGAAGAAGAAAGAGAGAAAGAGAGAGAGAAGAAAAAGAAAGTGAGAGAAAGAGAGAGAGAGGAAAAAGAAAGAGAGAGAGAGTTTGAACTTCAGAAAATGGCCATGAAACATGACAGTCAGGTAAAATTGGCAGATGTAAAGGGAAACGTACAGTTGGAGGAAAGTGATGAGGATAGTGAGAAAGAAAGTCATAGTCAAAGGCTTGGTGGGGGATCTATTTAAATATGTCCACGCATTGCCAAGGTATGACGAGAAGGAGGCAAAACAAATTAAATGGCCACAGGACATGTGGGTATTACTGATTCAAACAAAGCTGGTAGGTAGGGCTAGTGAGGTGTTTGCATCACTGCCGGAGGAGGTATCTGGGATGTATGAGGAGGTGAAAAAATCCATCTTAGGTGCACATGAACAAGTGCTTGAAGCCTACAGACAAAGGTTTAGAAATTTAAGGAACAAATTTGGTCAAACATACATCAAAGGATCAAACAGAGTAATTCTGATAGGTGGATAAGGGCTTTAAAAATAGACCAAACGTATGAAGGTCTCAGAGAAATTATATTTTTGGAGGAGTTTAAAAATTCAATTCCTGATGTAGTGAGAACTCATGTGGAAGAGCAGAGGGTTAAAACTGCAAGATTAGCAACAGAAATGGCAGATGATTATGAATTAATTCATAAATCAAAGTTTGGTTTCCAACTTCAGTTTCAGCCTGTGAGGGATAGAAACTGGGGAAATGAGAAATACTCAAGTGGTAAAGGTAAAGGAGATCTGATGGGAGATAATAAGGAGAGTGTACCTCAGATTAAAAAAGAAATCCAGGAGGGTGGAAAAGAGATTAAAAGTTTCAAATGTTTTCACTGTAATAAACTAGGCCATGTAAAGTCACAGTGTTAGTGGTTGAAGAAAAGCACTGGGAAGGCTGATGTGGTAAAACAGGATAAGACAGTGGGGTTTGTTAAAGTCGTATAGGAAAGCCCCAGTGAAGCGAAGGAGGTGCAAAAGATTGTACAGCCTGATTGAGAGGTGATCGATAAGAAGGTGCCACAAAAGGTGGTAATCTGGAGAATTCAGGGTGAGAAGAGTAGTGTTCCATTATACAAGGTAAGGTTGGAAAGGCCAATGAAGAGTGATGAAGTGGTAGTAGGATTTTTAGAGAAACTATCTTGTCCAGGAATACAGTTTATCTCGAATGATGATGTAGCTGGATCGCAGGTGGGAGTGATGTCTACTGTGGTTGATAAACCAGTGCAAAATCAGACAACTGAAGTGTTGAAGGACGAATATCCTGGGATTTTTCTGGATTGTGTAGTAACAAGGTCGCAAAGTCACAAGCTAAGACAAGAGGAGAAATCAAAGCGTGAAGATGAAGTTGAAGTGCAATTATCAGAAATGACTTTTGATCAGATGGTTGAAAAAGAACAAGAACAGGTGCGGGATGAGGTGGATATTTTTAGTTCAGTAAAATTGGTGGAGTTACAACGGAAAGGTATAAAAGTAAAACGGATGTATCAGAAAGAATATACGGAAGAGGAATCTGAGTGTATACCAGAGTGTTATTACCATAAAAATGATGTCTTGATGAGAAAATGGAGCCCTTTACATATGGAGGCAGATGAATAGTGGGCAAAAGTTCATCAAGTAGTATTGCCGGTAGGGTATAGAAAGGAGGTGTTGTGAGTTGCACATGAGGTACCAGTGGGAGGTCATTTGGGAGTAAGGAAAACGCAAGCTAAAATACAAAAACATTTTTATTGGCCTGGACTACATAAAGATGTAGTTAAATTTTGTCGATCATGTCACACATGTCAAGTGATAGGGAAACCTCAAGCAGTGATAAAACCAGCGCCCTTAATACCCATTCCAGCATTTGAGGAAACTTTTACAAGGGTCTTAATTGATTGCGTTGGACCGCTTCCTAAAACAAAAAGTGGGAATCAATATCTTTTGATAATAATGGATGTGCCTACTCAGTTTCCAGAGGCCATTTCAGCATGTAATATTACAGCTGAAAAGATTGTGGAGGAGTTACTTAAATCCTTTACTAGATATGGACTACCCACAGAATTATAATCGGATCAAGGATCAAATTTATTCAAATAAGTTATTGATAGTTTAGGAATAAAACAATTGAAATCAACTGCGTACCATCCAGAATCGCAGGGAGCGTGAGAAAGGTGGCACCAGACATTAAAGACAATGTTGAGGGCTTATTGTCACGATTATCCAGAGGATTGGGATAAAGGAATTCCATTCGTACTGTTTGCAATTAGGGATGCACCTAATGAGTCAACCAAATTCAGTCCTTTTGAATTAATTTTTGGTCATGAGGTAAGAGGACAACTTAAAATGATTGAGGAAAGGTTGGTGAGTGAGCAATCAGAACTTACATTATTGGATTACGTGTCAAATTTTAGTTAATGATTAAATAGAGCAGGTGAATTGGCTGGACAGCATTTAAAAGTTGCACAACATGTGATGAAATGGGTCACGGACAAGAAATCCAAAGTCCGTAGTTTTGCCAGTGGAGATAAAGTTTTAGTATTGCTGCCAGTGGTGGATGAACCTTTAAAAGCAAGGTTTTGTGGACCGTATCAGATTGAAAGGAAATTAAGTGAGGTGAATTATGTAGTAAAAATGCCAGATAGAAGGAAGACTAACCGAGTGTGTCACGTGAATATGCTTAAAATGTACTTTGAAAGGGAAGGAGAGAAAAAGGAGGTTTTAATGATTCTAACGCAAAGTGACGAAACAAATCCAGATGACTTTGAATTTGACATACTCAAACTAAATTGGAAACAAGGATGTTCTTAAAAATTGGGATAAATTGTTGAGTTACCTTCCAAAGGAAAACGGGCTGACTTGAAAGAGTTATTGATATCACATGGGCAAGTTTGTGGAGATAAATTGGGAAGTACTAAAATGGCTGTACATGATGTAGATGTGGGAAATGCTGTTCCGATTAAACAGTATCCATATAGACTTATATGACATATAGACTTAACCCTTTAAAATTGGCGCAAGTTAACAAAGAGATTGAGAGTATGCTTAAAAATGGATTTTTGAAGTGTGTTGCAGCCAATGGAGCTCACCCATAGTGATGGTACCTAAACCGGACGGTACCAAACGGTTGTGTGTGGACTATAGAAAGGTTAATGTAGTTACAAGAACGGACTCTTATCCTATCCCACGTTTGGAATATTGCATTGAGAAAGGGCCTCACGGTAGCTTGGTGGTTAGCATCAATGCTTCACAGCTCCAGGGTCCCAGGTTCGATTCCCGGCTGGGTCACTGTCTGTGTGGAGTCTGCACGTCCTCCCCGTGTGTGCGTGGGTTTCCTCCGGGTGCTCCGGTTTCCTCCCACAGTCCAAAGATGTGCGGGTTAGGTGGATTGGCCATGCTAAATTGCCAGTAGTGTAAAGGTCAATGGGGGGATTGTTGGGTTAGGGGTATGTGGGTTTAAGTGGGCTGATCATTGCTCGGCACAACATCGAGGGCCGAAGGGCCTGTTCTGTGCTGTACTGTTCTATGTTCTATGTTCTATGTTCTAAAGTGGGACAATCAGCTTTTATTTCCAAACTGGATTTACTTAAAGGTTAGTTAAAGGCAGCAATACTAAAACTTTATCTCCACTGGCAGAATGGCAGGGCTATAGTGATAGGGGACTCGATCGTAAGGGGAATAGACAGGCGGTTCTGTGGACGCAATCGAGACTCCAGGATGGTATGTTGCCTCCATGGTGCAAGGGTCAAGGATGTCTCGGAGCGGCTGCAGGACATTCTGGGGGGGGAGGGTGAACAGCCAGCTGTCGTGGTGCACATAGGCACCAACGATATAGGTAAAAAACGGGATGAGGTCCTACAAGCGGAATTCAGGGAGTTAGGAGTTAAACTAAAAAGTAGGACCTCAAAGGTAGTAATCTCAGGATTGCTACGAGTGCCACGAGCTAGTCAGAGTAGGAATGTCAGGATAGATAGGATGAATGCGTGGCTCGGGAGATGGTGCAAGAGGGAGGGATTCAAATTCCTGGGGCATTGGGACCGCTTCTGGGGGAGGTGGGACCAGTACAAACCGGACGGTCTGCACTTGGGCAGGACTGGAACCGATGTCCTAGGGGGGGGGGGGTTTCTAGAGCTGTTGGGGAGGGTTTAAACTAATGTGGCAGGGGGATGGGAACCAATGCTGGAAGTTGGAAGGTAGTAAAACAGGGACAGAAACAAAAGGAAGTAAGGGGAAAAGTGCAAGGCAGAGAAGACATAGTCAGAAATCCTTAAGGGTGACAGTACAAGGTACAGTGACTGAGGGGAGCACAGTGAATAGGCCCAGTAATAACAAAAGGAATAAAACTGGAGATGTTAAGATTCAAAACAGAGGTAAAAAAACCAACATAAGTGTACTTTACCTGAATGCTCGTAGTATTCGGAATAAAGTAAATGAGTTGGTGGCACAAATCATCGTAAATGACTATGATTTAGTGGCCATTACTGAAACATGGTTAAAGGATGGTCACGACTGGGAGTTAAATATCCGAGGGTATCAAACTATTCGGAAGGACAGAGTGGATGGTAAGGGAGGTGGTGTTGCTCTGTTATTTAAGGATGACATCCGGGCAATAGTAAGGGATGACATCGGTGCTATGGAGGATAAGGTTGAATCCATTTGGGTGGAAATCAGGAATAGTAAGGCGAAAAAGTCACTGATAGGAGTAGTCTATCGGCCACCAAATAGTAACGAGATGGTGGGGCAGGCAATAAACAAAGAAATAACTGATGCATGTAGAAATGGTACAGCAGTTATCATGGGGGATTTTAATCTACATGTCGATTGGTTTAACCAGGTCGGTCAAGGCAACCGTGAGGAGGAGTTTATAGAATGTATCCGCGATAGTTTCCTAGAACAGTATGTAATGGAACCTACGAGGGAACAAGCGGTCCTAGATCTTGTCCTGTGTAATGAGACAGGATTGATTCATGATCTCATAGTTAGGGATCCTCTCGGAAGGAGCGATCACAATATGGTGGAATTTAAAATACAGATGGAGGGTGAGAAAGTAAAATCAAATACTAGTGTTTTGTGTTTAAACAAAGGAGATTACAAGGGGATGAGAGAAGAACTAGCTAAGGTAGACTGGGAGCTAAGACTTTATGGTGGAACAGTTGAGGAACAGTGGAGAACCTTCCAAGCGATTTTTCACAGTGCTCAGCAAAGGTTTATACCAACAAAAAGGAAGGACGGAAGAAAGAGGGAAAATCGACCGTGGATATCTAAGGAAATAAGGGAGGGTATCAAATTGAAGGAAAAAGCATATAAAGTGGCAAAGATTGCTGGGAGATTAGAGGACTGGGAAATCTTTAGGGGGCAACAGAAAGCTACTAAAAAAGCTATAAAGAAGAGTAAGATAGAGTATGAGAGTAAACCTGCTCAGAATATAAAAACAGACAGTAAAAGTTTTTACAAATATATAAGACAAAAAAGAGTGGCTAAGGTAAATATTGGTCCTTTAGAGGATGAGAAGGGAGTTTTAATAATGGGAAATGAGGAAATGGCTGAGGAACTGAACAGGTTTTTTGGGTCGGTCTTCACAGTGGAAGACACAAATAACATGCCAGCGACTGATAGGAATGAGGCTATGACAGGTGAGGACCTTGAGAGGATTGTTATCACTAAGGAGGGAGTGATGGGCAAGCTAATGGGGCTAAAGGTAGATAAGTCTCCTGGCCCTAATGGAATGCATCCCAGAGTGCTAAAAGAGATGGCTAGGGAAATTGCAGATGCACTAGTGATAATTTACCGAAATTCACTAGACTCTGGGGTGGTCCTGGTGGATTGGAAATTAGCAAACGTGACGCCACTGTTTAAAAAAGGAGGTCGGCAGAAAGCAGGAAATTATAGGCCAGTGAGTTTAACTTCGGTAATAGGGAAGATGCTGGAATCTATCATCAAGGAAGAAATTGCGAGGCATCTGGATAGAAATTGTCCCATTGGGCAGACGCAGCATGGGTTCGTTAAAGGCAGGTCATGCCTAACTAATTTAGTGGAATTTTTTGAGGACATTACCAGTGCAGTAGATAACGGGTAGCCGATGGATGTGGTATATCTGGATTTCCAGAAAGCCTTTGACAAGGTGCCACACAAAAGGTTGCTGCATAAGATAAAGGTGCATGGCATTAAGGGTAAAGTAGTAGCATGGATAGAGGATTGGTTAATTAATAGAAAGCAAAGAGTTGGGATAAATGGGTGTTTCTCTGGTTGGCAATCAGTAGCTAGTGGTGTCCCTCAGGGATCCGTGTTGGGCCCACAATTGTTCACAATTTACATTGATGATTTGGAGTTGGGGACGAAGGGCAATGTGTCCAAGTTTGCAGATGACACTAAGATGAGTGGTAAAGCAAAAAGTGCAGAGGATACTGGAAGTCTGCAGAGGGATTTGGATAGGTTAAGTGAATGGGCTCGGGTCTGGCAGATGGAATACAATGTTGACAAATGTGAGGTTATCCATTTTGGTAGGAATAACAGCAAACGGGATTATTATTTAAACGATAAAATATTAAAGCATGCCGCTGTTCAGAGAGACTTGGGTGTGCTAGTGCATGAGTCACAGAAGGTTGGTTTACAAGTGCAACAGGTGATTAAGAAGGCAAATGGAATTTTGTCCTTCATTGCTAGAGGGATGGAGTTTAAGACTAGGGAGGTTATGTTGCAATTGTATAAGGTGTTAGTGCGGCCACACCTGGAGTATTGTGTTCAGTTTTGGTCTCCTTACTTGAGAAAGGACGTACTGGCGCTGGAGGGTGTGCAGAGGAGATTCACTAGGTTAATCCCAGAGCTGAAGGGGTTGGATTATGAGGAGAGGTTGAGTAGACTGGGACTGTACTCGTTGGAATTTAGAAGGATGAGTGGGGAATCTTATAGAAACATTTAAAATTATGAAGGGAATAGATAGGATAGATGCGGGCAGGTTGTTTCCACTGGCGGGTGACAGCAGAACTAGGGGACATAGCCTCAAAATAAGGGGAAGTAGATTTAGAACTGAGTTTAGGAGGAACTTCTTCACCCAAAGGGTTGTGAATCTATGGAATTCCTTGCCCAGTGAAGCAGTTGAGGCTCCTTCATTACATGTTTTTAAGGTAAAGATAGATAGTTTTTTGAAGAATAAAGGGATTAAGGGCTATGGTGTTCGGGCCGGAAAGTGGAGCTGAGTCCACAAAAGATCAGCCATGATCTAATTGAATGGCGGAGCAGGCTCGAGGGGCCAGATGGCCTACTCCTGCTCCTAGTTCTTATGTTCTTATGTTACTGGCAGATACCTTTATCCAAAAGGACGAAGGAGATTTCAGCTGTTGTGATTCCAGATGGTAAATACCAATTCAAAGTTATGCCATTTGGCGTGAAAAACGCCCCAGCCACATTTCAACGGTTGACTCACAAAGTTGTTTCAGGATTACCCAATTGTGCTGTATGCATCAATGATCTGGTAATTTTCATCTAGACATGGAAACATTTAAAGCATCTGATGGAGTTATTTGATCGACTTCAGGAGGCGGGTTTGGTGATAAACCTAACCAAAAGTGAATTTGGAAAAGCCCAAGTCACTTTCCTTGGCCATACAATCGGACAGGGTCGAATGGTCCCACGCGATGTGAAAACAAAAGTTATTGGGGAGTTTCCGATACCCTCGACACGATGGGAAACAATGCGATTTCTTGGTATGTGTGGATTTTACTGGAAATTTGTACTGAATTTTAGCAGTGTGGTCGCTCCACCAAAGAGAAGGAATTGGTGGATGTTGAGTCTGGAGACGGGTGTAGATAGCCTGGGTCACAGTGAGATCCAAAAAGACGAGGTGTTGGCGTCTTGAAAAATATTAAGGTAGATAAGTCCCCAGGGCCTGATGGGATCTACCCCAGAATACGGAAGGAGTTTAGAGAGGAAATTGCTGAGGCCTTGACAGAAATCTTTGGATCCTCACTGTTTTCAGGTGATGTCCCGGAGGACTGGAGAAGAGCCAATGTTGTTCTTTTGTTTAAGTAGGGTAGCAAGGATGATCCAGACAACTACAGGCCGGTCAGTGGCAGGGAAATTACTGGAGAGAATTCTTCGAGACAGGATCTACTCCCATTTGGAAGCAAATGGACGTATTAGCGAGAGGCAGCACGGTTTTGTGAAGGAGAGGTCGTGTCTCACAACCTTGATAGAATTTTTCGAGGAGATGACAAAGATGATTGATGCAGGTAGGGCAGTAGATGTTGTCTATATGGACTTCAGTAAGGCCTTTGACAAGGTCCCTCATGGCAGACTGGTACAAAAGGTGAAGTCACACGGAATCAGGGGTGAGCTGGCAAGATGGATACAGAACTGGCCAGGTCACAGAAGGCAGAGAGTAGCAATGGAAGGGTGCTTTTCTGTTTGGAGGGCTGTGACTAGTGTTGTTCTGCAAAGATCAGTGCTGGGACCTTTGCTGTTCGTAGTATATATAAATGATTTGGAGGAAAATGTAACTGGTCTGATTAGTAAGTTTGCAGACAAAACAAAGGTTGGTGGAATTGTGGATAGTGATGAGGACTGTCAGAGAATACATCAAGATTTAGATTGTTTGGAAACTTGGGCAGAGAGCTGCAAGATGTAGTTTAATCCGGACAAATGTGAGGTAATGCATTTTGGGAGGTCTAATGCAGGAAGGGAATATACAGTGAATGGTAGAACCCTCAAGAGTATTGACAGTCAGAGAGATCTAGGTGTACAGGTCCACAGGTCACTGAAAGGGGCAACACAGGTGGAGAAGGTAGTCAGGAAGGCATATGGCATGCTTGCCTTCATTGGCCGGGGCATTGAGCATAAAAATTGGCAACTCATGTTGCAACTGTATAGAACCTTAGTTAGGCCACACTTCAAGTACAGTGTTCAGTTCGCTACACTACCAGAAGCATGTGGAGGCGTTAGAGAGGGTGCAGAAGAGATTTACCAGGATGTTGTCTGGTATGGAGGGCATTACCTATGAGGAGACGTTGAATAAACTCGGTTTGTTCTCACTGGAACGATGGAGGTTGAGGGGCGACCTGATAGAGGTCTACAAAATTATGAGCGGGGTAGACAGACTTGATAGTCAGAGGCATTTCCCAGGGTAGATGGGTCGATTGCTAGGAGGCATAGGTTTAAGGTGCGAGGGGCAAGGTTTAGAGGAGATGTATGAGGCAGGTTTTTTACACAGAGGGTAATGGGTGCCTGGAACTCGCTGCCAGAGGTGGTGGGTGGAAGTAGGGAGGAAGCAGGGGCTGGTTTAGCACAGGGCTTAATCGCTGGCTTGGAAAGCAGACCGAGACAGACCAGCAGCACGGTTCAATTCCCGTACCTGCCTCCCCGAACAGGCGCCGGAATGTGGCGACTAGGGGCTTTTCACAGTAACTTCATTTGAAGCCTACTTGTGACAATAAGCGATTTTTATTTCATTTCATTAGTGACGTTTATGGGGCATCTTGACAAATACATGAATAGGATGGGAATAGAGGGATACGGACCCTGGAAGTGCAGAAGATTTAAGTTTAGATGGGCAGCATGGTCCGCACAGGCTTGGAGGGTCGAAGGGCCTGTTCCTGTGCTGTACTTATCTTTGTTCTTTGTTTGTTGTCCACTGACGGACTTGCTCAAGAAGCGTAGCAAATTCCAGTTGACAGCGGAAAGTCAACAGGTAATTGACGGCCTGAAGTCTGTGTTCACCACTGCTCCTGGGTTAGTCATCCCACATTATACAAAATCATTCAAAGTGGCGGTTGATGCAAGTGATGTGGGCATTGGTGCGATACTTCTACAAGACGACGACGAAGGGCTAATTATTTTTCAATGAAATTGAATTCTCACCATAAAACGTATTCAACGATTAAGAAGGAGACATTGGGCGCGATTCTCTGCCCCCCACGCCGGGTGGGAGAATAGTGGGAGGGCCTCCCGACATTTTTCACGCCCTCCCGCTATTCTCTCTCCCCACGCCTGACCCACGCCACGAATCGGCGCTTGCCGTTTTTTACGTCGAGTGGCGATTCTCCGAGGCCGATGGGCCGAGCGGCCGGGCCTTCATGCCCGTTTCAACAAGGCAGCAAACACACCTGCTCGCTGTCGTCGTGAAACGGTCATCTGGAGGCCCGATTGGCACGGCAGTATCATGGCCGTGCCAAGGGGGGCATAGGCCCATAACGGACGCACTCTTTTCCCTCTGCCGCCCCGCAAGATCAAGCTGCCATGTCTAGCGGGACGGCTGAGGGAAAAGACGCCAACTGCGCATGCGCGGATTGGCGATGTCCAACCTGCGCATGCGCAGTCGACATCATCGGCCGCGTCAGCCGGCGTGACGCTTGACGTGCGGCCTTGACGACCGTTGTCAAAGCTGCGCCGCCGTGAATCATTTGCGGAGAATCTCGCCCCCGAGTTTGGTGCTGGCTTTGCAACATTTTCACATTTATGTGACCAGCAATCTGTCTGACAGCATTACATATACTGATCATAATCCGTTGACGCTTTTGGAGCGATTCCGGAATAACAATGCAAGACTGTTTCACTGGAGTATAGTGTTACAGCCATTTCATTCTTAAAAAGTACATGAAATGAAAAATGAAAATCGCTTATTGTCACGAGTAGGCTTCAAATGAAGTTACTGTGAAAAGCCCCTAGTCGACACATTCCGGCGCCTGTTCGGGGAGGCTGTTACGGGAATCGAACCGTGCTGCTGGCTTCCTTGGTCTGCTTTCAAGGCCAGCGATTCAGCCCTCTGCTAACATGTGGCAGGACGAGAAAGTGACAGCCGAGGCTTTGTCACGAATGTGATGAACAGAAGCAGGTTCAGTGGAGGAAGAAGAACTAAAATGGACTATATTATTATAAATGTTCACGTGTTTTGTTTTGTTAAAAAAAAAGGAAATGTATATTCACTGTCCATATTTCTTAAAGGAAAGTGAAAAGGTGAAAAATGAAACCATCTTGAAGTTGATGGTTTATTTTTTTGTTCTTGGGGGGAGGTGTCATGTGAGAGTACTTTTAAGAAATGGGTGTTTTTTATAGAATAACTGTAATGGGTTTACTTTTAAGAAATGGGTGTTTATTACTGCAGTGATGTCAGAGTGTGGGTGGAGCTGGGCTGTCTGTCAGCTTTTAGTTTCACTTTGAGAAAAGCTTGGGTGTGTCTGTGTTTTTTTGGCTTTGTTTCAGTGTTGGAGCTACAGCTAGCCAAAGCAGGTGTAATGTTGTTCTCTCTGCCATGTAAAGACTATCTCTTGATCATTTGGTGAATTCAGAGTGATGACTGTTCTCAGTAGCAAATTTAAACCTGATGTGCTTCTGTTAAAAGGTTTTTTTAATGTCTTATGGATGTTAAAAGGAAAGTTTAAGTATTACTTAGTGTTGTATTCTTTGGGGGTTGTATTTGAATTGATGGTTCCTAAGATGTTCACTGTATGTATTAAAAAAGCCGCACATTCGGGGGCTCTCACTCCAGTTGAATTTGAGGACCTGGTTCCCCGGTTTTGCGGGACTGTGGGGCGGCGAAAGGACAGCCATGGAGGTGTGGAGGAGCGGGCAGAGCTGCATGGAACCACGGGAGAGCAGGAAGCAGCGAAAACGGGAGAGGAAGGGACAAAGACAAAGTGCAGGTGAAGCTGACCCGGGAGCCAAGATGGTGGACCTGTGGACCTCGGACCCAGCAATCCAGCAGGCGCTGGAAAACATGCTGCAGGTTATTAAGAGCAACTTTGAGTCACTGAAGTGGGATAACTTGGACCAACTTCAGAAGGCAGTGGAACAGCTGTACCAGAGGCTGGATGCCCAGGATGAAAAAGTTAAGGAGCTGGGAGAGGCGTTGGAGGAGCAGGCGGATGCGCAGACGATTGTGGCGCTAGAAGTCGACGGGTTTAAGGAGAGGCAGAGAAGACTGCTGGACAGAGTAGAGGAGCTGGAAAATAGAGCCCGCAGACAAAATCTGAGGATCATTGGCCTCCCGGAGGGGGCTGAGGGAGCTGATGCCACAGCGTTTGTGGAGGACCTGTTGATGCAGCTCATGGAGGCTGAAGCCTTCCCACGACCGCCGGAGCTGGAGGGGGCACACAGAGTGCAGGCGAGGCAGGGGCGGCCGGGGGTGTCCCCCCCCCCCCCCCCCCCCCCCCCGTCCGATGGTGATTAGGTTCCACAGGTTTGTGGAAAAGGAGCGGGTGCTGCGGTGGGCAAAGAGCGCCAAGAGCAGCACGTGGAATAAGTGTTCTTCGCATCTACCAGGACCTAAGCCAGGAGGTGGCTAGGCGGCGAGCAGCCTTTAAACAAGTTAAGGAGGTGTTGTTCAAGAAACATGTGAAGTTTGGTCTGCTCTTCCCGGCCCGTCTTTGGGTTACGCATCAGGGTCAACACCACTACTTCTCCAAGCCCGAAGAAGCGATGGACTTTTCGAGGGATCAGGGGCTGGTCCCGAAAAGAGGTCCCACGGATGCAAGCTAGGGTCCGAGAACTACCGTTTGAAGGGATGCCGACTGTGACTGGACTGTTGGTCGACTGTTTACTGTTTTAAAGGTGCCTTTTTTTTGTGGGCAGTTTTTGCCTGGTCTTTTTCCTGTTTTTGTTGCTTTTATTTATTTATTTTTCTCTTGGTCGTTCTGCTGTGGTGGGTACCTTTTGTTGGGCTCTCTGAGTGCACTGGAGCCGGTATTGCAACAAAGGGATGGCCGGTCAGCAATGGGGATTAAAGACGTGGGTTGGGGGCTTTCGTTTCATTTATGTTTATGGTTTTTATGTTTGTTTTGGGTGGGTGCTGTATGGGTACTGGGTTATTGCGGTGTTATTTTATAAATGCTCGGAAAGGGACGTGGGTTAACACTTTTCTGTATCCACGGCGGGAACTGTATTGCACCTGGAGCAGCCTTGCGGGGCTGTTTGAGGTTTACATCTGGTTTGACCTTCCTGTGTTAGGGAGATTGCTCCAGTGGGTTGGAGTGGGGGATGGTGTGCTGGGGAGTGGGGATGAGGTTGGGGAATCAATGGGAATGGGATAAGTGGGCGCTGGAGTGATGAGTCACCGGGCTAGCAGATTGGCTAGTCAAGGGAGTCAGGTTGGAGGGGGGAGAATACAGCCAATGGATGGCAGGGGTGGGGTTACCGGGGGATGTTGCTCGGGGGGGAGGGGGGGGTGTTATTCTGCTGACGTGGGGGGGATCTGAAGTAGGCAATGGGAGGGAGGTCAGGGGTGGAGGGAGCCGAGAAGTGAGCCAAGAATGGCGCGGCGCATGGGCTGGGGGCGGGCCCAAGAAAGGTTATGGCTGACCGGCGTGGGGGGGGGGGGGGGTGGGAGGTGGGTTGTGCCCTCCAACCAGGCTGATCACCTGGAACGTCAGGGGACTAAATGGGCCAGTTAAAAGGGCTCGTGTGTTCGCACGTTTGCGAGCTCTGAAGGCGGACGTAATTATGTTGCAGGAGACACATCTGAAAGTGTCTGACCCGACTAGGCTAAGGAAGGGCTGGATTGGCCAGGTTTTCCACTCGGACTTGGATTCTAAGTCCAGGGGGGTAGCAATTATGATCAACAAGCGGGTTCAATTTGAGACGGAAGGCGTAGTCGCAGACAGGGGGGGGCAGATTCATTATGGTAAGGTGCAGACTGGAGGGGAGGAGAGTGGTGCCGGTGAACATTTATGCTCCGAACTGGGACGACGTGGACTTTATCAAAAGACTGCTGGGGAAGATCCCGGACCTAGACTCTCGTGGGTTGATAATGAGGGGGGGGACTTTAATACGGTCCTTGACCCAGGGCTGGACCGGTCGTGTCCCAGAACGGGTAGACTCCCAGCAATGGCAAGGGAGTTGAAAGGGTTCATGGACCAAATAGGGGCAGTGGACCCATGGAGGGCCAGATAGCCGGCAGGAAGGGGCTACTCGTTTTACTCGCATGTTCATAAAGTGTATTCTCGGATTGATTTCTTTATCATGAGCAGGGACTGCGTAAGCGAGGTAAAAATGAAAAAAGATTAACTGAGTTCATAGAATAAACATTGTTTTGCTTTAAAAAATACTGTTAGATGTCTGTTGCACCACACCTGTAGATTGGGCCGTGTGCTCCCCATACCATAATCTAGTAAAAGTTGTGGGTCAGGTGAACTCCATGATACACTTTGGGGTTCTCTAAACCTTGGCCCATAACACCCCTCAGTCTCCTCTGCTCCAAGGAACGCATTCCAAGTCTATCCAATCTCTCTTCACAACTAAAACTCTCCAGCCCAGGCATCATCCTGGTAAATCTCCTCTGCACCCTTTCCAGTGCTATCACATTGCTCCTATAATGTGGATTCCAGAACTGCACACAATAGTCTAGATGTGGCCTAACCAACACTTTATACAGTTCCAGCATAACCTCCCTGCTCTTAAACTCTGTACCTTGGATAATAAAGTCCAAATATGCCTTCTTAATCACTGTATCTACCTGCTCTGCTACCTTCAGGGACCAGTGAACATGCACACCAAGGTCCCTCTGATTGTTGGTGCTTCCTAGGGTCCTGTCGCTCATCATGTATTCCCTTGTCTTATTTGTCCTGCCAAAATGCATCACCTCACACTTATCTGATTTGAATTCCATTTGCTACTGATCAGTCCATCTGACCAGCCCATCTGTGTACTCCTGTAATCGAAGGCTATCCTCCTCACTATTTACCATCCCACCAATTTATGCACCATCTGCAAACTTACAGATCAACCCTCCTACATTCAAGTTTAAATCATTTATATAAATCACAAACAGCAAAGGCCCCAACACTGATCCCTTCGGGACCCCACTGGACACAGGCTTCCAGTCAGAAAAATGCTCCTCGACCATCACCCTCTGCTTCCTGCCACTCAGCCAACTCTGGATCCAATCTGCCATTCCCGTCTGAGGCTCGAAAGTAAAACTGAGTGCCGTTCGATAGCAGGGTCATTCCTGGAGCTACAAGCTACAAAAGATCCCGCTACCCACCCACCCACCAAAGCTTCCTGCTGCTGTTGGGCCCGAGATATTCCACCCGTGGTATTTTTCTAAGCCACCTGAATTAGCTGAAAACAAAAACAATTGTGAGTCGATCCGAATTACCCAGGTCAAAATGATTGCCACTTTCAGTCCCACCCCTACCAGGCATGGCAGAAGATCAAGGAAAAGATTTGTGAACAGGCATTTGAGAACTGAAAGAACATCGCTGCTAAAGTTACCCAACTGCACCTACTTAATTTCGGCAATCCAGCGGTATCCCTTACCTCGTAACCTTTCAACGATGGGCCCACCAACACAACGGGCCTCATGGACGGCACCACGTCATAAGGAGGAATGTGTTCAGTCTGCGTTCAATAAAAACAATAATGATGTATGAGAAAACACATTATATCCAAATAGTTAATGGCAATGTTACTTCAGGGTAAAGCACTTACAATGCAAGACTGTACTTATGGGGGAGATTCATGTGACTCCAGATCCATAGAATTGTGGCTGACTCTTAAATGCTCTCTGAAATGGCCGAGCAAACCACTTAGTTCAAGGGCAGTCGGGGAATGGACAATAAAATGCTGGCCCAGCCGGCGATGCACACATCCCATGAGATTTAAAACAAATTACTTTGGTATGTTCCAAAAAATATTAGATAGATCTTGTTAAGAATACACACCTTCCAAAGTAGTTCCTCTGTGGAATGTGATAGACCAATTTCATGATATTCAGCAGAGTTCCTAATGGAATACATTCACTGGGTAGGCCTGGATACCAAGTAGATTGAATGCTGACAGTGATCCATAGAGGAGTCCATCAAATTATCATTTGGGTAATTCCTCCATAGGACAATGGAAGATATATTTAAACAAGTGGAAGTGTCCCTTTAGATCACTGGAGGACACCATTAGAAAATAGTTACTGCGTTGCTGCTCCTTTGCATTGTTAGATGCAGCCTTGAGGTTCAAGTGAACACAGCAATCAAACCACTGCCATCCAAAGTTACATCTCAAGTTTTTTTAAACGTGCCTCACTGTGGAGTCAAAAGGCGCAAGAGTGCTGCAACCGGTGCCACATTGAAACAATTTTCTCCTCTCCTAGACTCACCTGAGGTGATCGGCAATTGTCCGAGTCAGTCAAACTCACTCCCCTTACATGACTGGCCACTGGGCCAAGAAGGGCACCCACAGTTCACGAGTGATAACTTAATGAGACCAGTGGATCACTTTGGCATAAACCTGCCGACAGCCTCATGAGGCACAGGCAACGTTAGCTACACTGGGTAAACCAATTGTTACTCAAAACATTTTTCTTAACTATCAATTGAAATAAACAGATTTTAAAAATGAGACATCAAATTGAATTGCAATTTTATTCTGGTTGTTGTTGGTCTGGTATTTTGGATAAGATTTCTGATTTAAAAATCTAATAGTTGTGTATATTGTCAGGAAACAGGTAGTTTTAAATATTTTACATTTGCATTTCTGAGTGTTAGAAATAAGGTTTAATTTAAGTAGGTTTGATTTTATGTATCTGTATTTTAAAGGATTAATAACCTCAATTTGGCTCATCGGCCTGCATTGTAATGAGGGTTTTCAACATGAAAGCAAACCAGGTTTTTAAAGAAACACAAAACTGTTGCTTAGCAACCAAGGGCCTTCCTGGAACAGAAAGAACTTTTCAGTCAGTTGTAAGCAAGTGCCAGGAGAAGGCGAACACAAGACAGGGAAACTGCAGAGAAGATTTCCCAAAAGAATAAAAGAAAGTTCCAGAAACCAGGAAGTGGGGACAAAATAATGTCTCAGGAAGACAGTAAGTTAAAGGAACAAAGAACAGAAGGTTGAACAAGGTCCTGTTCAGCAGAATTAAAGTAACACGCAGTGAAAGCCCTATGAGTTAAAGAGACAGCTGCAGGAACCAGATTTAAAGTCAACTAGGTAAGGAGCCAGATATCTGAAGAGGTCAAAATGTTGGTGACACCTATGGAAAACTTTTAAGCAGGGGTGTTCTGTTGTTGTGGCTCAGTACACGAGAGATTGTGTGGAACTTAAAAGGCATATGGTGATCCAGGGCAGAGGAATACCCGAAGGAAAGGTTGAAACCTTGGAAGTGGATCCTTGGTGAAGCCATCCGAAAAAAGTGTTGTTTAGGTAAAAATTCCAAGGCATATTCTTTGAGAGCAGAGATTGGAAACCCTCCAGTGAGATCAGTTTGCTCACAATGTGACAAGCGGCACATGGGAATATCACCACCTGAAAGCAGGTGCCTGTCAGGTGGTGATATTCCCATGTACCTGCTGCATTCACCTGTCCAGGAGTAATGTTGTAACAGTAACTAGATTCCCTGAATGTTGAAAGGGCTCTTAGTGTATAGTTGTTCATCTCTGGGTACATTTAACTGATTAACTCATTTGTCTGGAAGCATGTAATAAGGATGAGGGAGAACTCAAACAGGATAATGCTTTTTGTTGGAAAATGTATGAATTTGAGTAAGTTCCACGGTTGTGCAATTATTTATTCAGTCATTTGTCTTTATTGAATCAACATACTTATTGACAAATTAATATAAACATTGTTAAGTTTGCTTGAAACTGGACTCTAAAAGAACTGATTGGGTAGAAAGAGAAAGATTCTGCAGTTCTGACACTTCTTTTTTATTTATTTACAGCACATGGACGGCTTTGGCTAGGCCAGCATTTATTGCCCATCCCTTGTTGCCCTTGAGAAGGTGGTGGTGAGCTGCCTTCTGAGTCGCTGCAGTCCCTGAGGCAGACGTACACCCTTTGTGCTCTTCTGGGAGGGAGTTCCAGGATTTTGACCCAGCGACAGTGAAGAAACAGCAATATATTTCCAAGTCAAGATGATGAGTGGCTTGGAGGGGAACTTCCAGGTGGTGATATTCCCATGTACCTGCTGCATTCACCCTTCTAGATGGTAGTGGTCACGTTTGTGGAATATGTTGCCGAAGGAACCTTGGTGAGTTCCTACAGTGCATCTTGTAGATGGTACACACTGTTGCCACTGTTAGGCAGTGGTGGACGGATGGAATGTTTGTGCAAGGTGAAGAAATCAGTGGGCTATTTTGTCCTGGATGGTATCATGTTTCTTGAGTGTCGATGGAGCTGCACTCATCCAGGCAAGAGAAGGGTATTCCATTACACACCTGACTTTGGGGCTGTCAGGAGGTGAGTTACTCATCTCAGGATTCCTAGTCTTTGACCTGCTCTGGTTGCCACAGTATTTCTATGGTTAGTCCAGTTCAGTTTGTGGTCAATGGATATTGATAGTGGGGGATTTAACTATCGTAATGCCACTGCATCTCAAGGGGCGGTGGTTAGATCCTCTCTTATTGGAGATGGTCATTACCTGGCACTTGTGTGATGTGAATGTTCTTGCCACTTCTCAGCCGAAGCCTGGATATTGTCCAGGTCTTGCTGCATTTGGACATGAACTCCTTCAGTATGAGGAGTCGCGGATGGTGCTGAGTATTGCGCAGTCATCTGCGAAGATCCCCATTTCTGACCTTATGATGGAAGGGAGGTCATTGATGAAGCAGCAGAAGACACTGGGACACTACTCTGAGGAACTCCTGTAGTGATGTCCTGGAGCTGAGATGACTGACCTCCAACCACCACAACCATCTTCCTTTGTGCCAGGTATGATGCCAACCAGTGGAGATTTTTCTCCTTGATTCCCATTGACTTCAGTTTGCTAGGGCTTCTTGGTGCCATACTCGGTCAAATGCTGCCTTGATGTCAATGACAGTCACTCTCACCTGCGATGAGGGATTGTAGATATATTGGATTATAAACATTTGGCAATTTAATGGTTAAACGCCTAGGTTAGAGCAGTCATATTTTTTACAACAATCTTGTTTTGCAAGACCAGAAAGCTTTTAGGGGCCAGAGGTGAAATTGACCAGAGTAAAAAGCATGGGCTAATGCACTGTTGTTTAACTCGGAGTCTCCCTGGGGAGTTAATGTGTTTTCAGCTTGGGGAGATGATGTCATTGTTGGGTGGAGCTAAGGCATTCCGACATTTTGAGAATGATTTTGAGTTGAATTCGGATCTGGCTATCCTTGAGAGCATAAGTAAAGTATTTTGCTCTCACGGTAGGATTGTTCAAAACGGATTTTAAAGCAATGCAGACTTGTCTGAGGGCAAGGGGGAAGCTGAAACAAACCAGTTGAAACAGCTTTTTGAAGACATACAGCCAGAGTCTGCAGGGGTTCCAACAGCAGCCAAATCTGTTCTGGAAAGCAAGTATTACTCCGTGCCATTGGGATGTAGGATGGATTGAGAGCTGTATGTTTTTTTTCTTGTTGATTAATTGGGAATACAGATAGTAATTAAGGTTATTGTATTTATTGTACTGAATAATATTGTTTTAAGGAGCAATTGTAAGATATTTTTGAGCGTGCTGTTAAAGAGTTTAATATTGTGTTAATAATAAAGTATTGTTTTAAAATACCAAATCCTTATTTCTTTGTGCAAGTATTCCTTCCGCACAGTCTTACAAAATATACTAAAATATTGGGGTTTCGGTACAGTATCCTGGCCACTGTTGGGGTCTGATCTGGGATCGTAATATATCTCACCTCTGGCATTGAGCTTCTTTGTCCATGTTTAAGCTGTAATGAGGCCAGGAGCTGAATGATCCTGGCAAAATCCAGACTAATCGGCCGTGAACAGGTTACTGGCAAGTAAGTGCCGCTGATAGCACTGTGGCTGACCCCTTCCATCACTTTGTTGATGATCAGGAGTGGACTGATTAGGGTGGTAATTGGCTGGGTTGGATTTGTCCTGTTTCTTGTCTACAGGACACACGTGGGCAATTTTCTACAATGCCGGGTTGATATCAGTGTTGTAGCTGCACTGGAACAGCTTGGCTAGGGGTGCGGCAAGTTCTGGTGCACAAGTCTTCAGTACTATTACTGGAATATTTTCAGGGTCCATAACCTTTGCAGTATCCAGAGCCATCAGCCATTTCTTAATATCATGTGGAGACTCACAGAATCATAGATAGAATCACAGAATTTACAGTGCAGAATGAGGCCATTTGGCCCATCGGGTCTACACTGTCCCTTGGAAAGAGCACCCTACTTAAGCCCACGTCTCCACCCCATCACCGTAACACAGTAACCCCACCCAACCTTTCGGAAACTAAAGGGCAATTTAAAATGGCCAATCGACCTAGCCTGCACATCTTTGGACTGTGGGAGGAAACTGGAGCACCCGGAGGAAACCCACACAGACATGGGGAGAACGTGCAAACTCCGCGCAGATAGTCACCTGAGGCTGGAATTGAACCCGGGTCCCTGGAGCTGTGAGGCAACAGTGCTAACCTCTGTGCCGCCCCAGTAAAGCGAGCTGGCTGAAGACTGAAATCTATGATGCTGGGGACCTCTCGAGGAGGAGGAGGCTGAGATGTATCATCTACTCAGCATTTCTAGCTGACGATTGTTGTGAATGCTTCAGCCTTACCTTTTGCACTGGTGTGCTGGGCACTTCCGTCACTGCGGAGTGAGTTGTTCAATTATTCACCACTATTCACTTCTCGATGTGGCAGCATGGCAGAGCTTAGATCCGATCTGTTGGTTGTGCAATCACTTAACTCTGCCTATCACTTGCTGCATATGCTGTTTGACACACAAATAGTCCTGTGTTGTAGCTTCACCAGGTTGACACCTCATTTTTAGGTATGCCTGATGTTGCTCCTGGAATGCTCTCCTGCACTCTTCATTGAACCAGGGTTGATCCCCCGGCTTGGTGGTAATGGTAGAGTGGGGGATATGCCGGGGTATGAGGTTGCAGATTGTGGTTGAATACAATTCTGCTGCTGCTGATGGCCCACAGAGCCTCATGGATGCCGAGTCTTGAGTTGCGAGACCTGTTTGAAATCTAACCCATTTAGCACAATGCGGTAGTGTCAACGACATGATGGAGGGTCTCCTCAATGCGAAGATGGGACATCATCTCCACAACGACTGTACGGTGACGTTGAAGTTCCCTACTCAGAGTACATTCTGCGCCCTTGCCACCCTTAGTGCTTCCTCCAAGTGATATTCAATAATAATAATCGCATATTGTCACAAATAGGCTTCAATGAAGTTACTGTGAAAAGCCCCTAGTCGCCACATTCCAGCGCCTGTTCGGGGAGGCCAGTACAGGAATTGAACCCACGCAGCTGGCCTTGTTCTGTATTACAAGCCAGCTGTTTAACCCACTGTGCTAAACCAGCCCTTAAACTAACATGGAGAAGTATTGATTTATGGTGGCTGGTACGTGGTCATCAGCAGGAGTTTTCTTTGCCCATGTTTGCCATGAGTCTTCATGGGGTCCAGAGTCGGTGTTGAGGACTCCCAGGGCAACTCTCTCTCGACTGTAATTATGCCGTCGCCTTTGCTGGGTCTGTCCTGACATACCCAGGAATAGCAATGGTGGTATCTGGGACATTATCTGTAACGTGTGATAAGGTAGAACACATGTAGCTCAATGGTAGAGTGTATGCTTTGCATATATGAGATTCGGGGTTCAATCCTCGGCATTTTCACTAGGGGCTGGTTTAGCACACTGGGCTAAATCGCTGGCTTTTAAAGCAGACCAAGCAGGCCAGCAGCATGGTTCAATTCCTGTACCAGCCTCCCCGGACAGGCGCTGGAATGTGGCGACTAGGAGCTTTTCACAGTAACTTCATTGAAGCCTACTCGTGACAATAAGCAATTTTCACTTAATTTTGTGAGTTTGACTATGTCACACTGTTGCTCAACTAGTCTGTGGAACAGCTCTCCCAACTTGGGCACAAGCCCCCGATGTTAGTACGTAAGACTTTGCAGAGTCGACAGGGCTGGATTTTCCGTCTTTTTCCGTGCTGAGGTTGATGCCAGGTAGTCCGTCCAGTTTCATTCTTTTGTATTTTCTTTATAACAGTTGAATACAACTGAGTAGCTTGCTGGGCCATTCCAGAAGGCACTTAAGAGTCAACCACATTGCTGTGGGTCTGGAGACACATGTAGGTCAGACCAGGTAAGGATGGCAGATTTCCTTCCCTAAAGGACATTAGTGAACCAGTTGGGTTTTTACAACAATCATAGAATCCCGACAGTGCAGAAAGAGACTATTCAGTTCATTGGGTCTGTACTGAACCTCTGAAAGTACACCCTACCTATGCCCACACCCCTGCAACCCTTTAACCCCATTTAAACTTTGGATACTAAGGGGCAATCTAGCTGCTAACCTGCACATCTTTGGACTGTGGGAGGAAACTGGAGCACCCGGAGGAAACCCACGGAAACAAGGGGAGAATGTGTAAACTCCACACAGTCACCCGAGGTCGGAATGAAACCTGGGACCCTGGTGCAGTGAGGCACCAGTGCTAAACACTGTGCCACTGGGGTTTCATCGTCATTATTTATTGAGTTTAAATTCCACCATCTCAAATAGTGGGATGCAAATGCGGGTCCAGTGCTCACCCCCACTATCACTGTTGAGTATTCGCTAAATCTTGGTGCCTTGTGCATTTTTTAAATGTATTAGTCATCGTAGTCCGTCTTCTCAAGTGCAACGTCTGCCATTTCTAAAATGAGTACCATGGTGAGTTTGGAGGGCTGATGATCTAAATGTGTGCTTCCAATGTGGAGCCTCAGCCATTTGAAATCTACAATGAGAAATTATGGGTACCCCCTCCTGCAATTTTCTATTTATTTATTTTTTTAAACTAATGGGTCAAAACACAGAATGGGCAATTAGCCATCAGTTGCAAAACTGCAGATTACAGAAACAATACAGCTTTCAGATCAACTAAGACCGAATCCACTTGTGGGAACAAGAAGTTCAAAACAAGAGTAGGTGCTCCACTCCATTGCAGCCTCATGATCCTTTCAATCAAATTCCCTGTCTTTTCTTCCTAACTCTTAATTCCGAGATATCCCTCTCCCTTCAAAGCACCTCAATTGATTCTAAGGACGGGATTCTCCGGAGCCCGATGCCGGAATCGGGGCAGGCAGCGGTTTGACGCTGGTTCACAATGTTCTGCCCCTTCCAAATTGGCATCATCGGGACTCGTATCGTGCGCAGCCGCAACGCCATTGGCGAGTTGTCAGTCGGACCACCCGAGATGCTCCGCCTCCAATGGGCCGAGTTGCCAACAGCGCAGGCCACTTGTGGTTCCAGTGGTCGGGAGCGTGGCGTGCTGACCACACACGGTCGAGATCCATGCTGCTGCCCCGGGAGCTTCTGCTAGGGTCGGGGGGAGTATTTGGGAATGGCCAGGGGTTGGGCTGTGGACTCCGGGCGGGCGGATTCATGGTCCAGCATAGCCGGCGCTATGATTCCCAGCGTGACCGGTACGGGTGTAGGCGTACATGGCTGCAGGGTGTCAGCCCTGCACATGCGCAGCCCGGGAACCAGCAATTCTCCGGCTGTCCTCCGCGCGTTCCGCGGGTGTTCTTCACGGCACTGGTGCTAGCCCCTTACCAGTACCGGAATCGGTGAGGAATGAGCATGATTTTCCCATCGTGGAACACTGTGGATTCTCTGTTGGCGCCGGCACTTAGCCTCAGAAATGGAGAATCCAGCCCTACATCTGTTATTTAAAGGTCATGCATCCTGATACTTTATCATTCTTTGAGAGATGGAAGACCATAAGACATAGGAGCAGAATTAGGCCACTTGGCCCATCGAATCTGCTCCGCCATTCAATCATCCCCATTCTCCTGCCTTCTCCCCATAACCCCTGATCCCCTTATTAATCAAGAACCTATCTATCTCTGTCTTAAAGACACTCAGTGATTTGGCCTCCACAGCCTTCTGTGGCAAAGTGTTCCACAGATTCACCACCCTCTGGCTGAAGATATTTCTCTTCATCTCTGTTTTAAAGGATCATCCCTTTAGTCTGAGATTGTGTCCTCTGGTTCTAGTTTTTCCTTCAAGTGGAAACATCCTCTCCACGAACACTCTATCCAGGCCTCGCAGTATCTTGTAAGTTTCAATAAGACCTGCCCTCATCCTTCTAAACTCCAACGAGTACAGACCCAGAGTCCTCAACCGTTCCTCATATGACAAGTTCTTAATTCCAAGGATCATTCATGTGAACCTCCTCTGGACCCTTTCCAAGGCTAGCACATCCTTCCTTAGATACGGGTCCAAAACTGATCACAATACTCCAAATGGGGTCTGACCAGAGCCTTTTACAGCCTCAGAAGTACATCCCTGGTCTTGTATTCTAGCCCTCTTGGTATGAATGCTAACATTGCATTTGCCGTCTTTTTTTCACAGATTTTCACAAAATATAAACAACAAAACAATATTAACAAAACAACCGTGATAAAAACCCAAGAACAACACCCGCCCAACTTCAAAAGCAACTGCAAACAAAGGAAGAAAAAAAAAAACACCCAAACAACAAAAGGGAAAGAGATAACAACCGCCACATCCCACAAACCCATGTACACAGTTCTCCCTCCCACCGAACCAAACCCCCCCCCCCAGCCTCCTTTCCCCCCCCGGGTCGCTGCTGCTGCCGGCCTATTTCCCTGCCGTTCCGCCAGGAAGTCCAGGAAAGGCTGCCACCGCCTAAAGAACCCTTGTACTGATCCCCTCAGGGCAAATTTCACCTTCTCCAATTTAATGAACCCCGCCATATCATTGATCCAGGCCTCCACGCTTGGGGGCCTCGCATCCTTCCATTGAAGCAAGATCCTCCGCCGGGCTATTAGGGATGCAAAGGCCAGAACACCAGCCTCTTTCGCCTCCTGCACTCCCGGCTCCACTGCAAACCCAAAAATTGCGAGTCCCCAGCTTGGCTTGACCCTGGATCCCACCACCCTCGACACCGTCCTTGCTACCCCCGTCCGAAACTCCCCCAGCGCTGAGCACGCCCAAAACATATGTGCGTGATTCGCTGGGCTCCCCGAGCACCTAGCACACCTGTCTTCGCCCCCGGAAAACCTACTCAACCTCGTCCCAGTCATGTGGGCCCTATGCAGCACCTTGAACTGTATAAGGCTAAACCTCGCACAGGAAGAGGAGGAATTCACTCTCTCCAGGGCATCCGCCCACGTCCCCTCCTCAATCTTCTCACCCAGCTCATCTTCCCATTTCCCCTTCAGTTCCTCCACCGAGGCCTCGTCTACCTCCTGCATTACCCGGTATGTGTCTGAAATCCTCCCTCCTCCAACCCACACCCCCGAGAGCACCCTGTCCCGTACCCCATGTGGGGGCAGCTAGGGGAACCCCTCCACCTGCCGCCTGGCAAACGCCCTAACCTGCATGTACCTAAACATGTTCCCCGGGGGGAGCCCAAACTTGAAAAATGAAATGAAAAATGAAAATCGCTTATTGTCACGAGTAGGCTTCAATGAAGTTACTGTGAAAAGCCCCTAGTCGCCAAATTCCGGCGCCTGTCCGGGAGGCTGGTACGGGAATCGAACCGTGCTGCTGGCCTGCTTTAAAACCTAGCGATTTAGCCGCGTGAGCTAAACCAGCCACTGTAACTTCCTCTCTAACTCCCCCAAGCTCGTGAACCTCCCCTCCACAAACAGGTACCTCAACCTCCTAACCCCTACCCTGTGCCAGCCCAGAAATCCACCATCGATGCTCCCTGGAACAAACCGATGGTTCCCCCGTATCGGGGCCTCCATCGAGCTCCCCACTTCTCCCCTATGCCGTCTCCATTGCCCCCAAAGTTTGAGGGTAGCCGCCACCACCGGGCTCATGGTATACCTCGTTGGAGGGAGCGGCAACGGCGCCGTTACCAGCGCCTCCAGAATCGTGTCCACACAGGACGCCACCTCCATCCTCTTCCATGCTGCCCCTTCCCCGTCCATTACCCACTTACGCACCATCTCTGCGTTGGCAGCCCAATAGTACCCACAGAGGTTGGCAACGCCAGCCCCTCCCCATCCCTGCCCCGATCCAGGAACACTCTTCTCACCCTCGGAGTCCCATGCTCCCACACAAATCCCGTAATACCCCTGTTGACCCTCCTAAAAAAGGCCTTCGGGATAAGGATGGGGAGGCACTGGAACAGGAACAAAAATCTCGGGAGCACCGTCAC
This sequence comes from Scyliorhinus canicula, assembly GCF_902713615.1. Lineage (NCBI taxonomy): Eukaryota > Metazoa > Chordata > Chondrichthyes > Carcharhiniformes > Scyliorhinidae > Scyliorhinus > Scyliorhinus canicula. The sequence goes on from NC_052147.1 coordinate 263,274,812, forward strand.
CTTAACGGACTGCACCCTCCACGCCAGTGACAGCGGTAACATATCCCACCTTTTGAACTCCTCCTCCATCTGCTCCACCAACCTTGTGAGGTTGAGCTTGTGCAGGGCCCCCCAGCTCCCAGCCACCTGGACTCCTAGGTACCTGAAGCTCTTCCCTGCCTGCTTCAGTGGGAGCCTACCAATCCCCTCCTCCTGATCCCCCGGGTGCACCTCAAACAACTCGCTCCTGCCCAGGTTCAGCTTATACCCAGAGAAGCCCCCGAATTCCCTAAGAATCCTCATCACCTCCGGCATCCCCCCCACCAGGTCCGCCACATACAGCAACAGGTCATCCGTATACAGCGACACTCGATGCTCCTCCCCACCCCGCACCAGGCCCCTTCAGTTCCCTGACTCCCTCAACGCCATGGCCAGGGGCTCAATTGCCAACATAAAGAGCAAGGGGGACAGGGGACACCCCTGTCTCGTCCCCCAATACAGCCGAAAGTACTTCGACCTCCTCCTATTCGTGGCTACACTCGCCATCGGGGCCTCATAGAGCAACCTTTCCCAACGGACAAACCCCTCCCCAAACCCAAACCTTTCCAACACCTCCCACAGATACCCCCACTCAAACCTATCAACGGCCTTCTCCGCATCTAATGCCACCACTATCTCTGCCTCCCCTTCCACAGCCAGCATCATAATAACATTGAGGAGCCTTCGTACGTTTGTATTCAACTGCCTTCACAAACCCCATCTGGTCCTCATGAATGACCCCCGGCGCACAATCCTCTATTCTTGTGGCTAGGATCTTTGCCAGCAGCTTGGCGTCTACATTTAGCAGCGAGATTGGCTTATATGACCCACACTGCAGAGGGTCCTTGTCCCACTTCAGGATCAAGGAAATCAGCGTCCGTGACATGGTTGGGGGCAAAGCCCCCCCTCCCTTGCCTCGTTACAAGTCCGGACCAACAGGGGGCCAAAAAGGTCCGCATACCTTTTATAAAATTCCGCCGGAAACCCATCCAGCCCCGGCGCCTTCCCCGACTACATACTCCCTATCCCTTTGACCAGCTCCTCCAACTCAATCGGCGCCCCCAGTCCCTCCACCTGCCCCTCCTCCACCCTCGGAAATCGCAGCTTGTCCAAGAAGCGCCCCATTCCACCCCCCTCTACCGGGGGTTCAGACTGGTACAGTTCCCCATAGAAGTCCCTGAAGACCCCATTAACATCTACCCCCCTCCGCACCACATTCCCAGCTCTATCTGTCACTCCCCCAATCTCCCTGGCCGCGTTCCGCTTTCGGAGCTGGTGTGCCAGCATCGTGCTCGCCTTCTCCCCATACTCATATACCGCCCCCTGTGCTTTCCTCCACTGAGCTTCCGCCTTTCTGGTAGTCAATAGGTCGAATCTGGCCTGAAGGCTACGCCTCTCCCCCAGCAATCCCTCCTCTGGAGCCTCCACATATCTCCTATCCATCCTCACCATCTCCCCTATCAGTCTCTCCCTCTCCCTCTGCTCCCCCCTCTCCCTATGGGTTCGGATGGAAATCAACTCCCCTCTAGTCACCGCCTTCAATGCCTCCCAGACCGTCCCCACTCGGACCTCCCCGTTGTCGTGGCCTCAAGATACCTCTCAATACACCCCTGAACCCTCTCGGCCACCTCCTCATCTGCCAACAGCCCCACCTCCAAGCGCCAGAGCGAACGTTGGTCCCTCTCCTCCCCCAGCCCGAGGTCCACCCAGTGCGGGGCATGATCTGAAGTGGCAATGGCAGAGTATTCAACATCCTCCACCCTCGAAACCAGCCCCCTGCTCAGGACAAAGAAATCAATCCTCGAATAGGCCTTATGCACGTGGGAGAAAAACGAGTACTCCCTGGCCCTTGGCCTCGCAAACCTCCAGGGATCCACCCCCCCATCTGGTCCATAAATCCTCTCAACACCTTAGCCGCTGCCGGCCTCCTACCTGTCCGGGACTTGGATCGATCCAATGGGGGATCCAGCACCGTGTTGAAGTCCCCCCCCATGATCAGGCCCCCCACCTCCAGGTCCGGAATGCGGCCCAACATACGCCGCATAAACCCCGCATCGTCCCAATTTGGGGCGTAAACATTCACCAACACCACCCGCTCCCCCTGCAGCTTACCACTCACCATCACATACCTCCCGCCACTGTCAGCCACCACCTTTAACGCCTCAAACGTCACCTTCTTCCCCACCAGGATCGCCACTCCCCTACTCTTCTCATCCAGCCCTGAGTGAAATACTTGGCCCACCCATCCCTTCCTCAGCCGAATCTGGTCCGCCACTTTCAGGTGTATCTCTTGGAGCATGGCCACATCCGCCTTCAGCCCCCTCACATTCCAGGTTATCAGCCGGATCAGAGGGCTCCCTGCCCCCCTCCCCTGCCGATTAGCCATAACCCATCTCCTGCCCACCACTGGCCAGCGTCTCCCGCTCTGCCAGTTCCCCACGGCGGCAACTCCCCCCCTCCAGCACCCCCTGCGTCCTCCAGCTCCTTCCTGACCATTTGAGCAGCAATCCGGTAACCCCCCCCCCTCAGGCTAGGACCCCTCCTAGCACTCCCATGAGACAGCTAACTTCTGCTGACCCCGGCGACTCCCGCCCTACCTCCGACTCCTCCCCACGTGGGACTACCCCTCTTCCTTGGTGCCCATCAGCAGGTCCTCCCCCCCCCCCCCCCCCCCGCTCTTGCGCGGGGGAAAAAAAACAGCCAGCAACGGCCCGCGCTTCTCAGCTCCGTCTCCGCCCCCACAATCTCGCAGCACGGGAAACCAGAGAAAAGCCCGCGCTTTCGCCCTGCCCAACCCCGCCTCCTCTAGGGCAACCCCCATTGCCAGTCCCCCCCATCAGCTCCCCGCACTCCCCGTTTACCCCCCTGCCCGAACCCGTCCACCAGACCCATACAAAAAACATAACGACATCACCCCACCCACCCTAAGGCCAACCCATATCTTGCATTAAACAGAGCAAACACAAGTACAGTATTATACAACATCCCCCATCTTAGACCCTCAGTTTGAGTCCAGATTCTCGGCCTGCACGAAGGCCCATGCCTACTCCGGGGACACAACATAATGGTGCCGGTCCTTGTAGGTGACCCACAAACGTGCCGACTGCAACATGCCAAACTTCACGCTCCGTCTGTGGAGCACCGCCTTCGTCCGGTTGAACCCGGCCCTCGGCCTCGCCACCTCCGCACTCCAGTCCTGGAAGATCCGCACCTCCGTGTTCTCCCACTTGCTGCTCCGCTCCTTCTTGGCCCACCGGAGCACGCACTCACGATCCACGAAACGGTGAAACCGCACCAACACCGCCCGCGGCGGCTCGTTCGGCCTGGGCCTCCTAGCCAGAATTCTGTGGGCCCCTTCCAACTCCAGGGGCCCCTGGAAGGACCCAGCTCCCATCAGCGAGTTCAGCATAACGACCACATAGGCCACCAGGTCCGACCCCTCCAGCCCCTCCGTGAGGCCCAGGATCCGCAAATTCTTCCGCCTCGACCGGTTGTCCAGCTCCTCGAACCGCTCCTGCCATCTTTTATGGAGGGCCTCGTGCATCTCCACCTTCCCCGTGATGGCCACGGCCTCATCCTCCCTTTCGGAGGCCTGCTTCTGCAGCTCCCGGATCGTGGCCCCCTGGGCTGTCTGAGTCTCCATCAGCTCTCTGGTGGTAGCCTTCAGTGACTCCAGCAGCTCCACCTTAAGCTCCTGGAAGCAGCGCAGCAGAGTCTCCTGCTGCTCCTGCGCCCACCGCCTCAGCTCCTCGAGGCCTCCGCCGGCCGCCATTTTGTTTTTCTTCCCCCGCTTTTCCAGGGGTGCTTCCACCGTTTTTCTTCTTACCCCACTCCTGGTCCGGACCATAGGACCGTAGGGATCGACTCCAGTCCCCTTCCCACGTCGGGATTCGTCGACGAAGTTCCGTTGGGGGCCCTGAAAAGAGCCCCAAAGTCCGTTATTCGCGGGAGCTGCCGAACGTGCGGCTTAGCTCCGCATTGCCGCCACCGGAAGTCCTGCATTTGCCTTCTTAACTGCCAACTGAACCTGCACATTAACCTTAAGGGAATCATGAGCATGTCCCTTTGTGCTTCTGATTTCCTAAGCATTTTCCCATTTAGACAATAGTCTATGTATAAATTCCTCCTTCCAAAATGCATAACCTCACACTTTTCCACATTGTATTTAATTTGCCACTTCATTGCCCACTCTTCTAGCTCATCCAAATCTCCCTTGCTTCCTCAATACTCCTGTCCCTCTACAGATCTTTGTATCATCTGCAAACTTATCAACAGTGCCTTCAATTCCTTCTTCCAGATCATTAATGTATATTGTGAAAAGTTGTGGTCCCAGCACAGACCCCTGCTGAACACCACTAGTCACCGGCTGCCAGCCTGAAAAAGACCCCTTCATCCCCACTCTCTGCCTTCTGCCAGTCAGCTAATCCTCTATCCATGCCAGGGTCTTACCCTTAACACCATGGGTTTTTAACTTATTTAACAGACTCCTATGTGGCAGACTAGGTACATTGTAACATCTGTTTGTGGCTCGTTTTTTTCCTGCAACAAGCTGCTTGTCTGAAGCTTGAGAAGTGCCAACCCCACATTGAGCCTAAAAACAAGGGGTAGCCATTTGGCCCATTGAACCTGCGCCGCCATTTAATAAGATTGTGGCTGATCTGATTCAAATCTGCATCCCGCCTACCCCCGATAACCTATCACCCCCTTGCTTCCCAAGAATCTATCCACCTCTGCCTAAAAATAGTCAAAGTCCCTGCTTCCATTGCCTTTTATGGAAGGTTTCGAAGATTCACGAACCTCCGAGAGAAAATATTTTTCCTCATCTGACTGGTGGACCACGAAACCCTGGTTTAGCTGGGGCTGGTTTAGCTCACTTGGCTAAATCGCTGGCTTTTAAAGCAGACCAAGCAGGCCAGCAGCACGGTTCGATTCCCGTACCAGCCTCCCCGGACAGGCGCCGGAATGTGGCGACTAGGGGCGTTTCACAGTAACTTCATTGAAGCCTACTCGTGACAATAAGCGATTTTCATTTCATTTCAAACCCTCCCGCTCTTTCCGCTTGCTGTGGACACACTGGAAAGATTAGAGATTGATAATGTTATAAACGCACCTTCTGTGGCCATCTAGTCTGGAGTGGGACTTGAATTCAAGAGTTTTTAGCTTCGAGCTTGGGACTCTTCCCATTGAGACACCAGATGCCCCTCCATGAATCCTCATTGCAGGCAATGTCATTCTTCCAACTTTCTCCACTGCAAAGTGTAAACATTCAAGAGCATTTTGAAGGGATTTGATGAGTTCCTGAATTTGCCACAGAGTGATGCCTCATCCTTGCAGAGGTGGCTTAAGCACTTAAACACTGCATCAGGTATGGAGCAGCAATCTATGGGGGCCTGGGAGGGCAGGAATGGCAATGCCTCTGAATCTGCAGCATGACAGAGAGGTGGAGTAGAGATAATGGAGAGGGCAACCTCTATGTGGTGCCCTCCACTTACTTGCAGTGGGACTACTCTTGCTCTTCGACAGTGGCAGCAGGTCAGCCAATGCACCCGACATCTCAGTGTGCATGTCCATTCAATGCTCTCCTGTATGCAACCCCAGTGAAATCCTCCCCTGAGCCCTCCACAGCAGAACTCATCCTCTGGTGAGCCAGAAAATGTAACTGTCCTTGATTCCTCGCCTAGTCTATGCAGGTGCTCTAAAGTACTTTCAGTAGATTCTGAGCTGGTGATGGCAAGCATGAGATCAGGTGACAAGATCTCTTCACCAGTGCTGTGGGGACTAGGGTGACTGGATAGGCAGCAGAACTGGTTGTCGGAAATTGGAACTCAGAAGGGGAAGTTTGGTATGAGGGAAGAGCCGTAGACTGAGAAGCGAGAGGTCCATGGACACACCTTCAGCAACTTGGACATCATGCCAAATAGCAGGAAGAGGCGATGATGAAAGTTGAGAAAGGAGGTAATGCAAGAAAATTCCATTAGAACATAGAACATAGAACAGTACAGCACAGAACAGGCCCTTCGGCCCTCGATGTTGTGCCGAGCATTGTCCGAAACGAAGATCAAGCTATCCCACTCCCTATCATTCTGGTGTGCTCCATGTGCCTCTCCAATAACCGCTTGAAAGTTCCGAAAGTGTCCGACTCTACTATCACAGCAGGCAGTCCATTCCACACCCAAACCACTCTCTGAGTAAAGAACCTAATTCGGACATCCCTCCTATATCTCCCACCCTGAATCTTATAGTTATGTCCCCTTATAACAGCTACATCCACCCGAGGAAATAGTCTCTGAACGTCCACTCTATCTGTCCCCCTCATCATCTTATAAACCTCTATTAAGTCACCTCTCGTCCTCCTCCTCTCCAAAGAGAAAAGCCCTAGCTCCCTCAACCTTTCCTCATAAGACCTATCCTGCAAACCAGGCAGCATCCTGGTAAATCTCCTTTGCACCCTTTCCAATGCTTCCACGTCCTTCCTATAATGAGGTGACCAGAACTGCACACAATACTCCAAATGTGGTCTCACCAGGGTCATGTATAGTTGCAGAATAACCCCACGGCTCTAAAACTCAAGTCCCCGTTAATAAATGCTTACACACTAGCCTTCTTCACGGCTCTATCCACTTGAGTGGCAATCTTCAGAGATCTGTGGCCATGAACCCCAAGATCTCTCTGTTCCTCCACATTCCTCAGAACCCTGCCGTTGACCCTGTAATCCGCATTCAAATGTTTTCTACCAAAATGAATCACCTCGCACTTATCAGGGTTAAACTTAATCTGCCATTTTTCAGCCCAGCTCTGCATCCTATCAATGTCTCTTTGCAGCCTACAACAGCCCTCCACCTCATCCACTACTCCACCAATCTTGGTGTCATCAGCAAATTTACTGACCCACCCTTCAGCCCCCTCCCCCAAGTCATTGATAAAAATCACAAATAGCAGAGGACCCAGCACTGATCCCTGTGGTACACCGCTGGTAACTGGTCTCCAGTCTAAAAATTTTCCATCCACCACCACCCTCTGCCTTCTATGTGATAGCCAGTTACTTATCCAATTGGCCAAATTTCCCTCCATCCCACACCTCCTTACTTTCTTCAAGAGCCGACCATGGGAACCTTATCAAACGCCTTACTAAAATCAATCAACTGCTCTACCTTCATCTACACACTTAGTTACCTCCTCAAAGAATTCAATCAAATTTGTGAGGCAAGACTTACCCTTCACGAATCCGTGTTCATTCATTTATTCATTCATTCATCCATTCACCCATTCATCTCAATGTTTTCACTGACATTGAACGCCATGGGTTCTGTCGCAACAGACATGGTGCGGAGAACCGTTACTTTTGTCCCTTTCCACCAACAATTCTGCTTTGCTCCCTTCTGTTGTGAGCCACCTTGTCCTACAAGACAGAGGGCATGATGTCAGTGGTTGTGTCCAACTGTGTTTGGATGATGTGCCTGCCACAGCTGAACAGCTGAAGGTTTTGGGAGGCATTGAGAGGTGGGAGTAAAACTGGCAGAATTGGTAGGCGTGTGAGGGTGTGGTGGAATATTGAGATGCTCGGCATGAGTCCTGAATGCCAGGGGGTACTGCCGTGTATGATGTGGGTGTGATGAATTGAGTAGAATGAGAGGCTGGTAGGGGTAATGGATATGAGGTGTCATGTCAAGATGCATTCTCATGTGATCATTCGACGTTTTGTGGCATTGCTGCCAGTTTCTCAGGTTCTGACTCCAGAGGTTAACCTCTCTGGCTGCCTTCTCATCCTCTCTTTGGAGGTTGGTCCTGCAGGTGCATGGCACCTTTCCACCTACCCATCTGCAATAACAATGTGCCCAGCGGCCCATCCATCACACGGATTCTATTCTGCCCTGGTGTTCACTTTGCAAGAATTTGCACTGCAGCAATCTTTCTGACCATCTTTCCTAAGATGAGCCTGCCTTTAAGAAGAGCAGGATGGTTGTACTAGTTGGTCTGAAAACAACTTTGCTAGGATGTCTTTCTTGTCCAGAGCTTGATGTCAGCATTAGGAGACAGAGGGCAGCGCTGGAGGTGCACCAGCAAATGATGAGGTGGGAACACAAAGTTTCCGAGAATCCCTACGGAATCCCGACAGTACAGTAGGCCATTTGGACTGTTGAGTCTGCACCAACCCATCGAAAGAGCACCCTACCTTGGCCCACTCCCCTGCTCTATCCCAGTAACCCTGCACATTGATCATGGCCAATCCACCTGCTAGCTTGTCATGCAGAACGCCGGCAGCGTGGGTTCAATTCCCGTACTGGCCTCCACAAACAGGCACCGGAATGTGGCGACTATGGGCTTTTCACAGTCACTTCATTGAAGCCTACTTGTGTCAATAAGCGGTTATTATTATTATTACCTTATCCTGCACACCTTTGGACTGTGGGAGGAAACACGGAGCACCTGGAGGAAACCCATGCAGACACAGGGAGAACATGCAGATTCCACACAGTCACCCAAGGCTGGAATTAAACCTGGGTCCCAGGTGCTGTGAGGCCCAAGTTTGTGTGTCGCTCATCTCAATCTAAACAGGCGCAGCAAGTTTGCAAATAGTGATCCACATACCCAAAAAAACTATCCAATTTCTCACCCTGCCCCACTAGAGTGCAAAGTTAATCTTGACTACCTTTTCAATTTTGTTCACTACTGGGAAAGAGTTGTGAGAACTAATTCTATAAAAACCTAAAATTGCAACACTCTCTTTTCTTGATCCTTGCAGTCAATCAAGGAAGCAAATATTTAAGACATTTAATTAATATAGAAGCAGCATTGTCGTGACTAATATATACAACTTCAGATCACAATACTCTGCACCATATTGTAACTGATAGTTGATTCTGTCTGTGTCTCCATGGGATTCCTCCAGGTGCTCCAGTTTCCTCCCACAGTCCAAAGATGTGCGGGTTAGGTAATAATAATAATAATAACCGCTTTTTGACACAAGTAGGTTTCAATTAAGTTACTGTGAAAAGCATTACAAGCCAGCAGATGGATTGGCCATGAACTGGAAGGAAGGACACCTGAAATCAGTTATGTCATTCTTTAAATGCAAGGTGGCGTCCAATATTGTCATTAACCAGCCAGTGGGTTTGGGGAAATGGTTGTAATTTTCTGACCAGGCCAACAAAGTGGGAAGAGGCTTCACGACCAGAATAGGCCCAAAAATTTAAGTTGTTACAATTTTTAACTCTCCTGTGAGGCCAGGCAGAGCCTTCAGGTCCTGCAGGGAAAGTTTAAGTCTCCCATGCCAGATCTATTCCCCTCCCCACCCAACAATGTCAAATCCCTCCAATGTCAAATGGCTGGAGAGCAAAAAGCAGTGCATCAAAATAAATTCAAAGTTTTTTATCAAAAGTCTGAGACAGGGGTGTAGAAATTCGACAAAAGTTCATTCGCTCCAATAGGCTTACAATCTAATAATGTGGAAAATACACTCAGCTCTCATTATTACAACGGAGTGAATCAGACAATCCCAATGATGGCGATAGCCTGGCGCAGGACTGGCCATCATGTCGGGAGCAATGAAAACAAGAGGATGAAAAACACACTCACCACTTTTTGCTTCTGTTTTGCTGCAAAGGAAAACATACATTTATTAAGAACAAATGGTCTAGTCCTGGATATCACTGTATTCAATTACAAAAAGGTCGCTCCAGCTGTCAAAATATGCATGATCTCAAATAAAACTCATTGCGCAATAATTGCAAATAATTATATTACAGAAACAATGCATAGAATGTTTTCATATTATTCATACATATATCTGGGTTGTTCGTTTTTGTAGAAACCTCAGTGGTATAGCACTCAACAAGGCAAAAAAAAACAAGACGGAGGATGCAATGACACAGCGATTTGGATCAGACAAGCTTGGCATCCACTTTGGGCCGGATCTACTTTCAGTCACACCCACTCTACCGAACAGTATCCTTATATCAGTGAAGCAGCAAGAAACTCATTATATACACATATAAGAGTTCTTCAGGTTCAGAAATCACAGATAAGCCACTCGAGTTTCACTCTCATGGTTTATGATGCTTTCTGAACTCTGTAAGCTGTAACTTGCTCTGCCATGCAATACACACGGAGATCAGGTATTCTCGGAATACCCTAAAATACCTACAGAGTTAAAGTCAGTTGAGCAATTGCAAGTCGAATACTCCAGGTGTGATTTAATTAGCAAGAACAAATTCACCTGCAGAAGGGGAGGGAGAACGCCACGTACCAGACACCATATCACCGAGACTGGAAGAAGAGTTGCCACTGGACTTCCTAATGAAAAGAATTAACCGAGAGTGAGGAAAACAGCAAAGAACGTCACTGAGATCATGCTCAAAATCCGTACACTGTTTTCACGGCTTTAAACCTTGAACAAAATCAATTATCAGAAAATATCACAGAATTTACAGTGCAGAAGGAGGCCATTCGGCCCATCAAGTCTGCACCGGCTCATGGAAAGAGCACCCTCCCCAAGGTCAACACCTCCACCCTATCCCCATAACCCAGTAACTCCACCCAACACTAAGGGCAATTTTGGACTCTAAGGGCAATTTATCATGGCCAATCCACCTAACCTGCACATCTTTGGACTGTGGGAGGAAACCGGTGCACCCGGAGGAAACCCACGCTCACACGGGGAGGATGTGCAGACTCTGCACAGACAGTGACCCAAGCTGGGAATTGAACCTGGGACCCTGAAACTGTGAAGCAACAGTGCTAATCACTGCACTACCATGCTGCCCATCAGGATCATTTAACAGGTCAATTGAGTCTCACTCATATTTATTCATTCAATTTAGTTAAAAAGTGAAAGGTACTTTTATGTAACTCGTTCTTAAAAGAATAAACAGGTGCAGCATTAAGTGCTTGTGATCGTCCTGCTCCTAAATAGATCCCTAATGATTACAACTTGAGAGGTGTCCAGTGAACCATGTTGGCATTGACTTATTTTTACTAAAATTATCAGTTCGAGCATTACAGTTAAGACATTCACAAAACAGACTCTCCGGCTTAAAGCTTAAAACACGTCAGCTCTCTGTAAAGTGTAATGAAAATACAAATTAGACATTATTCTGCTGTCACCCTCAGTAACATGTGGGAATTCTCAATGAGAATAAAATAAACATCACCAATGATAATAGGCGGGACTCACCGAGCCTCCGCGCCGAAATTGCGGTTGGCACGGGAGCGGTGACTGGGGCGTCAGACCCACGATCAGCTCTGATGCCTTCCCGCGATTCTCCGAGGTCCGGAGAATCACCGCCAATCGCGCGCACGCGGTCGACGCAGCGCCGGGCGGGGGCCATTGTAAGAGGCCCCGTGGTGATTCTGAGCCGGCAGCTGGCCAAGTTCCCTCATAGTTCCACCCGGCGGGAGCTCGGAGTGGCGGCTGCGGTCCCAGTCCGCGGATGCCTTGGTGGGGGGGTGGGGGGATCCATCATGGGAGGGGGCCTCCAGGATGGCCAGGCTCGCGATCGGGGACCACCAATCGGCGGGCGCACGTCATCTGGGGGGAATCTATATTGTTGGGGCCGACTTGCTGTGTGGGTCCACCATGTTGTGCTGAGCCACCGCACGCATGAGAGGACCCGCGGCCGGAAGTGCAGGGCCCCATATCGGCAGCCGGAGCTGCGTGGAGCACTCCAGGACCCTGCTGGCTCCCTTCAAAATGGAGAATCACTCTGGACTTTCTCCAGGAAATTCCAGAGTGATTCACGCACGTTTCCTAGCGAGCGTGGGTCATAGCCCCATTTTCAGAGAATTCCGCCCATGAAGTCAGAGATAATTTATGGGGTGGGATTCTCTGTCGGCAGGATCTTCCACTTCGCCGGCAGCACACTCGCACCCGCGCATTTCCCGACGGCGTGTGGGTGGCCACAATGGGAAACCCCATTCTCCAGCTGCCGGGAGGGAGGATTCCGCTGCCAGCGGGGGGCGCTGTGCCAGAAAACGTGTCTGGCGGGACGGAGAATCCTGCCCATGGTCTATCCTTCAAGACATTGCGAAAGAGCCAAGGAATGGGACAGACTGGATTGCTATCTGAAATAACTGGCTGAAAGAACCGACACAGACTCTCATGGGCCGAATGTTCTCCTTCTGTTCTGCACCATTCTATGATCCTATGAGAGCAATAACTATGGAATTAATAGCTATTTCGAAATTCTAATGGTATAGTAAGAGCTCTAGGAAAAGGAGAGTGGCATCTCCATAAAATCATCACTGGACAAAGTATGACGATGAATCAGTGCAAAATCAGAAAAATACTGGAAAATCTCAGCAGGTCTGGAAACATGTGAGGAGAGAGAAAATAGTGTTAGCGCTTCGAGTCCATACGATTCTGAAGAGTTATAAGGACTAAGATTTTCCAGCATGTTTCTGTTCTAGTTTCAGATTCCAGCATCCGCAGTATCTTGCTTTTATTATGATGATTCAGTAGGTTTTGATAGATTTCTTCACCAGCATCAAAGCAGATTTCAAGCAACGATTGTGCTCCTGTCCCACACCCAGTCTAGTTTTGGATTTGGCAGAAGGTGGCAACCTTAAGCACCCAGTCATTGAAATAAAGTGCTGGAAATGGAGCTTAAGTGCTTTCCATTACAAAAACAATCACCCAAAGCAGACAGATTTATAAATAGTTGAACCTCGGCTGCTCGCCAGTGACTAACCAACTGAGGAAGCACCACTCAGGAATTACAACTTAAAGCTGACAGCAACGCAATCGTTCATCCAAGTTCACTCAAGCGTTCAGCTGGAGTTTGTCAGGAAGGAATTAATCCAGAAAAGGTGCCCATGAAGCCGTCAGGATGACGTTAAAACCCATCTGGTCCACGTCCTTTAGGGACGGGAATCTGTCAGCCTGGCAAAAGTGGGACTCCCAAAGTGCGCCGCTGTGGTTGACTCCTACTTGCTCTCCAAAATGACCTCGCAAGCCATTAGTTGCACCAAGAAGGCAACCCATCCTTGCCCTTTTCAAGGCAACTAGAGTGGACAATAAGTGCCAACCTTGCCCACACCTCGAGAATGAATATTTAAACAAATATTGAATGGAATCATGTTGTTTTACAGAAAACAAAATGCATTTTCCTGTAGGGAAACCAAAATTTCTGCGAGTTTAATGATGAGTTAATGATGCAGAGCTGCAGGATCATAAAACATTGCCTAACCGTTCTAATCATAAGCATTCAATAGTTCACCTTGGCAATGACAGAGATAGAGGCCAATATAAGTTCCTTTCTTTTTTTAGGTGGTATCCGCATGAGCAATGTATTGGCACTTCCACAAAACAATGATGAGATCAATTTGATGAGGTTTGTTTTCAGGTGCAGGGATTGTGTCACGCAATTAGCCTGCATTCACCTCTGTTGAGGCAGGCTGCATGAAATATTTGTGTTGCCAGTTCATGAACATGGTGGTGTGGTCCAGCCCAGTGAAAATTTGTATTCCTGTTGCTGAATCCCCCCACGACCAACATCAATTGAGCAGAAACTGAATTGGACCAGGGGGCAGCACGGTAGCATGGTGGTTAGCATAAATGCTTCACAGCTCCAGGGTCCCAGGTTCGATTCCCGGCTGGGTCACTGTCTGTGCGGAGTCTGCACGTCCTCCCTGTGTGTGCGTGGGTTTCCTCCGGGTGCTCCGGTTTCCTCCCACAGTCCAAAGATGTGCGGGTTAGGTGGATTGGCCATGCTAAATTGCCCGTAGTGTCCTAAAAAGTAAGGTTAAGGGGGGGGTTATTGGGTTACGGGTATAGGGTGGATACGTGGGTTTGAGTAGGGTGATCATGGCTCGGCACAACATCGAGGGCCGAAGGGCCTGTTCTGTGCTGTACTGTTCTATGTTCTATACAAATACCGTGGTTACAAGAGCAGGCCAGAGGCTAGGAATCCTGTGGCAAGTGACTCACCTGTTGACTCCCCCAAGTCTGTCCACCATCTACAAGTCAGGAGTGTGATGGACTACTCTCCACTTGCCTGGATGAGTGCAGCTCCAACAGTCAAGAAGCTCAACACCATCCAGGATAAAGCAGTCCACTTGATTGGTTGCCCATCCACAAATATCCACTCCTTCCACCAATGATGCACAGTGGCAGCATTGCGTACCATCTGCAAGATACACTGCAAGAGCTCACCAAGGCTCCTTGAACAACACCTTCCAAACCCACAGCAGTTATCATCTAGACGTTCAAGGGCAGCAGAAAGATGGGAACCACCACCATCTGGAGGTTCCCCTCACCATCCTGAAAGAAAATCACTGTTCCTTCACTGTCGCTGTGTCAAACTCCTGGAACTCCCTCCTTAACAGCACTGTGGATGTACCTACACCACATGGGCTGCAATGGTTTCAGAAAGCACCACCACCACCACCTTCTCAAGGGAAATTAGGGATGTGCTGGCCTAGCCAAGGATGCCCACATCCTATGAATAAATATTAACAATACTCCCGATTGGCTTCACACTAAACAGTGGGACCAGCAGTGTGCGTGGCTGACATGTATTACAATCAGCTTGTCCTTCTAAAAGGCAGGCATTTTATCCGTATATTAGGAACAAGAGGGTAGCTAGAGAAAGAGTTGGCCCACTCAAGGACAAAAGAGGGAAATTATGTGTAGAACCCGAGGAAGTAGGTGAGGTCCTTAATGAGTATTTTGTATCGGCATTCACAAAGGAGAGGGACATGTTGATTGATGGTTCTCAGAGGGATGTGTAAACACTTTAGAACTGGTAGTTATTACGAGGGAGGAAGTGTTAGGTGTGTTAAAGAGCATTGAGATAAATCCCCATGGCGAAATGGCATCTATCATAGATTGCTGAGGGAGGCAAGAGATGAAATCGCTGGGCCTCTGACAGAAATCTTTGTGTCCTCATTGGCCACAGGTGAGATCCCAGAGGATTGGAGGATAGCCAATACTGTACCATTATTTAAGAAGGTTTGCAAGGATAATCCGGGTAATTATAGGCCAGTGAGCTTGATGTCAGTGATAGTGAAATTGTTGGAAAAGATTCTCAGAGATAGAATCTGTGCGCATTTGGAAGTGAATGGTCTTATTAGCGACAGACAGAATGGTTATGTATGAGGGAAGTTAAGTCTCACTAATTTGATTGAATTTTTTGAGGAGGTGAGAAAAATGACTGACGAGGGAAGGGCTGTGGATGTAGTCTCCATAGACTTTAGTCAAGCATTTGATAAAGTCCCTCATGGCAGGCTGGTGCAAACAATTAGATCACATGGGGTCAGGTGTGAAATAGCAGGATGGAACCAGAACTGGCTTGGCTACAGAAGACAGAGGGTAGCAGTGGAAGGATGTTTTTCCAAATGGAGGTCTATAACTTGTGGGGCGCGATTCTCCGCACCCGCGGAAAATCGCGAAGTCGGCCGTTTTCACAGCCGACTTTTGCGATGGCCCGACACGGCCCAGTTCCCGACGTATTCACGTCTGGGAAATGTGCTAGAAACGGGGCCGCGTCAATCACGTGCGCGATCACGCCGGAACGCGACGACGACATGAACACGCCCACGTGACGCCGCCCGATGCCGTAAAAAGGCGTGGGCGAGCACAGAAACTGTAGGCGAGGATGTCGGAGCTCAGGAGAGCAGCCCCGCGATTCGTGGAGGCTGACGTGGAGACACTGCTCGAATCAATCGAGCAAAGGAGGGGCATCATCTGCCCGCGTAGAGGGCATTGCCACCCTGCCAGCGCGGTGCGCCAGGCCTGGCATGAGGTGGCTGCTGCCGTCAGTGGTGTGGGGCAGACCCCTCGCTCTGCAGAGCAATGTCGGAAAAAGATGCACGACCTCACCAGGGCTGCCAGGGTAAGTGCCAAGAGGGTGCCCCCGGGTCACAACCATCCCTCCCCCATTTACTTAATCACCCACCTCCCCCCCCCCCCCCCCCCCCCCCCCCGGCACGGGGGGTGGAGGGGGATTGGGGCAGAGTGAGTTGAGGGTGGTTCACAAAGTAGTCACAGACCCAGCGCTCTGGCCCCCGTGGAGAGATGCAATGGTCTTAGAACATAGAACATAGAACATTACAGCGCAGTACGGGCCCTTCGGCCCTCGATGTTGCGCCGGCCTGTGAAACCATCTGAAGCCTATCTGACCTACACTATTCCATTTTCATCCAAATGTCTATCCAGTGATCACTTAAATGCCCTTAAAGTTGGCGAGTCTACTACTGTTGCAGGCAGGGCGTTCCACACCCCTACTACTCTCTGAGTAAAGAAACTGCCTCTGACATCTGTCCTATATCTACCACCCCTCAATTTAAAGCTATGTCCTCTCGTGTTGGTCATCACCATCCGAGGAAAAAGACTCTCACTGTCCACCCTATCTAACCCTCTGACTATCTTATATGTCTCTATTAAGTCACCTCTCAGCCTTCTCCTCTCTAACGAAAACAACCTCAAGTCCCTGAGCCTTTCCTCGTAAGACCTTCCCTCCATACCAGGCAACATCCTAGTAAATCTCCTCTGAACCCTTTCCAAAGCTTCCACATCCTTCCTATAATGTGGTGACCAGAACTGCACGCAGTACTCCAGGTGCGGCCGCACCAGAGTTATGTACAGCTGCAGCACGACCTTATGGCTCCGAAACTCAATCCCCCTGCTTATAAAGGCTAGCACACCATATGCCTTCTTAACAGCCCTATTAACCTGGGTGGCAACTTTCAGGGATTTATGTACCTGGATGCCGAGATCTCTCTGTTCATCTACACTACCAAGAATCTTGCCATTAGCCCAGTACTCTGCATTCCTGTTACTCCTTCCAAAGTGAACCACCTCACACTTTTCCGCATTAAACTCCATCTGCCACCTCTCAGCCCAGCTCTGCAGCGTAGCTATGTCCCTCTGTATCCTATAACATCCTTCAGCACTATCCACAACTCCACTGACCTTCGTGTCATCTGCAAATTTACTAACCCATCCTTCTACACCCTCTTCCAGGTCATTTATAAAAATGACAAACAGCAGTGGCCCCAAAACAGATCCTTGCGGTACACCACTAGTAACTGAACTCCAGGATGAACATTTGCCATCAACCACCACCCTCTGTCTTCTTTCAGCTAGCCAATTACTGATCCAAACCGCTAAATCACCTTCAATCCCATACTTCCTTATTTTCTGCAATAGCCTACCGTGTGGAACCTTATCAAACGCCTTACTGAAATCCATATACACCACATCAACCGCTTTACCCTCATCCACCTGTTTGGTCACCTTCTCAAAAAACTCAATAAGGTTTGTGAGGCATGACCTACCCTTCACAAAACCGTGTTGACTATCGCTAATCAACTTGTTCTTTTCAAGATGATTATAAACCCTATCTCTTATAACCTTTTCCAACATTTTACCCACAACCGAAGTAAGGCTCACAGGTCTATAATTACCAGGGTTGTCTCTACTCCCCTTCTTGAAGCCATTTTGCATGCTGTGCAGTTTTGAAAGCTACTGTATAAATGCGAGTCTTTCTTAAATTTTCACAATGGTTACATTTTGTGTATCCCACCACTAACTGACTCTGGGGAGTGAAAATGCCTGGCTGCCATATCCTACAGATGGACAACTTTCTCCGCAAGATATTTTGCCTCCCAGCGCCATGTGCAGACCAATAAAAGGTGCAGATGAGCATCCTCTAAGGATTCCCCTGTCGATCCTCTCCCCCGGCCAGTGAGATGAGAAATAAACTTAAGACTGTGCTCGAGTGCTTTTCTGGAGCAACACCACTGACAACTCCACAGGGTAGGACTGAGCTACTCGGAGCTGCACATTCACTGATAAAATACAGGGAGGGGAAGCATTTATCTTGTGTGGAAAATCTGCAACAAAGCTCTACAGTTGCAAAAATAAATAACATTTAACGCTGTATTTTTAATGAAGGATTTTTTAAAAAATCGGTGCCTAACCCGGTGTTCTGGTTTTCCACCAATTGAGCAAAATTCACCTCCTCAAATATGATCCAAATCCACCTTGACTGCTTTGGACAGATATTCTGAACAGTGCTGAAAAATGAGATATGCTTGCACTGCAAACAAGATTCATGCAAGAATCTGTTTCTCTCACTTTTTTACTCCAGATGACTCAGCTTTGACATATACATTTTTGGAGTCGGCAAACATTAAAATGCGTGATCTCACCTAATTATTGCATGATATGTGTGTTACTCACTTTAACATGCACCAAAGTACGAAAATATTTAAGGTCAATTAGTCATGAAATCTTGTTCAATGCAGCATCGATTAACAGAAACATGCCACAGCATCAATGAATCTTGTAACATAGAAGGATTGAGGCCACTCAGCCTGTCACACCTGTGCTGGCACTCTGAAAGACTTGTCCAATTTAGTCCCATACTACTTGAAACAGAGAAATAGGAGCAGGAGTTAGCCATTTGGACCTTCGCGTTAGCGCCGCCATTCAGAATTGCCGAATCCCTACAGTACAGGAGGCGGCCATTCGGCCCATCGAGTCTGCACTGACCCTTCGATTGAGCACTCCACCATGTCCAATCCAGCATCCAACCCTCCCTCTCCCCGTGACCCCATAACCTAATCTGCACATCCTGGACACTAAAGGGCAATTTAACATGGTCAATCCACCTAAATCACACATCTTTCAACTGTGGGGGGAAACCCACAGACACTGGGAGAACGTACAAACTCCACACAGACAGTCACCCAAGGCCAGAATTGTACCTGGGTCTCTGGCGCTGAGAGGCAATGGAGCTAATCAGTGTGCCACCGGGCCGCCCATTCATTCGAGGGTTAGGGTTAGGGTTAGGGTTAGGGTGATCAATCCACTCAGTAACCTGTTCTTGTCTTCCCCCATATCCTTTGGTCCCTTTTTCCCAAGAGTTATATCTTTTTTTAAATAAATTTAGAGTGCCCAATTCAGTTAAGGGGCAATTTAGCATGGCCAATCTTCCAACCCTGCACATCTTTGGGTTGTGGGGTGAGACCCACGCAGACATGGGGAGAATGTGCAAACTACACACGGACAGTGACCCGGGGCTGGGGTTGAACCACTGCGCACCCGTGTCACCCCTCCAAACTCCTTCTTAAAATATACAATGTTTCGGCTTCAACTGCTTTCTGTGGTAGAGAGTTCCACAGGCTCCCCACTCCCCACTCTCTCGCTAAAGAAATTTCTCCACACCTCTGTCCTAAATGGTTTACCCCCGTGTGACCTCTCGAACTGGGCTCCCCTGCCATTGGAAGCATTCTTCCTGCATCTACCCTGTCTAGTCTTGTTTGAATTTTATAGATTTCTATGAGATCCCTCCACAGTCAGAGAACAGGAGGGAGATAGAGGGAGATAGGTGTAATGATAACAATCTCTCCTTCAACTTCAGCAAAACTAAGTAGCTGGTCATCGACTTCAGGAAGCAAAGTATCGTACACACCCCTGTCTGCATCGATGGTGTCGAGGTGGAGATGGTTGACAGCTTCAAATTCCTAGGTGCACGCATCGCCAACAATCCATCTTGGTCCACCCACGTCGACGCTACCACCAAAAAAGCACAACAGCGCCTATACTTCCTCAGGAAACTCAGGAAATTTAGCATGTTCACATTGGCTTGTACCAATTGTACAGATGCACCATAGAAAGCATCCTATCTGGCTGCATCACAGCCTGGTATGGCAACTGCTCGGCCCAAGACCGTAAGAAACTACAGAGTCATGAACACAGCCCAGTTCATCACCCAAACCCACCTCCCATTCATTAACTCTGTCTATACTCCTGCTGCCTTGGGAAAGGGGGTAGCATAAACAAAGACCCTTCCCACCGAGGTTATTTTCTCTTCCAATCTCTTCCACCGGGCAGGAAGTCTGAGAACATGCACTAACAGGTTCAAAAACAACTTCTTCCCTGCTGTTACCAGGCTCCTGAATGACCCTCCTATGGACTGAACTGATTTCATCACACATCTCCTCTACTGAATAGTACGACACTCCGTATGATTCACCCGATGCCTGTGTCCATGGATTTATATTGTGCATTTATGTATGTCCTATGTTTATTCATGTATGGAACAATCTGTCTGATCTGTACATAGAACAGTACTTTTCATTGTACCTCGGTACATTTGACAACAAGTCAAACATTCTTCTAAACTCCAGTGAACATAATCCTAACCGACTCAATGGGCGGGATTCTCCGACCCCCCGGGGCTGGCATTAATCCCGCCACCGCCGTGTCCCAAATTCTCCGCACCCCCGGTCGGCGGTCCCCCCACAGCGATTCGCCGGCCCACGATGGGCCGAAGTCCCGCCTCTGACAGGCCTCTCCCGCCGGTGTGGATTAAACAACCTACCTGACCGGCGGGATTGGCGGTGCAGGTGGGCTCCCGGGTCCTGGGCGGGGCGATCTGACCCCTGGGTGTGCCCCCACGGTGGCCTGGCTCGCGATCGGGGCCCACCGATCGGCGGGCCGGCCTGTGCCATGGGGGCACTCTTTTTCTTCTGCCTTCGCCATGGTCTTCACCCTGCATACCCTGCGCATGGTATGACGTCAGTAGCCGCTGACGCTCTGGCGCATGCGCGGACTTACGCCGGCCTGCAAAGTCCTTTCGGCCCCGGCTGGAGTGGCACCAAAGGACTTTGACGCCAGCCGGCGGAGTGGGCACCACTCTGGCGCGGGCCTAGCCCCTCAATGTGAGGGCTTGGCCCCTAAAGGCGCGGAGAATTCCGCACCTTTGGGGCGGCCCGACGCCGGAGTGGTTCACGCCACTCCGACACGCCAGGACCCCCCCGCCCCGCCGGGTAGGGGAGAATCCCGGCCAATCTCTCCTCATATGTCAAATCCGCCATCACAGGAATCAATCTGCTAAACCTTCGCTGCACTCCCTCTACAGCAAGAACACTCTTTCTCAGATAGAGTGGCCGAAACTGTACACAGTACTCCAGGTGCGGTCTCACCTACTATTCTCTACCCTACTATACCCTATGGACTGACCCGAATACTACTGTGTGCTTCATTCGATGCCAGTGTCTATGTATTTACATTGTGTATCTTGTGGTGCCCTATTATGTATTTTTTTTTCTTTTCATGGATTAAGTGATCTGTTTGAACAGCAGACAGAAAAATAATTTTCACTGTACTTCGGTACACGTGACAATAAACACATCCAATCCAATCACCAAGGCCCTGTATAATTGGAGCAAGACATCCCGTACCAGCCTCCCCGGACAGGCGCCGGAATGTGGCGACTAGGGACTTTTCACAGTAACTTCATTGAAGCCTACTCGTGACAATAAGCGATTTTCATTTCATTTTTCATTTCATTTTTCCCTGTGCCTGTATCCTCTCGCTATGAAGGCCAACATACTATTTGCCTTCTTTGCCACCTGCTGCACCTGTGTGCTTACTTTCAGCGACTTGTGTGCAAGGACACCCAGGCCTTATTACATATTCCGCTTTCTCAATCTACAGCCATTCAGATAATAATCTGCCTTCCTGTATTTGCTACCAAAGTGGATAACCTCACATTTATCCACATTATACTGCATCTGCCATGCATTTGCCCACTCAACTTCTCCAAATCACACTGAAGCATCTCTGCATCCTCCTCCCAGCATGTATCATCTGCAAATTTGGGGATATTACATTTAGTTCCCTCATCTAAATCATGAATATATATTATAAATAGCTGGAGTCCTAGGATTGATCCCTGTTGGGGATAGTGGGGAGCCCACTATTCACTGCTTTCCATTTGGAAAAAAAAACCTTTATTCCTACTCTTTGTTTCCTGTCTGCCAACCAGTTTTCTATTCATTTTGTTTTTAATTCATCCATGGGATGTGGTTCGGCCAGCATTTATTTCCCATTTAAGAGTCAACCACATTGCAGTCAGTCTGGAGTCACATGTAGGCCAAACCAGGTAAGCTGACAGATTTCCTTCCCTAAGGGACATTAGTGAATCAGATGGCGTTTTTACAACAATCGGCAATGGTTTCATGGTCACCATTTAGATTTTTAATTCCAGATTTTTTTTAAATTCAAATTTCACCATCTGTCATGGTGGGATTTGAACCCGGGTCCCCAGAGCATGACTCTGGGTCTCTGGATTACTAATCCAGTGACAATAGCACTACGCCACTGCCAAGCTTTAATTTTCATACTAATCTCTTATATGGGACATTGTTGAAAGCCTCCTGAAAGTCCAAATAAACCACGTCCACTGGCTCCCCCACGTCAACTCTACTAGTTACATTCTTCATGAATTCCAGTAGATTTCCTCTTTGTAAATCCATGCTGGCTCGGTTTGATCCTGCTGTTCTTTCCCAAGTGTGCTGTTATTAAATCTTTTACAATGGACCACAGCATTTTCCCCAGTGTCCACATCAGGCTAACTGGTCTATAATTTCCTATTTTGTCTCCACCTCCCTTTTTAAATAGTTGAGTTACACTAGCTACCCTCCAATCTGTAGGCACTGTTCCAGAATCTATAGAATATTGGATTTCTATTGATATTTCTATGGTCACTTCCTTAAGTACTCTGGGATGTAGATTATCAGGCCATGGGGATTTATCAGCCTTCAATCCCATCAATTTCCCCACCACCACTTCCCTACTCATACGGATTTCCTTCAGTTCCTTCCTCTCACTAAACCCTGTGTTCCCCAACATTTCGGGTATGTTGTTTACGCCTTCCTTTGTGAGGACAGAACCAAAGTATGCACTTAGTTGGTCAGCTCTTTCTTTATTCAACATTATAAATTCTTCTGTTTCTGAATGTAAGGCACCTGCTTTTGTCTTCACTAATCTTTTTCTCTTTGCGTACCTAGAGAAGCTTTACCAGTGTCATGTGAGAGTACCTTTAAGAAATTGGTGTTTATAAATGGGTGTGTATATAAATATCTGTAGTGAGAGTACCTTTAAGAAATGGGTGTTTACTACTGCAGTGATGTCAGAGAGTGGGTGGAGCTGGGCTGTCAGCTTTTTACTTTCATTTTAGGCTGTTTACTGCAGGGTGTGTTTGCGTTTCATTTTCAGTGTGAGAGCTGAAGCCAGACAGAGCAGCTGTACTGTTGATCTCGGTGCCATGAAAATACTATCTCTTGATCATTTGGTGAATTCAGAATTATAAATGTTTTCAGTAGTGACTTTAACCTGATGTGCTTCTGTTAAAAGGTGTTTCTTTTGTAAGTTATCTGGATGTTAAAAGGACAGCGTAAGCATTACTTAGTGTTGCATTCTTTGGTGGTTGTATTTGAATTGATGGTTGCTAAGATGTTCACTGTATGTTTTAAAAAGGTTAACTTGAGTTCATTGAATAAACATTGTTTTGCTTTAAAAAATACATTTCCATTTCTGCTATATCACTCCTGTAGAGTGGGCCATGTGCTCCCCATACCACAATCTATTAAAAGTTGTGGGTCAGGTGAAAGGGCAGCACGGTAGCATGGTGGTTAGCATAAATGCTTCACAGCTCCAGGGTCCCAGGTTCGATTCCTGGCTGGGTCACTGTCTGTGTGGTGTCTGCACGTCCTCCCCGTGTGTGCGTGGGTTTCCTCCGGGTGCTCCGGTTTCCTCCCACAGTCCAAAGATGTGCGGGTTAGGTGGATTGGCCATGCTAAATTGCCCTTAGTGTCCTAAAAAAATAAGGTTAATGGGGGTGGGGGTTGTTGGGTTACTGGTATAGGGTGGATGCGTTGGCATGAGTAGGGTGATCATTGCTCGGCACAACATCGAGGGCCGAAGGGCCTGTTCTGTGCTGTACTGTTCTATGTTCTATGAACTCCATGGTACACTTTGGGGTTCTCTAAACCCTAGCCCATAACAAATGTCAGCTTTTTATGTTCCCCACCAGCTTACTCTCATACTCTATCTTCCCCTTCTTAATCAATCCCTGAATTTGCTGAATTTTAAACTGCTCCCAATCCTCAGGTCTGCTGGTTTTTCTGACCAATTTGTCTGCCTCTTCCATGGATCGAATACTGGCCTGGATTCTCTGTTTGGTAACCTGGTACTTGGAACATTTTTATTTCCAAATCAGATTTTCCTTGCCATTCCATGGCACGCTGGGATCGGCGCTGCGAGTGTGAGGGGCGGGCCCGAATCTCTTGGGCAGGTCCCGCACCTCTCAGATCGGGGCGTCATTTTTAACTCCACAAGAACATTTGAAGACCAATCATGCAATGTTGTATGGAATGGCTGTTTTGTGATTGATTTTGTTTCGGGATTTTGGTCAAGGTGGTGCTGTGATGGTCCATAGTACAGGGATGGAAAGGCGGGGAATTGTGGAGCAGTGGCGATGTGGGAATATTTTCAGCGGAACCAGGTCCTGATGAACTGCTCGCAGACAGCTCATCCAAAGCCATGATCCCAGACTCCCAGGCAATCCTGCCTGAAGAAAAGTAAAGTTTCTAATGACTTTGTGGCTGAACTTGGTGCCATATCGGCTGAGCGAGCTGCCCGATAAAGCTGTGAGATCTAATATTGTAGTATCCGCTATTTAAAAAATAAAAATCATTCGTTACTTGGATGTGGCTGCCACTGGATGGGCCAGCATTTGTTGCCCATCCCTAATTGCCTTTGAACTGAGTGGCTTGCTAAGCCATTTCAGTGGGAAACAGTCAAGAGTGCATGGATCTGGAGTCACATGTAGGCCCCACCAGGTTAGGGAGGCAGATTCCCTTCTCTGAAGGACATTAGTGAACCCGATGGGTTTTTATGACAATCGCAATGGTTTCATGGTCATCATTCGACTTTTAATTCCTGATTTTTATTGAATTCAAATTTCACCACCTACTATGGTGCGGTCTCGAACCCAGGACCCCAGGGCCCTACCCTGGTCTCTAGATTGCTAATCCAGTGACAATATCACTAAACCACCGCCTCCTATATAATGTGTGAAATACAATTTCTAATGACCACAATGTTCCTCTTCATTCATATTTAATTCATGTCAATTTTGGTTTGATTGTTTAAGTAAAAGTTGTAAAAAGATTAAATCTTGTCCATTGGGTTTTCATTGGGGTTGCTTAGTAAATTTGGTTATTTTGTTTTGTTGATCTTGGTCGGGATCTTAACAAGTAAGGCAGCCTCTGGCAAGCTCCTTGTCGTCTAAGTGTCTCTGGATGTAATTAATTTGGGAGAAATGGGGAAAGTGTAACCTGACCCCTGTTGCAAATTGGTAGGAGCAGCTGCCACCAAAAGCAGGCAACTTTCCATCAGTGGGGAGGGAGGTGATACACATCAAAAGAAATGTGTAAACTCCCAATCATTCACATCCTGTGTTTGAAATGGTGTGAATGAATTGTTGCGCACTATGTATGATTTGACACAGTGTAATATAAATAGCAGATTTTGATGTGGATTCAGAAGTGGTTCCTCTGACTCATGCAAATAAATCATCGACATCTGAGCACCTTCATTTATAGATAATGTGGAGATGCCGGCGTTGGACTGGGGTGGGCACAGTAAGAAGTCTTACACCACCAGGTTAAAGTCCAACAGGTTTGTTTGGAGTCACCAGCTTTCAGAGCGCAGCTCCTTCGGCAGGTGATTCACCTGAGAAAGGAGCAGTGCTTCGAAAGCTAGTGACTCCAAACAAACCTGTTGGACTTTAACCTGGTGCTGTAAGACCTTTTCATGTTCATTTATAGAGTCATAGAGGTTACAGCATGAAAACAGGCCCTTCGGCCCAACTTGTCCTTGCTGCCCAGATTTTACCTCTAAGCTAGTCCCAATTGCCCACATTTGGCCCATAATCCTCTGTACCCAGCATTCCCCTATAACTGTCTAAATGCTTTTTAAAATTGTACCAGCCTCTACTACTGCCTCTGGAAGCTCGTTCCAGACACTCACCGCCATCTGTGTGAATAAATTGCCCCTCTGGACCCTTTTGCATCTCTCCCTCTTACCTTATACTTCTGCCCTCTAGTTTTAGACTCCCATACCTTTGGGAAAAGATGTTACATGCCCCTCATTATTTTATAGACCTCTATAAGATCACCCCTCAGCCTCATAATCTGCAGGTCAAAAATTCCCAGCCTATCCAGCCTCTCCTTATAACTCAGACCATCAAGTCCTGGCAGCATCCTAGTAAATCTTTTCTGCACTCTTTCTATAACAGGGTGACCAGAACTGTGCACAGTATCCCAAGCCTTACTAATGTCTTGTACGGGATGGCATGTGGCGCAATGGTTAGCACTGGGACTGCGGCGCTGAGGACCCGGGTTCAAATTCAGCCCTGGGTCACTGTCCGTGTGGAGTTTGCACATTCTCCCCATATATGTGTAGGTTTCACCCCTACAAACTAACGATGTACAGGTTAGGTGGATTGGTCACGCTAAATTGCCCCTTAGTTGGAAAAAAAAAAATTGGGTACTCTAAATTTATAGAAAAGAAAAAAAACCTATTGTCTTGTACAACTTCAACAAGATGTTCCAACTCCCGTATTCAATGTTCTGACCAATGAAACCAAGCATGGTGAATGCCTTCTTCACCACCCTGTCCACCTGTGACTCCATTTGCAAGGAGCTATGAACCTGTACTCCTGGATCTCTTTGTTCTATTTGTCGAGCTTTGACAAAGAGTCATCGGACTTGAAACATTAGCTCTTTTCTCTCCCTACAGATGTTGCCAGACTTGCTGAGATTTTCCAGCATTTTCCCTTTCGTTTCAGATTCCAGCATCCGCATTAATTTGCTTTTATCTCTTTGTTCTCTAGCTCTCCGCAACACCCGACCATTAACTGAGTATGTCCTGTCCGGATTCGATCTGCCATTTCTCACTACCATTTATTGAAAGTGAATATTTGCTAGCCTGGGCCGAGGAACTATGAGCTGACAAAACTGACATGCATAAAAAGTCCCACGTAATGATGATTGGTACATATACAGTCCACATGTTTCCCATAACCACCGCACCCCCTCGATACACCATTGCAGCACACACTCTCCCCACCCCCCAACAAGTAGCCAGAAATTCTCCTGAAAGAACAGAAATAGAGAAAAAACTCATGACCAAAAAGGGACAGAAGATTCTGAAAAATTCCTCTCAGGCATTCAGAAGTGATTCAGAACATGACATTAACCAAGTGTGTATTGTGTTATTATAGTGATTTGATGCTGTGTCATATGCCAAGGGCAGAGATGTGCTGTGATCCATTTAGGGGATATGCTGCCATATTGGTAATGTCAATGGACTATTAAACTAGAGGCCAAGGCCTGGGCCATGGGTTCAGATCCCGTCGTGGCAGCTGATGGAATTTGAATACAATTAATTGGAAAATAAAATAAGGTGTCATGGCATTACCATCAAATTATTATTATACCACCCATTATTCTCCTTTAGGGAAGGGAATCTGCCGTCCTTACCTGGTCTGGCCTACATTTGACTCCAGACCCACAGCGATGTGGTTGACTCTTAACTGCCCTCTGAAATACCTGGCAAGCCACTTAGTTACACCATAAGACCAGAAGACATGGAAGCAGAATTAGGCCACTCAGCCCATCGAATCTGCTCCGCCATTCAATCATGGCTGATATTTTTCTCATCCCCATTCTCCTGCCTTCTCCCCAAAACCCCTGATCCCCTTATTAATCAACAACCTATCTATCTCTGTCTTAAAGACACTCAGTGATTTGGCCTCCACAGCCTTCTGTGGTAAAGAGATCAACAGATTCACCACCCTCTGGCTGAAGAAATTCCTCCTCATCTCTGTTTTAAAGGATGATCCCTTTAGTTGAAGGACAATTAGGCATGGGCATTGTCCTTGTTGGTCTTGATTTTTTTCACATGATTTTTTTTTATTTCAGTAAAGTCTTGGATCTCTTACATCCACCCAAGAGGGCAGACAGGGCACTGGTTTAATGCCCCATCCAATAGATGGCATGTCCGACAGTGCAGCACTCAGTCAGTACAACACTGGAGTGTCTGCCTGGATTTTGCACTCACCTTTCCAGGGTGAAATTTGAATCCACAGTCTTCTGATTCAGGACACCCGACACAGCCACTGAGGCAACAACCACTTAGAAGAAAGACAATGTTACATAGATACATGGAACATACAGTGCAGAAGGAGGCCATTCGGCCTATCGAGTCTGCACCGACCCACTTAAGCCCTCACTTCCACCCTATCCCCATAACCCAATAACCCCTCCTAACCTTTTTGGACACTAAGGGCAATTTAGCATGGCCAATCCACCTAACCTGCACGTCTTTCGACTGTAGAAGGAAACCGGAACGCCCGGAGGAAACCCACAAAGGCACAGGGAGAACGTGCAGACTCTGCACAGACAGTGACCCAACGGGGAATCGGACCCTGGCATTGTGAAGCCACAGTGCTAGCCAGTGTGCTACCGTGCTGCCCAATGCACAGGATTTTTAACTCAGTCATAGGATGGAGTCACGGCACACGGCTGGGACAGAATAGAGAGAAACATCCTCAACAACTGGCACATGCTGTACTTGATCTGGAAACACAAACAACAGGTACCAAAATTGGACAAATGCTCAATTTTGCAGCATTAATATCCTTGACTTCGACAATCACAAAGGCAAAACGAAAATCAGAATCTCATTCAGTGCAATGTCAGGATGCCACAGTTGTGTGGAACACCCTCATCGGCCTGTAAGTAACACCACAAAAGAGCCAAGGCTATCCATCTAAATGAAATGAGAGAAAAAAAAATCTGGATACATTAAAGTGCTCATCTGACAGTCGCCTCAATCCAATGGTCATGTAACTTTTAGAAAAATGCTTAAACTTTTACCTGCTAAATTTCCAATACCGTCTGAACTTCTGGTGGGGTTGTTATTCCCTTTGTTAGTACACATGATCATACGGATATACGAAATGGGAGTGGAAGTAGGTCATTCAGCCTCTCGAGCATGCTCCGCTATCCAATAAGACCATGATTGATCTGTTTGATCAGTCTGTCTGTAAACAATGGGCTGAATTCTCCGCGTTCGGGATTCTCCGTTTTTCCGGCAGCCCGGGGGTTTCCCGATGAAGTGCGGCTGCCCCACAATGGGAAACCCCATTGACCAGCCAGCGAAACGGAGAATCCCAACGGCGTGCCGCACCAGATTTCATCCTTGGGTCATACCCTATCTGTTGCCAGGATTTGTTGAAATTCTTCCATTAGCTTTTGAGATATATTGGCCGGTTTTCTCCGTTCCACCGCACCAGATAGGGAATGATCCAAGGAAGAACAGATTAGCTTTTGTCAAAGATGCCATGGGGGTTGTTTGGAGGGACATAACCTGACATGAAGGGTATGAGGGGGAGGATGGTCATGAAGTGGCACGTGTTGACATGGATGGGGCATTGGGTGTGTGGGGGTTGAGGAGGTGAGAGTGGAGGGCTGGTCTTTGTTTTGCTATCATTATTACAAGGGTCCCACAACACCAAGGTGAGCTTTATAAACAGCCCGTCTCGGCATGCAGCAACTCCTTTGACTGCCTCTGAACTCTTTCGGGGAGTAGCAGCCCCAACTCCAGATGACACCCGCACCACCCTGTAATTCTGTAATGCTCCTTTGCGATCATCATTCGATCAGAATTGTCTCCAGGAGAAGACAGCAGTTTCAGTATGCCCCCTCCACAGGTACCCAACATAATAGTGCAAGTTAGATCCTTCACAGCAAAGCTATGTACTCTTTGTAGCATGATGTTTTTATGACTTCATGACAAATAGAACACAGTAGAAACTGCCCCCCTTTCCCCACTCCTTCCCCCAATTTGTTTCTAAATCAGCCCTCTGCCTGCTAATCTTGACCCAACGTTTAGATCCTTACCCACTGTAAAATCGTCCCTGTCGAGATTTCTGCTCTCGTTGTATTCGGATGTTCTCGAGTTTGAGGGGGCTCGGGATGAATCCAATTTCACAGCCCTCCTTCACCAGTCGCCCTATCCACCAGTCATTGTTGTACTTCTGTCAAAACAGATGGAAATGACAACATCAAAATGTGACACAACATTAAAGGTGTTGAAGTTAAATTGAATTGTTATTATCGTTTCAATTGCATTAATTCTCCTGCGATCTACTGTTCACGGTTACCAAATATGTTCCAAAACACAACGCAAGAGCAAAAAAGAAGCAATACGCACACGGGGCGATTTATTGGAAACGTTTCTAAGTGTGATAGTGAGCAGGATTGCCACGAGCTTCGGAACACTTGACCCAACAAGGCCATCAACGTTGTCAAACGGTAACTGGTCGACTTAAAGAGGCCCCACGGGCTTCACGCACCCAGCAGCTTCCTGGGAGTAGCACTCAAACCTATCCTGTAGAGCAAACCCCACACAGCTCGCTGCCATGCAAGGAGACCAGCCCCACGAGTCGGGGATGCCAGCCTGGCCAAATTGCTGAATGCATCAAGACCAGGCAGGATGCCCTGTTCCCCCGAGGGTCAGTCACAAGGGCAGCCAGTGCCACCAGGAAGTCGCAGCATCTGTCAGCTCGGGGAGCAGCACCAAGGACGACCGGCACACAGTGCCACAAGAAGATTAACAACCTCCACCGTGCCGGACAGAAGGGCTGGCGGCGGCCCCTGGCACTGCCTCCGCCCAAAAGCTAACTCCACCTCTGATGTGCATCCTGGGGACACACCTTGATGCAGTGGCAGAGCACGGAAGGCTAAGCAGGTCGAGGATCAGTGAGAGGGCACTGAGGGGAAAGGAGAGTAAGGGGGCGGAGAATCGGGCAACGCCATCAAGGGCTGGGGCAGTTGTGGGACATAGATGAACGCATTAAATGACGTTGCACCCATGAAATATTATGCCTCTGGCACTTTCTTCCGCAATGCGGGCTGACCTACCAATTTTCCGCCCCACTTCACCGGGCATGCACCCCCGCCCCCATACTACCCCAGGAACACGACGTAGATGATGGGTGTGAGCAAGCACTCAGGCAGGAGTCAGACTATGGCATAGATTGAGGAGCACCAGCGCTCAGCAGATTATGATCACCCCCTGCCTTCGACAGAGGCCTGCTGATAGTGCTGACACAGTCCCATCATCTTGGAGAGATGTCATACAGACCCTGGGAGGGTGGGACAAGGTGGGGGGGTGGGGGGCGGGGGGCGGAGGGGGCAGGGGAAGCGATGGTGGAAGATGCCACATCCTGTGTGAAGAGAGCGAAGATGAGGGCCTCCCTGGCCCTCCGGGCTTGCCAGACCCTCACCGCTGTCACCTGCCCACCATTCTCCAGCTGCTCCTGCCGTTCCTCCTCGGGGTTGTCTCCATCGCCACCAAAGCGGTCCAGGCATTGGAATCACATTTTGAGGAGTCGGCTGCACTGTTCAATGACAGTCCGGGTGGCTGCATGGGCCTTATTGTATCGTTCTCCGCATCAGTCCCGGGGCTCCATAATGGGGTCATTATCCAGGTCCTCAGCGGGTACCCCTTATCACCCAGGAGCCAACCGGCCATCCTGGGGTGGTCGTTGAAGAGGTTGGGAATGTCTCACTGCCCCAGGACGTAGCTGTCATGTACATTCCCTGGGAAGCGTACACACATGTGATCATGATCTTAGGATGGTGGTCACACACAAGCTGGATGTTCAGCGAATGGAACCCCTTCCTGTTGATGTAGGGCACTCCCAGATGACCCAGTGCACGCAAGGCAACATCTGTGCCATCTGGACCTGTGACACCAGGTCAAAGTTTATATAGTTAGTGTGCGTGCAAACAGGGCATCCGTGAACGTACAGATGCATTGTGGGTCGTAGCTTGTGAGATGCCACACAAGTCTCCGCTCGAGCCCTGGAATGACCCTGAGACCTAAATGTTCGGGGCTGCAGTGACCTTGAAGGTCACCGGGAACGGATAGCCTCTCCTCCACATGGTGCCAAGTCCAAGATATCATCCATCTGCACGGAATTGGAGAGGGTGTGAGACTGGGATCAGTGGTGTCTTCCACCCTGGGACCCCCCCATTCCCTACATCATCTGCCATCCAACAAGCCCTGCCCACACACCCCTGGCTGCAGTGGGGGCCCCTGGTCACCGGACCCCAGACTCCCACACATAAATGTTACCTAGACCGGGCACTGGTCCTCTCGCCAGTGCACACACCCACCCTCTAGGCACGGAGATATCCCCAGTGCTGGGGCCCAGTCCCTGGGTGTCCGAATGTTGGCTGGTGTTGCTTCCTGCAGTGCTCAGGCACAGTGACCAGGTATCACCGTCCGATTAGGATGCTGGGTAATAAACTCCACACGCTACATGGCCCGCCTATCCACGGGAGTCTACTTGGGTATGAAGTGCTCACTTAACACTGATTGCTAGGTCCCTATTAGTAATAGCCTTCAGCCGCATGGCCAGGGCCACCACAGTCTGTGGGAAGTATGGGTGGCAGTGGGAAAGACAGGCAGGAGCTGGGGACGCCCCG
Organism: Scyliorhinus canicula; assembly: GCF_902713615.1. NCBI lineage: Eukaryota > Metazoa > Chordata > Chondrichthyes > Carcharhiniformes > Scyliorhinidae > Scyliorhinus > Scyliorhinus canicula. The sequence goes on from NC_052147.1 coordinate 263,307,188, forward strand.
TAATGGCTACACAAGTCCCAGGGGGTAGCATGGTGGACCCGCGGGCTCTGAGATACCCAGCCCCCAGCCTAGAGGCGATGGCCCCCCTCTCCCCCAACCGATGGCATCCCACCCCGACCGAGGCTGCCCTCCACAGGACTCCAAGCACCCGGGCAGCAACCGCAGTGCCCCTGGGCCCATTGTCTGGGAGTGAAAATGGCTTCTCACTTCCTCGCATCCCTGCAGCAGCTATTCCACCAGTTTCACGTTTTTAAAAAGGTGTACTAATCGGCACCCACGTGACCTCTTGCTGGGGTGGTGGTGCATGGTAGCACAGTGGTTAGCACTGTTGCTTCACAGCACCAGGGTCCCAGGTTCGATTCTCGAGGTCACTGTCTGTGGGGAGAATACACGTTCTCCCCGTGTCTGCGTGGGTTTCCTCCGGGTGCTCCGGTTTCCTCCCACAAGTCCCGAACACCCAGTGCACGCAATCTGGGAGTGCCCTACATCAACAGGAAGGGGCTTCACTCCCTGAACATCCAGCTTGTGTGTGACCACCATCCGAAGATCATGATCATGTGTGTACGCTTCCCAGGGAATGTACATGACAGCTACGTCCTGGGGCAGTGAGACATTCCCAACCTCTTCAACGACCACCCCAGGATGGCCGGTTGGCTCCTGGGTGATAAGGGGTACCCGCTGAGGACCTGGATAATGACCCCATTATGGAGCCCAGGGACTGATGCGGAGAACAATACAATAAGGCCCATGCCGTGCTTGTTAGGTGAATTGGACATTCTGAATTCTCCCTCTGTGTACCCGAACAGGCGCCAGAATGGGGCGACTAGGGGATTTTCACAGTAACTTCATTGCAGTGTCAATGTAAGCCTACTTGTGACAATAAAGATTATTTGTAATATTATTATTATTAGTTCACTGGAGGCTGTTAGAAGGTGGGGGCAGGGGGTCACTCCCATTAATTATATGGAGATTGGCCTTAAGTGGTGATTATTGGTTTCTTGCCATGCCACAGATGGATCCTAATGTCACCGAGGGATACGGCCTGTTAGATTGCAAACCGATTGGCACCGGGCGCGGTTCCCAATTTTAGCCTCTAAAGGTCTCGTCACGCCCTCGCTCAAGCACAATGCAGCCATTACATCGCACCCACAATATTATTTCACAGTTAAAGCATGTCATAGGTTTGTGACGTGGGCTCCTGATACTAAACTGGAATGCGTCAGCCTGCTCTTCCATTACTTTGCACTGATTAGTGGCAAATTAAAATGCAACTCTGACAAGATGAAATATAAGCCATTTTCGCATCTTAAAAGGAACACACTTATGCAATTATCATGGGTCACCTTGCTTTAATCTATTTTCCCATGAAATAAATATTACTAAATATATTTGAATACATTTCTCCAATTATGCTTTTCATAGCAACACATCCCAATTACGTAGAGATGCCAGGGAGGAAATGAGCTGATGTAACACAATAGGAATAAAAAGGTTATTCCCACTCCAGCTTTACAGAACAGGAGCTTGCTTCCCAGCCCCTCCCTGAATAAAATAAACACAACTCTTGTTCAGAACATCTGATTATTCTTGAAACACCCTCACCTTGTGCATATCCATAAATGTTTTATTTGGGGAGCAGCAATAAAACCTGTCTTTTTGTAAGTTGTATACATCTCTTAACTGATAAAATAGAGAGTGCAAAGACTGAGACAGTGCCGCTCTTCAAGTCGCACAATACAACTCTCACTTTCTGCCACAAATATGAGGGCTCGGGAAGAGATTATTGTGGTGTTGGGGGTTTAGTGCTCCTCCAGAGGGGAGTTGAGAGGTGGTTGGGGAGCGGCTGCATTTGATCAAGTGGGAGAGTGCGTTGCGACTTGGCTGCCTTCCCATCTCCATTCGAATAAACCAGGGCGGGAACACTGGTAAACATCATTCCTGCCAAGAAGCGAGTTGCGGCCCGTAAGTGGGATATTAATGCCGAATTAAGCCCACCGCCTATCCATTGACTCTATCTGAAATGAAAATGAAATGAAAATCACTCATTGTCACGAGTAGGCTTCAATGAAGTTACTGTGAAAAGCCCCTAGTCGCCACCTTCCGGCACCTGTCCGGGGAGGCTGGTACGGGAATTGAACCATGCTGCTGGCCTGCTTGGTCTGCTTTAAAAGCCAGCGATTTAGCCGAGTGAGCTAAACCACCCCCTGAATTAAATGGTGCTTTCCCGAGGTCTCTACACCTATCTACACCTCCTGCTGCCTTGGGAAAGCGGGCAGCGTAATTAAAGACCCCTCCCACCCGGCTTATTCTCTCTTCCAACCCCGTCCATCGGGCAGGAGATACAAAACTTTGAGAACATGCATCAATAGATTCAAAAGCAGCTTCTTCCCCGCTGTTACCAGACGCCTGAATGGCCGTCTTAAGCACTGAACTGATCGCATCACACATCTTCCCCACAGTTGTAGAACTATATTCCGTATGCTGCACCCGATGTCTTATGTTTATGTATTTACATTGTGAATTCTAATATGTTCTATGTGTTTACGTATGCAGCAATCTGCCTGGACTATGCGCAGAACAATGCTTTTCACTGCACCTCGGTACATGTGACAATAAATAAATCAGATCAAATCAAATTGAGAGCCTCATCCTGTGGCCACGGCTGAATACACGTAGTGAGTGGGGGGCTCATCATGTAAACCGTACAACATCAAAGGGGCGCTTGCTCAAAGGCACTCAATGCCTGATCAAGGTACCAGTGATGGGAAGACGGCTGGGGCTGTCCTGAAGCTAACCACCCCATTATCTTTGTTCTGAGCTCACTCATGCTCCAGCCGGAGACCCCATCCCTGAGCCACCACATCCTGCCCTTACTCACCTGTAAGGTCCCTTGGTAATCCTAGGCTTCTCCACGTGTCCTTTAACAGTGGCAGCCAGCAGGAAGATAGTGCTGTGGGCAGCAGAGAGCTGCTGGCAACTGATTGGCCAGCAGATGAGGGGGTGGACGTGACCTCCCCCCGCCCCCTCCCCTCAAATTCCACCACCCCCCCCAATGGGTTGGTGAATACCATAAAAGGACCAACGCTGGCCACTTAAGTGCTCACCAATTCCATCAGGTTTTCCCCGACAGAGGTAACGAGGGACTTGTCGAGCGAGAATACTGTCGCCATGATTATTCCACCCTCGGTCACATAATTTAAATTGGAAGTTGATTTAAACTCACTGGATGGCATTTAACTTAGGAAGCATTGAAACTATAGAAATACTGATAATAAAGAAAAATGTTCAAACTCCATGCAGTAAATTTGCACTCAAGGTGTCACTGAACCTGATTATGTTATTTATTCGCAAGGCTTAAAATGTTCAATCTCTTCACTCCCACAAAGTTTTGGTCCATTATTTCTTCACCTATCTGGTACAACAAGGTGGAAAAAGGGTGTCACTGTTTCCCTTCCTCCTCAGCATCATGATGTTGTGCTTTTCTGTTTCGGACTGAGAACGTTGGCTTCACGTCACTCTAAAGGAAATTCATCCAGATAGCGTTTCAGCGCTAACAGCGGTACAAGCCCATCGATTTTAATGGTTCAGTTACTGATCCTAACCTTCAACTAGCATAATAATGACTGGCATTTTCTCAAATCAATGATAATTGAAGCAGCTTCTGCTGGCAATAATGCTGTTTAGATACGTAGTGATGACAGAATCTACGTCAGGCTGAATTTTAACCAACAAGGCAGGGGCAGGTACTGGTGCGTTTGTGAGGGTAAAAAACTGAAAACATGCAGGCAAGTCGGAAACTCGAAATGTCCTCGATCACTTCCACATTTAACCGGTCGGTGCATTTCGAAGGTTTGTAGGAAACCCTGATGGGGATGGCAAGGCAGGTTTATGAATTAAATATGTAAAAAAATAAATTGAAAACTGATTTAACTCTGCATTCTGGCTTCAAAGGCCAGCGAAAAGGTTTCCTGACTTGTCTGAAACTCGCCTGGTCAATAAGGTGAGAATACAGTGGGGACTGACAGGATTGTGAAACTGGCAGGCTGGGAAGTATTTAGAACATAGAACATTACAGCGCAGTACGGGCCCTTCGGCCCTCGATGTTGCGCCGACCTGTGAAACCATCTGACCCCAATCTGACCTACACTATTCCATTTTCATCCATACGTCTATCCAGTGACCACTTAAATGCCCTTAAAGTTGGCGAGTCTACTACTGTTGCATGCAGGGCGTTCCACACCCCTACTACTCTCTGAGTAAAGAAACTGCCTCTGACATCTGTCCTATATCTACCACCCCTCAATTTAAAGCTATGTCCCCTCGTGTTGGTCATCACCATCCGAGGAAAAAGACTTTCACTGTCCACCCTATCTAACCCTCTGACTATCTTATATGTCTCTATTAAGTCACCTCTCAGCCTTCTCCTCTCTAACAAAAACAACTTCAAGTCCCTGAGCCTTTCCTCGTAAGACCTTCCCTCCTTACCAGGCAACATCCTAGTCAATCTCCTCTGAACCTTTTCCAAAGCTTCCACATCCTTCCTATAATGTGGTGACCAGAACTGCACGCAGTACTCCAGGTGCAGCCGCACCAGAGTTATATACAGCTGCAGCATGACCTTGTGGCTCCGAAACTCAATCCCCCTGCTGATAAAGGCTAGCACACCATATGCCTTCTTAACAGCCCTATTAACCTGGGTGGCAACTTTCAGGGATTTATGTACCTGGATGCCGAGATCTCTCTGTTCATCTACGCTACCAAGAATCTTGCCATTAGCCCAGTGCTCTGCATTCCTGTTACTCCTTCCAAAGTGAACCACCTCACACTTTTCCGCATTAAACTCCATCTGCCACCTCTCAGCCCAGCTCTGCAGCTTATCTATGTCCCTCTATATCCTATAACATCCTTCAGCACTATCCACAACTCCACCGACCTTCGTGTCATCTGCAAATTTACTAACCCATCCTTCTACACCCTCTTCCAGGTCATTTATAAAAATGACAAACAGCAGTGGCCCCAAAACAGATCCCTGCGGTACACCACTAGTAACTGAACTCCAGGATGAACATTTGCCATCAACCACCACCCTCTCTCTTCTTTCAGCTAGCCAATTACTGATCCAAACCGCTAAATCACCTTCAATCCCATACTTCCTTATTTTCTGCAATAGCCTACCGTGGGGAACCTTATCAAACGCCTTACTGAAATCCATATACACCACATCAACCGCTTTACCCTCATCCACCTGTTTGGTCACCTTCTCAAAAAACTCAATAAGGTTTGTGAGGCATGACCTACCCTTCACAAAACTGTGTTGACTATCGCTAATCAACTTGTTCTTTTCAAGATGATTATAAACCCTATCTCTTATAACCTTTTCCAACATTTTACCCACAACCGAAGTAAGGCTCACAGGTCTATAATTACCAGGGTTGTCTCTACTCCCCTTCTTGAACAAGGGGACAACATTTGCTATCCTCCAGTCTTCCGGCACTATTCCTGTCGACAAAGACGACATAAAGATCAAGGACAAAGGCTCTGCAATCTCCTCCCTGGCTTCCCAGAGAATCCTAGGATAAATCCCATCTGGCCCAGGGGACTTATCTATTTTGACATTTTCCAAAATTGATAACACCTCCTCCTTTTGAACCCCAATTCCATCTAGCCTGGTCGACTGAACCTGAGTATTCTCCTCGACAACATTGTCTTTCTCCAGTGTAAACACTGATGAAAAATATCCATTTAACGCTTCCCCTATCTCCTTTGATTCCACACACAACCTTCCACTACTATCCTTGATTGCCCTAATCTTACTCTAGTCATTCTTTTGTTCCTGATATACCTATAGAAAGCCTTAGGGTTTTCCTTGATCCTATCCGCCAACGACTTTTCGTGTCCTCTCCTCGCTCTTCTTAACTCTCCCTTTAGGTCCTTCCTGGCTAACTTGTAACTCTCAAGTGCCCTAACTGAGCCTTCATGTCTCATCCTAACATAAGCCTTCTTCTTCCTCTTGACAAGTGCTTCAACTTCCTTAGTAAACCACGGTTCCCTTGCTCGACAACTTCCTCCCTTTGTATATTTGTATACTGAAACAGGATAGCTGCCGCCTTGCGTCAGTGAAAGACATTCACTCACTGGACTTGTTCTGAGACTGTGCTTTCACTTGCTTTGGAGATGATTTCTAAACTTGAGGTTATTCTGACTATTTTGGACTTGTCTCACTTTGACCCTGCCATCAGGCAGCAGCTTAGGCAGTGCTACTTTGCACCTCTAGTGGGGTAAAAAAATGGAACACCAGGAACACCAACAGCAGCAAAAGCAACAAGCAGCAGCATCAGTTGCTTTGTCCTCAGCTGCTTGCTGCTCCACAGGACAAGAGGAATGCACACAAAGCTCCAGCTTGAAGAAGGCAATAACCACACCATAATTTAGCCATCCCCTTCGAGGCCCCATCAAGGTGTTTATCTGCACTGATGGAGGCTGCGTATGAACCATGTGATGACGCTTCCTCAGAGTGTGCAACTTCCTCTGAGGAGTCCTCAGCTGCCTCCTGCTCCAGCTTCTGTGTCAAGCTTGAGCAACCTGCAGGAGGTGGCAAAGAAATTAGAACTGACATGGGGAGAGGGTTTAAAGTCATTATTATAGGAGTTTGTGGTGACAATAATCAATGTAAGTGATTGATGTCAAAGGGAGACCCCCCCCCTGGTGGGTCGGAGAATCACCCGGGGCCGGTGTCAATCCCGCCCCTACTGTGTCCCGAATTCTCCGCCCCCCGAGATTCGGCGGGGGCGGGAAATGCGCCGCGCGGGTCGGCGGGCCCCCAATCTCCAGCCCGCGATGGGCCTAAGTCCCGCCGCTGACAGGCCTTTCCCACCGGTGGGAATCAAAACACCTACCTGACCGGCGGGATTGGCAGCGCGGGCAGGCTCCGGGGTCCTGGAGGGGGGGGGGAGGTGGTCGCGGGGCGATCTGACCCCGGGGGGTGCCCCCACGGTGGCCTGGCCCACGATCGGGGCTCACTGATCGGCGGGCGGGCCTGTGCCGTGGGGGCACTCTTTTTCCTCCGCCCCGCCATGGCCTTCACCATGACGGGAGCGGAAGAGACCCCGTCCCCTGCGCATGCGCCGGTATGACGTCAGCAGCCGCTGACGCACTGGCGCATGCGCGGACTTCCGCCGGCCGGCTGGGCCTTTTGGCCCCGGCTGGCGGGGCGCCAAAGGCCGTTCGCGCCGGCCGGCGGAGCGGGAGCCACTCCGGCGCGGGCCTCACCCCTCAATGTGAGGGCTTGGCCCCTAAAGGTGCGGAGAATTCCGCACCTTTGGAGATGCCCGACGCTGGAATGGTTCACGCCACTCCGTCCTGCCGGGACCCCCGCCCCGCCGTGTAGGGGAGAATCCCGGCCCTCGTCTAACGAATTTGCCTGAATTTTTCAAGGAGGTCACTAGGTGTATAGATGAGGGCGGCACAGTTGATATTGTCTACATGGACGTCTGTAAGAATTTGACAAGGTCTCGCATGGGAGGTTGGTCCAGAAGGTAAGAGCCCATGGGATTCTGGGCAATTTGGTATTGAATCCAAATTTGGTTTAGTGGCAGGAAGCAGAGGATGTTGGTCGTAGGTTATTTTTGTGACTGGAAATCTGTGTCCAATGGTATTCCACAGGGATTGCCGTTGGGTCCCTTGTTGTCTGTAGTGTATATTTATGATCTGTACATGAATGTGGTAGGTATGATCAGCGACTTATAAAGCAACAGCAAAGTCCACTCCAAGGTAGGTTCCATTCCTGAACAACTTCCAGCCTTTCCACATTTCAAACGAGTGCCAAAGAGTTTTAATTCCCTCTTAGTGAAGCTCGTTGACTTACTTCTTTAATATGTAGAAAGTCTTTGGCATCAAAAGACATGGCAGTTCCTGGGACTGGTACATCTTCATCCAGAGCTCCACAATAGGTGACATTTGTTCTTACAGCAAATGCAACTGGTTTGCTCTAAAACAATAAAATACACAGAGTCAGCACTGGAGTTCATCTACATTGTATGTTTAGAGTAAGTTTAAATGGTTTTGCTTTTATACTGACGCTAAACAATTGTGGTGTATATTTAAATATTTATTGCTTTTAAGCATCTCTGACAATAATTCTGAAGAAATGCAACCCCACACTTGTAAATGTTCACGTTCAGTGCCAGGGTGACCATACAGCAGGAGTTAAGACTTATCACACTTTTAAAGATCTACTAATTACTGGAATGACCAAGCCTTAACTTTTTCTGTGTTTTTTAGTGGGTACCATCACATAAATACTCCACCTTCACTCTCTTCCATTTGTTTCAATGGTGAGATACCAAAACCTTTGGATTCTTACAGAAACCTCCTAACTTCCAAGTGTGAACTGAAATAGAAAATGGCATCTGATTTACTTTTTAATATCAGTGAACACTGATACCCTCATGGAGCATAATTTTACAGTCCCCCACCAGTGGGTGTGTTAACGGGGTGTAGGGCCATAAATTCCCCAGGTAGTCCTTCCGGCGGCCTTCTGCACGTGCCCGACTTGTCCACAATTTTATGTGGGTTGGGCGAGGCCTAGGATGGCCTTGCTGCATTCACTCCAATTGAAGTCCTTAAGAGGCCAATTATGGCCACTCAAAGGCTGCTTCGCACTTGGCCTCAATTCAGGACAGGAGGAAGCCTGGCTGACCATTCTGCTTGCACCTTGGGTAAAAGGTGCCTACCTCAAGGAACCCCTATCCAACTTGGCCAGCAACTCCCACACCCTTCACTCTCCCCACCGCTGCCAACATCTGCCCCCTGCAGGTGCTCACTCTCCCCCCCCCCCCCCCCCCCCCCCCACCTCCCCAAACCCCACTCCGGATTTCCCTCGCCACCATGAGGGAAAGTGAGAAGAAGTTTTCTTCGGGAAGGTCTGACCATCATGACGTCAAGAAGGCCTAATGGACAAGTTGGCCATTTCCTTCCCGACAATTCCGTACACTTGCATGTTCGTATGCCCCACCTCAAGCCCAGTTTTAGAATTATTAATACAGCCTTTAACCAGCATCAGAACAGAAACTAAGTGATTGCCCAGAAGTTGAATTTATCTACTTAGCTATCAAGGAGCACAAAAAAATCACTGAAGGTCAGCTTTTTAAAGTTTCGACCTTATATGTGTACTCGTATTTCTGATATCTTTCAATGTTCAATTACCATGTTTGAGGATAACACATAGCGGAATTATTTGTAACAAAATCATACTGGGCCTTTTATTCTCCTGAAGCAGGTTGACCTCTGCCAGAATCAGTATCCCCTTACTTTGGCTCTTTCAAGTTGTACTGCTGCTTGCTGCTCTGATTCGCGTCGAACCCCATCACGATCCTCCTCCAGGGAAGCATCAGAATCGGATGGCCTGCTAGTGTAAGAGTCTGCTGAACCCTACAATAAAAACCAGAGGAGCAAAAGTTAAATGAGAACTCACAAGGAAAGTGACTATGTTGCGTGATTTAAAAAAAAATTTAATGCCAAAGAAAAGTGAGTTTATATTGTAATTAAATGGGCCTTTATTAAAGGCAAATTGCCTATAGTGTGCACCAATGTTTAAAAGAAATATTGAGGGCAACACAGTGGTGCAGTGGGTTAGCATTGCTGCCTCACGCCGCCAAGGTCCCAGGTTCGATCCCAGCTCTGGGTCACTGTCCGTGTGGAGTTTGCACATTCTCCCTATATTTGCGTGGGTTTCGCCCCCACAACCCAAAGATGTGCAGAGTAGGTGGATTGGTCACACTAAATTGTCCCTTAATTGGAAAATATGAATTGGATACTCTATAAAAAACATTTTTTTAAAAAGAATATTGAAAGTGAGCAAATTCCACGCTATTAGATTTTTGAAATCCCAACATGGTCGAAGCAAGAGTATGCTGATGGGAGAAGGTTGATTAATCAGAGAACTCAGAACAAAGAAAAGTACAACACAGGAACAGGCCCTTTAGCCCTCCAAGCCTGTGCTGATCATGATGCCCTAACTAAAAACAAAATCTGCCCATACTCGGTCGGTGTCCCTTATTTTCCTCCCTATTCATTTATCTATCTAGATGCCTCTTAAATGCTGCTAATGTGCCTGCTTCCACCATATCCTCTGGCAGCGCGTCCCAGGCACCCACCACTCTCTGCGTGAAAAACCTACCCCGCACATCTCCCTTAAACTTTCCCCCTCTCACCTTGAACCTGCGCCCCCTTGTAACTGACATTTCCACCCTTGGAAAAAGCTTCTGACTATCCAGCCCGTCTATGCCTCTCATAATTTTGTCGACCTCTATCAGGTCTCCCCTCAGCCTCTGTCTTTCCAGTGAAAACAGTCCTAGCGTATTCAACCTCTCCTCATGGCCAACACCCTCAAAACCAGGCAACATCCTTCTTTGCACTCTTTCCAAAGTCTCCACGTCCTTCTGATAATGTGATGACCAGAACTTTTTTCTTTAATTTGGAGCACCCAATTATTATTTTTTTCCAGTTAAGGGGCAATTTAGCGTGGCCAATCCACCTAACCTGCACATCTTTGGGTTGTGCAGGTGAAACCCACCAGGACATGGGGAGAATGTGCAAACTCCACACGGACAGTGACGCAGGGCCGGGATTCGAACCTGGGTCCTCAGCTCCGCAGTTCCAGTGCTAACCACTGCGCCACATGCCGCCCCTTGTGGTGGCCACAACTGCAGAAATTTTGAAAGGGTGGTAGGTTTGATTATTAGACGTTTTTAAGTTAATCTCCAACCCCCCTCCCCACACCCGCATGCATTTCACAAGGAGATTCGCCAGTCGGTAATCCCAGCATTACCTATTGAGATTGTCACCAGAGTGAGGAGAATACTTTTTAAAAATCACCCGTTTGAATCAAATTATATGCAATAAAAGTGCACCATGTTCTGAAAAAGAGTTTGTCATAATAGCTAAAACAATGACTGTTGCCTCTCCAAACAGAGCACGAACATAATCTTCCCAGATTAATGGTACAGCTTAAACTGTATAGCTGGCCATTATATCGTTACTTGTGGTTGAAGATACTTTAAACTGAGTCTGTGCAAATGATGCTGCAGTAGAAAGTTAGTCACATTGAAGTAGTTAAACAGTCAAGTTTTAAAACAAATTTTAACCAACGCACCGTGACACAGAAGCAGATATCAGGGAAGTTGGCCAAAAAGCTTGCTCAAAGAGGAGGGTTTCAACGAGTATCTTAAAAGGAAAAAGTGTGAAGTGGAGGTGCGGAGAGGTTTATGTTGTTTAATGGAGATATTCTGACTCTGTGACATTCCAATGAGACGCGGGATACATTATCACAGGAAGTAATTCAATGTCACACAATCTTACCCTTGGTAAGATATGGACACAGTAAGACATGTTCCAATGAAGCTGCTGAGTTCTTTACCTCAGCAGACTTGGTAAATATTCTGTATTCACACAACAAGACCAAGAACATTTTAGATTGAAACTCTAGCACTTAGGGTCAAGGCAGCTCAGGGCAGGATCACTAATGGTTGGGTAAAGGAAATGAAGGCTGTTCCATAAGTTAGAATTGGAGGCATCCAGAGACCATGAGAGGTCGTAGTGCAGAAGGATGTCACAGAGATAGGGAGATGTGTGGCCTTGGAGAGACTGGAACGTGATTTGAACGTAAGGATGAGAATTGCCCGTGTAGTTCAGTGACGTGTATACAGGATATGTTGCAAATTGGAATGCAGACAGCGGTATTTTGATGAGATTAAGTTATCGGAATTTAAAATTATAGCGTAGAAGGAAGGAGGCTGGACACGAAAGCTTCGTAATAGTAAAGTTGAATTTCTAAGGCACCCTTTACGACCACATGGCATCCCAAAGCATGTATTGTGATGATATGCATAAGCAATTTTGTATATATCGTACGTGACCTCCGACCACCAGGTGGCAGTGTAAACCTACCATGTGACTCTGTGCCTCGGGAAGGGGGGAGTAAGTTGTGTTGGTGGATAGACGTATTTTGCAGTAGCTCTAGAATAGTTAGTGTTAGTTGTTCATTAGATTTTTATTGGGGTTATCTTTACCATGTAGTAGATTCATAATAAATTATTTTAGCTAGTTAAGAACTAGATCTTCTGTAACGCATCATTCACACCGGCTAGTCTACAGAACATGACATGTATCAGCCAATGAGACACTTAGGAAGGGCAATCACCGTTGTAATGAAAAACACTCAGCAACCAATTGCTTACAGCAAGTTCCCACAAGCAGCAATGTGATGATGAACAGGTATTTAATTTTGTGATGTTACTGGCCAGGGCAGCAGGGATAATTCACCTGCACCTCTTCACATTACTTTTACACGGGATCTTTTACATCCACTTGTGAGGGCAGATGAAGCTCTCAGTTCAATATCTCATCTGAAAGGCAGCACCTCCAACAGTGCAACACAGACATCAACTGAGCCATGGCTCACAGCACCCAGGCCTGGAACGAACAAAAGTATGGATGAGGGTTTCTTCGAAAATAACTTTTTTTTTCATTCTAGGAAAACTTTGGATTACTTAATACAAACTGCAAGATGGTAAAGAAACGGAAAGACATTGGACGGGATTTTCTGGTCTCGCCACCACCATCACTCGAAGGCCCTCCCCCCGCCCCCCCCCCCCCCCCCCCCCCCCCCCCCACCCACCATCACAACCTCCCCCCCCGCCACCGGTGCAACTTGTTTTCTGGCAAACAGGTTTATTTGGAATCACGATTTACCTGATGAAGGAGCTACGCTCCGAAAGCTCGTAAATCCAAATAAACCTGTTCGACTTTAACCTGGTGCTGTAAGACTATTTACTGCGCCGACCCGAGTCCAAAGCCGGCTTCTCCACATCATGTTTTCTGGCGGCAGAGGTGACTCACCGGCGGGATCTTCTGGTCCCGCTAATGCTTACGGCATTTTGCGTGACGTTCCTGCCATGTCGCCGGATAAACCCGTCACAGGGAGTCACTTTAGGCGAGAGCACAGAACATCCTGCAGGCACGAAGGGACAGACAATCCCGCCCAACGTCTATTTGCATTTGTGCTCCTGTGATTTGTTGTTCTCCAAATTCTTTTTTGAAAATTAATTCAGATGATGCTTTCATGACCTAAATGTTACTAGAACATAGACATAGAACAGTACAGCACAGAACAGGCCCTTCGGCCCTCGATGTTGTGCCGAGCACTGATCACCCACGTATCCACCCTATACCCGTAACCCAACAACCCCACCCCCCTTAACCTTACTTTTTAGGACACTATGGGCAATTTAGCATGGCCAATCCACCTAACCCGCACATCTTTGGACTGTGGGAGGAAACCGGAGCACCCGGAGGAAACCCACGCACACACGGGGAGGACGTGCAGACTCCGCACAGACAGTGACCCAGCCGGGAACTGAACCTGGGACCCTGGAGCTGTGAAGCATTTATGCTAACCACCATGCTACTGTGCTGCCCTTAACTAGCAGCATTAACTAGTAAATATAGGGCAGCACGGTGGTGCAGTGGCTAGCACCGTGATCCCAGGTTCGATCCAGGCTCTGGATCACTGTCCATGTGGAGTTTGCACATTCTCCCTGTGGGTGCATGGGTTTCACCCCCACAACCCAAAGATGTGCAGGGTAGGTGGATTGACCATGCTAAATTGCACCTTGATTGAAACAAATGCATTGAGTACTCTAAGTTTATTTTTTTTAAACTAGTAAGTATAGGTGAAGTTTTCGAGAATGAATGCACTCACAAATATCAACTTGATTTGAAGCAATAAACTCGGGAGAAGAGCAAATCTATCATGTACTGCACAATAAATTTAATTGATTACATTTTGCATTCAGTTTGAGGGAGAGAAGAGTGGGTCCAAAACTAGTTTTAAAAACTGAAATAAGGACAATTATGGGGATATGAAAGCGCAGCTAGAATTCCGGCCAGTATCAAATTCAAAGAAGAGGCACGTACTTGCGCAAAGTTTAGTGTTAAATCAGAAGATTTGATGGAATATAAAAAACAGCATAGAATGACCAAATCCATAGTGCTATAGAAAATATCCAATGCAGAAAGAGGCCCTTTAGCCCATTCTGTCTGCCCCAGCAAAAAAAGAGAAAAAAGAAACCCATTTCACAGCACCTGGTCCATACCCTTGTAGGTTTCATCACTTCAGATGATGATCCAGGTACCTTTTAAATGAGTTGAACATTTCAGCCTCAAGCACCAATTCAGGCTGTGAATTCCAGATGCCCACCACCCTCTGGGTGAAAAAGCTTTTCCCCATGTCGCCTCTAATCCTTCTCCCAATCACCTTAAATCTATGCCCCTGTCTAGGCCCCTCATCATTTTGTGCACCTCAATTAGGTCACTCCTCAGCCTCCTCTCTACCCAGAAAAACACTCCTAAAATATCCAACCTCTCCTTTTGGCTGCAATTTTCAAGGCCTGGCAACATTCTTGTAAATCTCCTCAGCACTCCCTCCTGATCAATTCCATCCTTCCTGTAATGTGGTGACCAGAATTGTACACAAAACCCTAGCTGTGGCCTGACCAGTGATTTATACAGTTCCATCATTACATCCCTGCTTTTGTATTCAATGCCTCGCCCAATAAAGGAATGCATTCCATATGTTTTCTTGACCACTTGGTCCACTTGTCCTGCCACTTTCAGAAACCTGGCGGACATAGACTCCAAGGTATCCTAACTTCCTCAATCCCTCTCTATATCTTCCTATTTATTGAGCATTCCCTTGCTTTGTTTCCCCTCTCAAATGCCTTACCTCACACTTTTCTGAATTGAATTCCATTTGCCACTTCATTGCCACTCAACAAATCATTGATATAATTCTGGAGTTCACAGCTATCCTCTTCACTGTCAACTACACAACCAATTTTTGTGTCTTCTGCAAATTTCCCAATCATGCCACCAAGAAGATTGATAAGGACAGAAAAAATAAAGTACAAGAGAAAGCTAACTAGAAATATAATGACAGATAGAAAGAGTTCCTGCAGATACGTTAAAAAGGGTTAACAAAATGTGCGTGGTCCCATAGAAAGTAAGTTTGGGGAATTAATAATGGAGAATAAGGAGATGAATTGAGATCGTTTTGGTCTCCGCTACAGAGGATACTAATAACATGCCAGAAATAGCTGTAAATCATGAAATGGAAGGAGGGGAGGAATGCGTAAAAATTATAATCATCAGGGAAGTGGTACTGAGAAAGTTGTTGGAGTTGCAGGCCGACAAGTCCTTGGGTCCTGATAGACTTCATTCTAGGGTCTTAAAAGGGGCTCATGATTAGTTGATTCATTGATTATAATTTACCAACCTTCCCTGGGCGGGATTCTCTGTCGACGGGATCCTCTGCTTCGCTGGCAGTGCACTCATGCCCACGGATTTCCTGACGGCATGGGGGTGTCCACAATGGGAAACCCCATTGGCCGTTTGCTGGGACGGAGGATCCCGCTGTTGGCGGGGTTGCTCCGCACCAGAAAATGTTTGCAGCGGGACGGAGAATCCTGCCTTCAAGATTTGGAGAAGGCTCCATTGGAAATTCACGGATATTAGTCCTTTATTCAAAAAGGGAGAGAGACAGAAAGAAGGAAAATGCTTAGCATCTGCTGTAGGAAAAATGGTAGAAGCCATTATTAAAGACGTTACAGCAGGGCACTTGGTAAAAATGAAGGCAGGGTTAAGGTTTTTGATCAAGCAGAGGGTAGGAGTGATTAAATGACAACAGAAATTGCAAAGTGAGAGGTGGGGTGATAGCAGGGCAATTAGAGAAAAATTCTGTTGCAAGGTGGTCAATCTATTCCTCCCTCTACGAAAGCAACCTTACCTGCTAAGTATTTCCAGCATTTTCTATTTATACTACAAACGCTCAGCTCAGTTTCAAATTGCCAGTGCTTTGACAAAGAGTCATCCAAACTCGAAATGTTAGCTCCCTTCTCTCTCCACAGATGCTCATCATTATCACAGCGGTCTACATCCCACCCCAGGCAGAAGTGAAGAAGGCGCTGGACAAACTGTACACAGTTCTAAACAACAACGAAGCAGAACTCTTGGAAGCCATCATGGCCGGGGACTTCAACAAGGCCAACCTCAAGAGTGTACTGCCAAAATTCCACCAACACATCTCCTGGCCCACCAGTGGTGACAACACTCTTGACAACTGCTACACAAAAATCAAGGGCACCTACCGTTCCATCCCCCGACCGCACAGGTTCGAGCAGGAAACCATCAAACTGCTGTCAACTGCCCCAGCAGTCCACAACACACCCATACCCACCATCACAGCTTCCGAAGTCAGATCGGCTTTCCTGAAAGTGAACCCTCGGAAGGCGATGGGTCTGGTCGGGGACCCTGGTCACGCACTCAGAGCCGGTGCGAACCAGCTGGCAGGTGTGTTCGCGGACATCTTCAACTTATCCCTACTCCGCTCCAAGGTCCCCCACTGCAGGCCCCTACCTGCAGCATGGTAGCATTGTGGTTAGCACAATTGCTTCACAGCTCCAGGGTCCCAGGTTTGATTCCCGGCTTGGGTCACAGCCTGTGCAGAGTCTGCACGTTCTCCCCGTGGGTTTCCTCCGGATGCTTTGGTTTCCTCCCACAGTCCAAAGATGTGCAGGTTAGGTGGATTGGCAATGATAAATTGCCCTTAGTGTCTAAAATTGCCCTTAGTATTGG
Source organism: Scyliorhinus canicula (assembly GCF_902713615.1). Classification (NCBI taxonomy): domain Eukaryota; kingdom Metazoa; phylum Chordata; class Chondrichthyes; order Carcharhiniformes; family Scyliorhinidae; genus Scyliorhinus; species Scyliorhinus canicula. The sequence continues at coordinate 263,323,877 of NC_052147.1, forward strand.
GTGGGGTTACTGGGTTATGGGGATAGGGTGCAGGTGTGGACCTTGGGTAGGGTGCTCTTTCCAAGAGCTGGTGCAGACTTGATGGGCCGAATGGCCTCCTTCTGCACTGTAAATTCTATGATTCATGAAGACCAGCATCATACTGGTGCCAGAGAAGAGCGAAGCAACGTGCCTCAATGACTAGTCCGGTGGCCTTGACATGAATCATAATGAAGTACTTCGAGAGGTTGGTCATGCAGTCCATACTCCCAGGAGGCCTTGATCCACTGCAGTTCGCATACTGCCGCAACCGGTCCACAGCAGACACCATCTCCCTGGCCCTACGCTCATCACTGGAGTACCTCGACAACAAGGACTCCTACATCTACATCAGACTCCGATTTATTGATTACAGCTCTGCCTTCAACACCATAATCCCAGCCAAGCTCATAACAGAGCTCCAAAACCTGTGACTTGGCTCCTCACTCTGCAACTATATCCTCGACTTCCTGACCCATGGACCACAGTCAGTAAGAATAAACAACAACACCTTCTCCAAGATTGTCCTCAATACCGGGGCCCCGCAAGGCCACATACTCAGCCCCCTACTCTACTCCCTATACACATACGACTGCATGCCAAAATTTGGTTCCAACTCCATCCGCAAGTTTGCTGACGACACGACCATAGTGGGCTGGATCACGAATAATGACGAGTCAGAATACAGGAGGGTGATAGAGAACCTAGTAGAGTGGTGTAATGACAACAATCTATCTCTCAATGCCAGCAAAACTAAAGAGTTGGTCATTGTCTTCAGAAAGCAAAGTACTGTACACACTCCTGTCTGAATCAACGGGGCCGAGGTGGAGGTGGTTAACAGTTTCAAATTCTTAGGTGTGCACATCACCAAAAATCTGTCCTGGTCCACCCACGTCGACGCTACCACCAGGAAAGCACAACAGCGCCTATACTTCTTCAGGAAACTAAGGAAATTCGGCATGTCCACATTGACATTTAACAACTTTTACAGATGTACCAGAGAAAGCATCCTATCTGGCTGCATCACCACCTGAGTATGGCAACTACTTGTCCCAAGATCGCAAGAAACTTCAGAGAGTCGTGAACACAGCCCAGTCCATCACACAACCTGCCTCCCACCCATTGACTCTATCTACATCTCCCGCTACCTGGGGAAAGCGGGCAGCATAATCAAAGACTCCTTTCACCCGGCTTACTCACTCTTCCAACAATAATCTCTCCCTCAATGCCAACAAAGTGAAGGAGATTGTCATCGACTTCAGGAAGCGTAGTGGAGAACATGCCCCTGTCTACATCAATGGGAATGAAGTAGAAAGGGTCGAGAGCTTCAAGCTTTTAGGTGTCCAGATCACCAACAACCTGTCCTGGTCCCCCCATGCCGACACTATAGTTAAGAAAGCCCACCAACGACTCTACTTTCTGAGAAGACTAAGAAAATTTGCCATGTCACCTACGACACTCACCAACTTCTACAGATGCACCATAGAAAGCATTCTTTCTGGCTGTATCACAGCTTGGTATGGAGCCTGCTCTGCCCAAGACCGCAGGAAATTACAAAAGGTCGTGAATGTAGCCCAGTCCATCACGCAAACCAGCCTCCCATCCATTGGCTTGGTCTATAATTCCCGCTGCCTCAGAAAGGCAGCCAGCATAATTAAGGACCCCACGCACCCCAGACATACTCTCTTCCACCTCCTTCCGTCAGGAAAAAGATACCAAAGTTTGAGGTCACGTACCAACCCACTCAAAAACAGCTTCTTCCCTACTGCCATCAGACTTTTGAATGGACCTACCTCGTATTACGTTGGTCTTTTCTCTACACCTTGCTATAACTGTAACATTATATTCTGCAGTCTCTCCTTCCTTCCTTATGTATGGTATGCATTGTTTGTACAGCATGCAAGAAACAATACTTTTCACCGTATACTATTACATGTGACAATAATAAATCAAATCAAATCAAAATATCCCTACTGACTCCTGGGATCCCTGGCCCAAAACAGCCCGAAGTGGAGGAAAAGCATCTTGGAAGGAGCTGAAGCCAAGCATTGACAGCGAAAGGAGCACATGGCAATCCAGGCACCTCACCCACTCCCTCTTCCTACCACCTGTGACAGGTACTGTAGGTCACGCATTGGACTCCTCAGCTACCTTTTTAGTGTGGAAACAAGTCATCCTTGACTCCGAAGGGCTGTCTAAGAAGAACCTGCAGGAAAGGATGTCCCAAGGTGTGGTACGTCGGTGATTTAGGCAGAGAATCGCCAGGCAGGAGTATTCCCTTCCAGTCGGGGAACACTTCAGCACTCAAGGACATTCAGCCTCCAATCCTCGCGTAAACATTCTCCAAGGCGACGCAGTGGTGCAATGGTTAGCACTGCTGTCTCACAGCTCCAGTGTCCCGGGTTCATTTCCGGCCTCGGGTGACTGTCTGTGTGGAGTCTGCACATTCTCCCCGTGGCTGCGGGGGTTTCCTCCGGGTGCTCCGGTTTCTTCCCACAGTCCAATGATGTGCAGGTTAGGTGGATTGGCCATGCTAAATTGCCTTAGTGTCCAAAAGGTTAGGTGGGGTTATGGGGATAGGTTGGAGGCATGGGCTTAATTAGGGATCTCTTTCTAAGGGCCGGTGCTGACTCAATGGGCTGAATAGCCTCCTTCGGCACTGTAAATTCTATGATTCCATTCTATTCTAACCTTTCGAAGGTTTGGAGGTCAGTGATTTGGAGCTGAGTGACATAGTGAATGAAAACATAACCATTTCAGCTCTGGGCCCAGCTCTGAACAAGGAGATGAAAATCTTCCCTTCCTGCTTTGTAAAGGACCTAATTCAGCAGGTGTCCAACCCCCGCCCGCCCGCCTCCCCCCCCCCCCCCCCCCCCCTCCGCACCCCAAACGTTGCATTGTTCTGGACCGAGGCCAATGCCAAAATTAAGAATTATGGTTTCATGTCAGTCCAGGATCAAAATGGTGTATTCCTTCAGAAGCTCGCAGGGTCCAACTATTGCAAGGTGATCTGCCATTCCAGAAGTGATAGTTCCATGATGAAAATACGCATGTATGGATAACTTAATCTTGCAGGCACAGATACAAAAGTTCAGAAGTTCCAGTAGTACTCAGTTCCAGTAGAGCAGCACGGTAGCACAAGTGAATAGCACTGTGGCTTCACAGCGCCAGGGTCCCAGGTTCGATTCCCCTGGGTCACTGTCTGTGCGGAGTCTGCACGTTCTCCCCGTGTCTGCGTGGGTTTCCTCCGGGTGCTCCGGTTTCCTCCCACAGTCCAAAGACATGCGGGTTGGGTGGATTGGCCAGGCTAAATTGCCCTGAGTGACAAATAGGTTAGGAGGGGTTATTGGGTTAGGGGGAAATAGGGTGGAAGTGAGGACTTAAGTGGGTCGGTGCAGACTCGATGGGCCGAATGGCCTCCTTCTGCACTGTATGTTCTATGTTCTACATGCAAACCAAGGTCCCTCTGATCCTCAGTGCTTCCCAGGGTCCTGTCATTTCTATGTCTATGTATTCTATGCATTTTATGTCTATGTATATGTAGACATGATGTGCCGGCGGAAATGCCAGCGTTGGACTGGGGTGAGCACAGTAAGAAGGATTCACCTGAGGAAGGAGCAGTGCTCCGAAAGCTCGTGTTTGAAACAAACCTGTTGGACTTTAACCTGGTGTTGTAAGACTTCTTACTATATGTAAGGAGATTCACTAGGTTAATCCCAGAGCTGAAGGGGTTGGATTATGAGGAGAGGCTGAGTAGACTGGGACTGTACTCGTTGGAATTTAGAAGGATGAGGGGGGATCTTATAGAAACATTTAAAATTATGAAGGAAATAGATAGGATAGATGCGGGCAGGTTGTTTCCACTGGCTGGTGACAGCAGAGCTAGGGGACATAGCCTCAAAATAAGGGGAAGTAGATTTAGGACTGAGTTTAGGAGGAACTTCTTCACCCAAAGGGTTGTGAATCTATGGAATTCCTTGCCCGGTGAAGCAGTTGAGGCTCCTTCATTACATGTTTTTAAGGTAAAGATAGATAGTTTTTTGAAGAATAAAGGGATTAAGGGTTATGGTGTTCGGGCCGGAAAGTGGAGCTGAGTCCACAAAAGATCAGCCATGATCTAATTGAATGGCGGAGCAGGCTCGGGGGGCCAGATGGCCTACTCCTGCTCCTAGTTCTTATGTTCTTATGTAGATAGACACTCCCGTGTCTATGTATTTACATTGTGTATTTTATGTTTGCCCTATTATGCATTTTCTTTTCAGTACAGAATGATCTGTCTGAACTGTACGCATGACAATGCTTTTCACTGTACCTCGGTACATGTGACAATAAATCAATCCAATCTAATCCATTTATCATGTATCTCTTGCCTTGTTTGTCCTGCCCAAGTGCATCACCTCACACATATCCATTTGCCACTGGCCAGCCCATCTGACCAGCCCGTCTACATTCTCCTGTAATCTCAGGCTATCCTCCTCACTATTCACCACCCCACCAATTTTCGTATCATTCATGAATTTATTGATCAACCCCCCCCCCAACCACCACATTCAAGTCTAAATCATTTATGTAACAACAAACAGCAAAGGCCCCAACACTGATCCCTGTGGGACCCCACTGGACACAGGCTTCCAGTCAGAAAAACACTCCGCCACCATCACCTTCTGCTTCCTGCCACTTCCTGGATCCAATTTGCCAAATTTCCTTGGATCCCATGCTATCAGTCTCCCATGTGAGACCTTATCAAAAGCCTTGCTGCAGACCAAATAAGCTCCGTCAAATGTATTGTCCTCATCTACACACCTGGTCACCTCTTCAAAGAATTCAGTCAAATTGGTCAGACATAACCTCCCCTGAACAGGACCATGCTGGCTGTTCTTGATTAATCCCTGCCTCTCCAAACGCAGATTAAGTCTGTCTTTCACAATTGCTTCCAATGCTTTCCCCACCACTGAGGTTAGACTGACTGGCCCGTAGGTTCCTGGTTTATCCCTTCCTCCCTTCTTGAATAATGGTGCGTAATTGGCTGTCCTCCAGTCCTCCGGCACCTCTCCTGTGGCCAGAGAGGAATTCAGCATTTTGCCAGCCCCTACTAGTGCCTCTCTTGCCTCACTTAACAGCCTGGGATACATTTCAACATGGTAACATGACAGGTTCTTGCAACGTGAGGGGAGGTCATGTGACATACCACCCACTTCCTCGCCTTGGTTTTAGACAAAGGATGTGTTTTGCAGGTCTGGAATCTTGAGATGTTTAAACCCCTTTGTCCTCCTGGTCACAGCGTTGCCGGTGGCCAGAATTCTTCTTTAGAAATGTAAAGAGGCATTGTGAAGTTCTGCGGAGGGGAGCGGCGGGGGTGTGGGGTGGAGGGGGGGGGGAGTGGAATGAATTATCACCTTCTTGGAGTTAATGAATCTCTGCTGTTGTTGTCTGAGGCTAGAAATTCCTCTGGTTTGAGTCGTGTCTCGTGCGGCATCTTATCTTTGTCCATTTTTAAAAAAACAATAATTTTCTGAAGTAGCTGTTGATGTAGATTTGTATATACAAATATATTTTTTCTTTCTTGCCTTCTGACCATGACAGTATGTTAAGTTCACTTCAAATCATTGCACAAGACAAACAGAAATAGCATTTTATGGAGAAACTGTAGCTATTGATATGAAAATCGCTTATTGTCACCTGTAGGCTTCAAATGAAGTTACCGTGAAAAGCCCCTAGTCGCCATATTCCGGCGCCTGTTTGGGGAGGCTGGTACGGGAATTGAATCCCCGCTGCTGACCTTGTTGTGCTTTACAAGCCAGCTGTTTAGCCCATATCTAGCCCTGCTAAACCAGCCTCCATATCGTGATAATGGATGAAGGGGAGCATGCAGAACATTGAATTCATTGTGAGATAGGAAAGGATTTCTCTCTCTCTCGCTCCATCTTTCGTCTGGCATTGCTGTTCTTCATCGGGCATTGCATTCAGGAAGTCTACACTTCTGCTAAAAAGTCACTTAGTATGAATCATTAATAACATAACTGTCTACTTGGCTACCTGTTTGAGGCTCTGAATTACTGAATCAGCACGGCCAATGCATTCTCCATCCTCAATTACTGACTCGCTTAGGAACAGTATTTAGTCCCAGACAATGTCAGACATGCTTTACAATACTGAAAGAAATGACTTGTGCCTTACACTGCTCACATACCCTGGATCAGACCTCAATGCAGAGCAGGGCAGGCTACCCAAATTTCCAGCCCCGCAACCCTGAAGGTACACTGAACAGTGGGATTTTAATTCCGGGGAAGGTAGCAGGGGGTGGAGGGGGAGTGGGCAGCTGTAAACTAGTCAGGCCCACCACCCTAGAATCAGCTCGGAGAAGGCACAGGGGCTTCCGAATGTGAAGGCGGGCAGGGCGAAAGGCAGGACTCAGTGATCCCGTCCCAGTTGCAAAAAGTCAAAATAAAAACCAACCCTGTAACTCTCAGCACCCACCCTGCCCTGCACCCCCTCACACCCCACTCACCCATGGTCCCTCATGCCTTCCATGCAACCAGTGACCACCACCTACGCCCATGGCTCCGCATACCCACCATGCTAACCTCTGAAGCTCTACCAACCCCAAAGGCCTTCACACCCTCAATGCCAACCTATTCCCCTCCACTAACTCCTTGGTCTTTATAGCCCCATGTTACCTTAGTGCCAGCATATACCAACCCACCAGTTACCCTTACACTCTCCATGTCAACTCAACCAGTGTCATCAATGGGCAGACCTCAGGACCCACGCTCAGAGAAAATAAAGTTCTAAGTGCCTATTGACAAGTTTTCTATTTAAAAAAGTCATTCTCATTGATAAAAAAGTCACTACATTTAAATTCATTCAACCACTTAATCTCTTATAACAACAAACATTTTTTTTCATAGGTTCACAAAGACTTTCTCATAGAATCTCATAGAATTTACAGTGCAGAAGGATATTTACAGTGCCATTCGGCCCATCGAGTCTGCCCCTGCTCTTGCAAAGAGCACCCTACCCAAGCCCACACCCCCACCCTATCCCCATAATCTAGTAACCGCACCCAACACTAAGGGTAATTTTGGACACTAAGGGCAATTTATCATGGCCAATCCACCTAACCTGCACATCTTTGGACTGTGGGAGGAAACCGGAGCACCCGGAGGAAACCCACGCACACACGGGGAGAACATGCGGACTCCGCACAGACAGTGACCAAAGCTGGGTATTGAACCTGGGACCCTGGAGCTGTGAAGCAATTGTGCTAACCACTATGCTACCATGCTATCGTACTTCGAGCTATCTATCAAACTGTGAACTGATAGGCACCCAACAGGGACAATAACAAGCGGATACCCCACAGTGATAATAATAGCTTGCAAAATCAATCATGCAGCACAAATCCTATAATGGTAATCCTTCGTTTTACGTAAACCAAGTAAAATAGAATAGCGAACATGGATTTGTTTGAACATGTAGAAAGCTTTGCTTAAAATTTAATCTTCAGACTATTTCAATCCTTTGACAGTTCCAATGAGCTTTGATAGTTCCCTTGACAGTCTAAGTTTATCCAATAGATTTATCCACATTTTACACATTCCAGTCTAATTTTAACAATCCTAAAAGACACTTGACCTCTCCCAAAGGGCACCTTACCTATTCCAAAAGAGTCTGTGGACCTCTACAAAAGGGTACCCTTTGGTACTCCAAAGAACTCCACTAACTCCAGGCTTTCTCTTGATAGGTTTAAAGTGCATTGGTTGTGTTCTGGACATCCCACTAGCGGCAATTGGATCAAGGCAGCTGCATTGGGCACTGTGAACCATGATTATGTGAACTACACCTCCATTCCCCTTCATACACACATCCTCCCTATTCCCCAACACACGCACACACATCCCCAGTAAAAACAGCGGGTGCCTAGTTTGTGATTGGGTCTTTCACATCAGGCCTCCGGTGCCATTTTGGATAAACCAGCGACCCCCTCCACCTATGGAAAAATTCAGGCCCATGTTGTAATCTGAGAAGTTGTCACCTTTAGTCACAGTTGAGTGGAGTCATTAAATATGGGTTCATATATTTCAGCCTTCTGAATAATGCATTCACTTTCCATTAATTGGGCTTTGCAAGAGCAGCATTACTTCACCCAATAAACGTTGCAAAAGCGATTGAAAAGTTACATTCAGTTAGCACATTAATAACATGAAAGTGTCTGCAAGGCAGAAGGCTTAAAGCTGGCGGTGAACCAAAACGTGTTTATACATTTATACCCTGAGATTTCCTTGTAATCATCTTCATATATCTATTAGAGACTGTAACATAAACTGCAGAGCACATGGGGCAATTGTGCTCCATTATATATAGTCAGCGTAGATGCGGGGGGAGAGGTTCAGGGTGCTGATTAGAATCGATACAGGGAGATACTTGCATTGAATGATAAACAGTTGTGTCTTAAGCAGTGGCAGTTCCTCAAGTTAGGATTGGTTTAAGGTTTCTATAAAATAACATGCTGTCTGCAATGTGCTACCATAACGAAGAGCAGATCGGATGTCATCAGCAACAAAACAAATCCTGATCGGTTCACTTACATTGGGTGAAATTCTCCGCCTGCCGATGCCGCAAATGTGAACCGCAATCGGGCGGAGAAATGGGCATCCGACCAAAATAGAGTTCAACACCCGCACTGATTCGGATGCCAAGAGCCAATCCCTCGCTGATGATGGTAACGCGGTTTGCTCCCGCGCCAGCAGCAACATGCAAAACCGGCATTAGCATGCACTTGAATATGATTAGCGGGTTGGACAACGAAAGTGCTGCCCTTCTGCGATGCTTCGCTCCTCTCAGGCAGGAGTCTCACGGGCGGAATTATTACAAGTATTTACAAAGATGAACTGGGTGTCATGTATGCTGAGGGAGGAGCGGGAGAAGAAAATAACAATGAAAAACCATTGAAACTGTCATAAGACCATAAGACCATAAGACATAGGAGTGGAAGTAAGGCCATTCGGCCCATCGAGTCCACTCCGCCATTCAATCATGGCTGATGGGCATTTCAACTCCACCTCCCAGCATTCTCCCCATAGCCCTTAATTCCTCGCGACATCAAGAATTTATCTATCTCTGCCTTGAAGCCATTTAGCGTCCCGGCCTCCACTGCACTCTGCGGCAATGAATTCCACAGGCCCACCACTCTCTGGCTGAAGAAATGTCTCCGCATTTCTGTTTTGAATTTACCCCCTCTAATTCTAAGGCTGTGCCCACGGGTCCTCGACTCCTCGCCTAACGGAAACAGTTTCTTTGCGTCCATCCTTTCTAAGCCATGTATTATCTTGTAAGTTTCTATTAGATCTCCCCTTAACCTTCTGAACTCCAATGAATACAATCAGGCTTGCTGGAGGGTGGCAGCCCGAGCTGGGGGTAGGAACGGGGTCGTGACTTAATGCCAAATCTGTGGAGCCTGTGTCCCCCTCGGGATAGCTGGGCTCAGGCCGCCATTGCTGCAGTCTGTCTTTTATATACACCCCTTGGTGCTACTTACAGACTCCGAGCTGCTCACACTGCTGAGTGCTGGCCTGTGTCCTTGAAATGTTTAGAAGACCTCTGCTCACCTGGGAGCCCACCCAGGCCACCCCTCTGGACACCCTCATAACACAGCTGAAGCATCAAGGACCAAGCTCAATCAGGGGCCCACCAGGTGTTGGCACTCCTCAGAAACACTGCCCCAATATAGAGGAGGCAGCGGATCAGCAGAGCTCACCCCAAACGGAGGACCCTCCACCACGGCCTGCGGAACCCTCCCTGGTTCTCTGCCCCTCTCAGGGCAGAGGAATCACCAGTGACCCCCCCACCCCATCGGATCACCAGCTGTCTCCTCCAGGCGTGACTGGCAGTGCTGACTGCCTCTGCCACCACCTCCCAGGCAGTCTTCAGGAGGGCTGGCTTGAGTCTGCAACCCATTCAGGGGAAGGGGGTAACGCTGCCTTCCACACTGGCACGGAGCTGTGAGTCCACCTTGGCCTCCTGACTTCGGGAGGCAGGTTTTCTTTGAGCTATCTTGGTGGCTGCAGTGAGTGTGTGTGGTAAGTGGAGTGCTTAAAAACAACGCCAAGCTCTTTGGTGATCAACAGCTTCCGAATTGCTCCAGATATAGCACCCCCAGTCCTGGCGTCAACACCTAGTCACACAAACGGAGAATGTTGTCCATTGTCTCTGACTGCCCTTGAACATATTCCTTGTGGAACATACTATTCTCTAGAAAAGTATGGAAACCTTGTGATTTCCCATCGTTTTCTGCCGGCCGATCTCTGTTTTCGCACCAACAGAGTTGTCATGGAAGCAGGTACAATGGCAAGGCTTCACTGACTCCTATAATTTAACCAGAGATGATATTGTCCCTTGATTTGATAAATAGGACTATCAGGATTTAATTTACAAGTTGCTCTCTAGATATTACAGCAGAAATCAATTGGCAGAATTACATTTTAAAGAGGGGCCAAGCCACGATTTAATGTAAAACATCTTTCTGTTGCAAGTAGTAACATGAATGTTGAGGGCGCAACACAAAATATTGCGGCCTAAGATTTTAGCAGTGAAGGTCCCCACTTGCAGAGCGATAACAACGGGACACAGAATTGTGGTCCTCAATCCTCATTTGTCATATAGAAGGCGCAACGGAGCCTGCAAGTTCATGTGGCAATAGTCAGGTCAGCGATAGGGTAAGATCGCAAAGGTGTGGGGGAGGAGCAGCTAGGCCTTCAAATGTGATTTGTGGTCAGGGGAGCCCAAGGAGGTTGGGAAAGAGGATTGCAAGTATCTGCAGTATCGTTGAGACTGGCAGGCGGCAGAGAAATTCGGAAATCGGGACTGGGGTCAACTGGGGTTGAGAGGGAATTTGGGGGGTCAGAGATAGCTGGATTGGGAGCAGCAGTGACAAAGGTGAGTACCAACCTTCTTTTTATTTTGTGCCATGTTATTGGCTTTCCTGGAGTCAACCAGCATTCCCTCAGGTACAAACTGAAGTTAGGCACCTGATTTGAATATGATAATGGCTGAATGCCTGCTTCCAACATGGGTAAAGGGTGCCTCTTGTTTCGCATTACTGAAATGTATTTGATAGCCAGGATCAGAATTGTGTGCTCAGAGGGTAGAAATTATTTTGTGTCATGTGAGAGTGTCTTTAAGAAATGGGTGTTTATAAATGGGTGTGTCTATAAATATCTGTAGTGAGAGTACCTTTAAGAAATGGGTGTTTATTACTGCAGTGATGTCAGAGAGTGGGTGGAGCTGGGCTGTCTGTCAGCCTTTTACTTTTGTTTTAGGCTGTTTGCTGCAGGGTGGGTTTTAGTTTTAGTTTTCAGTATTGGAGCTGAAGCCAGACCCAGCAGGCGTACTGCTGTTCTCTCTGCCATCAAAAGACTCTCTTGATCATTTGGTGAATTCAGAATTATAAATGCTCTCAGCAGTGAATGTAAACCTAATGTGCTTCTGGTAAAAGGTGTTTTAAGTCTTATGGATGTTAAAAGGAAAGCTTAAAGGATTACTTAGTGTTGTCGTCTTTGGGGGTTGTATTTGAATTAATGGTTGCTAAAATGTTCACTGTATGTTTTAAAAAGGTTAACTTGAGTTCATAGAATAAACATTATTTTGCTTTAATTAATACTTTTCCATTTCTGCTGCAACACACCTGTAGAATGGGCCGTGTGCTCACCATACACAATCGATTAAAAGTTGTGGGTCAGGTGAACTCCATGATACACTTTGGGATTCTCTAAACGCTGGTCCATAACATTTGGACACAAAATGGTCACCAAAAACGGTCCCTACAGAAATTAATACATTATCCTTCCTTTTCTTTTCTACGAAATGGGTGTTTATTACTGCAGTGATGTCAGAGAGTGGGTGGAGCTGGGCTGTCTGTCAGCCTTTTACTTTTGTTTTAGGCTGTTTGCTGCAGGGTGGGTTTTAGTTTTAGTTTTCAGTATTGGAGCTGAAGCCAGACCCAGCAGGCGTACTGCTGTTCTCTCTGCCATCAAAAGACTCTCTTGATCATTTGGTGAATTCAGAATTATAAATGCTCTCAGCAGTGAATGTAAACCTAATGTGCTTCTGGTAAAAGGTGTTTTAAGTCTTATGGATGTTAAAAGGAAAGCTTAAAGGATTACTTAGTGTTGTCGTCTTTGGGGGTTGTATTTGAATTAATGGTTGCTAAAATGTTCACTGTATGTTTTAAAAAGGTTAACTTGAGTTCATAGAATAAACATTATTTTGCTTTAATTAATACTTTTCCATTTCTGCTGCAACACACCTGTAGAATGGGCCGTGTGCTCACCATACACAATCGATTAAAAGTTGTGGGTCAGGTGAACTCCATGATACACTTTGGGATTCTCTAAACGCTGGTCCATAACATTTGGACACAAAATGGTCACCAAAAACGGTCCCTACAGAAATTAATACATTATCCTTCCTTTTCTTTTCTACGCTTCTGTCTAATTGCCCTGCAACTTTCCCACATTACAACAGTGACCACACCTCAAAAATACTTGTCTGACTGTAAAGAACTTTGAGCTATGGTGAAAGGCGCTGTATAAATGTGGTTCTTTTTTCTTTATTTCCTGATTAACGCAGAGAGTGAATATATATTCTTTTTAAATCTCAGGGTTGTCAAAATAAAAGGAAACCCTCATCCAAGTTTAATTCCGCGCAGTTGGCTTGGTTAAGATTTGAACACTGTGGTAGTGTGGTGCCTTTAAGGGGGTGGGCTCCACGGAGCACATGACTGGCTCAGGGCCAATCGCTTGGGAGCCCGTGAACCCCAGCCAATAGGGAGGTCGCACAAGGCCCTGGGAGCAGGACCCCGGGTACCTGGAGCCAAAATGTTAAGACCTGTTGCTTGATTGCCCTTGTCTTTCATCAGTAAATCCCTTTGTTAACCACTGGATGCCTCCAGTGCATGTCTCGAGCCACCACATTATTCATCCTTTCCTTTTCTGTTTAATTTCTCTGCAACTTTCCCACATTACAACAGTGAATTTTGAGATATCGTGAAACGTGCTACGCAAATGTAGTTCTTTTTTCTTTCATTCCTCATTAACGCGAAGAGTGAAAATATTTTTTAAAATCTAAAAAACAAAAATTTTAAAGGTTCGTCACAATAAAAAGATACCCTTCCCAACATTTCTTCAGTGCTGTTGGCTTGGTTAAGATTTGAACACGACGCAATGAATAGGTAGTGAAACATTGGGAGCATTTTTGACAGCTGAAGTAACACTGTCCATTTCTGCATTGTCCTTGACTGATGAGAAATAGAACTCCACACTCATGCTCTCAAACACACAATGAAGTCCGATCACCACCCTCTGACAGCCCAGGAAATGGCTAAAAATAGAAACGAACTGACAGGATGTACAGCTCTTTCCTATCCTTCGAAACTTGAGTGCTGTGCAATGGGTCACCAAAGGAGGTCTTGCATTTTAAATGTGACGTTTGAGAAGGCAGGTTCGCACTGACTGTGATGTACAGCGCCACTGATGCAAGACCCGTCTTAAATAGTTTTTTTTTAACGCATTTTATTCAAACTTGTATCAAAGTAGGTTACAGCAAATAAACACCCCGGGAAACATTCTTCCCAGCAGTTTTCTCCTTTTTCACCCCCCCACTTCCCATCACCCACCCCCCACCCCCCGCGACGAGCAGCTCCTCAAACACAGTCACAAACATCCCCAACCTTTTCTCAAACTCCCCTGCTGAACCCCTTACCTCATACTTTGTCTTCTCTAACCGCAGGAAGTCAAACAGGTCACCCAATCATGCTGCTAACCCCGGTGGCGATGCCGACCGCCACTCCAGCAAAATTCGCCGCCGTGCAATCAGAGAGCCGAAGGCCAAGTCATCGGCCTTCCTCCTCTCCATGTGCTCCGACTTCTCTGAAACCCCAAAGATCACCACCAAAGGGTCTGGGTACACTCCCTCCTCCACTATCCTGGCTAAGACCGCGAACACTCCCGCCCAGAATCGTCCCAATTTCTCACAACCCCAAAACATGTGCGCATGATTCACTGACCCTCACCCACACCTCTCACACTCACCTGCTACCCCCTTGAAGAACTCACTCATTCTCGCCCGAGTCATATGCACCCTGTGCACCACCTTAAACAGTATCAGGCTCATCCTTGCACAAGAGGAGGTCCCGTTTACCCTTCGCAGTGCCTCATTCCATACTCCCCAATTGATCTCCATTCCCAACTCCGCTTCCCATTTCTCCTTGATCTTCACCACCCGCTCGCCTCCCTGCTCCCCCAGCCACTTATATATATCCCCAATTCTTCCCTCCCCTTCCACATCCGGAAGCAGCAGTCGCTCCAGCAGGGTGTATCCCAGCAATCTAGGGAACGCCTTCCAGACCTTTCGTGCAAAGTCCCTAACCTGTAGATACCTGAACTCATTACCCCTCGGCAGCTCTACCCTCTCCCTTAGCTCCTCCAGACTGGCGAATCCTTCCTCCAAATACAAATCCCTCACTTTGACCAGCCCCACTTCCCTCCACCTCCTGTATACATTATCCACAACCCCCCCGGCTCAAACCCATGATTCTCACACAGCGGTGTTAGCACAGACATTCCTTCCACCCTAAAATGCCTCCTCAGCTGATTCCATATCTTCACTGTGGACTGTACCACTGGGCTCCCTGAATACCTACTCGGAGCCATTGACAATGCTGCCATCACCATAGCCCTCAAACTAGACCCCTTACAAGATTCCTCCTCCATCCTAACCCACTCTACCCCTTCCCCTTCCCATCACCGCCGCACCTTGCCCACATTCGCCACCCAATAATAATGAAGGACAACCCCCCTGCTGCCTCTGCCTCTGTAGCAGGGTCCTCCCCACCCTCGGCACCTTCCCCACCCATACAAAGTCAGAGATGATTATGTCCACTTTCTGAAAAAAGGCCTTTGGTATAAAGATCGGGAGAGCCTGAAAGATAAACAAGAACCTCGGCAGAATATTCATTTTCATCACTTGGACCCTCCCCGCCAACGTTAAGTGCAGTGTTTCCCACCTCTTAAGATCCTCCCTGGCCTCCTCCACCAGCTTCGTTAAGTTCCACTTATGGAGCCCCGTCCATTCCCTCGCTACCTGAATCCCCAAGTACCTAAACCTATCCCTCGCTACCGTAAATGGCATCCCCCCTAAATTAGCTCACTCTGCCAGCTCATTCACCGGGAATACCTCGCTTTTCCCAACATTCAGCTTGTATCCTGAGAACCCTCCAAACCCCCCCAACAGGCCCATAATCCTTCCCATATTCTCCAACGGATCCGAAACATACAGCAGGAGGTCATCGGCATAGAGCGACACCCGATGCTCCCTCTGTCCCCTCATTATCCGCTGCCACTCTGCCGACCCCTGAGAGCCATTGCCAATGGCTCTATGGCCAGCGCAAACAGCAGCAGTGGCAGTGGGCACCCCTGCCTCGTACCCCTGTGTAAGTCAAAGCTTCATGAGTTCATATCATTCGTCCTCACCCTCGTTCTTGGCGCCACATAGAGCAACCGCACCCATGCCACAAATCTCGGCCCAAACCCAAACCTTCCCAAAACTTCGAACACTCGAACCCGATCAAATGCTTTCTCCGCGTCCATGGACACCACCACCTCCGGTACCAGAGCTCTCATCACCGCATTCAACAGCCGTCTTATATTACTTGCGAGCTGCCTGCCCTTCATGAAGCCTGTTTGACCTTCTGCAACCACCCCCAGGACACAATCCTCCATCCTCCCCGCCAACAATATTCCACCGGATCCTTCCCTTTTTTTGGGATTAGTGTGATTACTGCCTGCTTCATCATTTCCGGCAACTCCTCCTTCTCCAGTGCTTCATTAAACGCCCCTAACAGATGTGGTGCCAGGTCCGCCGTAAATTCCTTATAAACTTCTGCCGGGTACCCATCCGGCCCAGGGGCCTTCCCCAACTTCATACCCCTGATACTATCCAGCACCTCCCTCAGCCCCAGGGGCTCCTCCAATGCCTGCCTCTTTGCTTCCTCCACCTGGGGAAATTCCAGCTCGTCCAGAAACCGCCCCATGTTCCCCTCCTCTCCTCCTGGGTCTACCTCACAAAGTCCCTGGTAATATTCTCTAAATGCCTCATTTATCTTCCCTGGCTCTGACACCACATCCCCAACCCCAGTCTGGACCTTCAATATTTCCCTGGACGCAGCCTGCCTCCGCAGCTGGTGCGCCAGCATGCGGCTCGCCTTCTCCCCATACCCGTACTGCACCCCTCTTGCCCTACGCAGTTGCCCTACCACCCTCCCCGTAGTCAGCTTGTCAAATTGCCCTGCAACTTTTTCCTCTTCACCAATCCCTCCACGGTGGGCACCCTCGAATATTCCCTGTCCACCTCCACTATCTCGCTCACTAGACGATCTTGTACCGCCCTCCTTTCCTTATTCGCACGAACCGTAAATGAGATAATTTCTCCCCAGACCACTGCCTTCAGTGCTTCCAAAAAAAATGCCCGCCGACGCCTCCCCATTCTGTTTGAACTCCACATAATCCCTAATCGCTAACCGCACCTTATCACAAAAACCTCCATCTGCCAACAACCCAGAGTCAAACCTCCACCCCGGCCTCTGCTCCCGTCCCGTACTGAACCGAATATCCAGCCAGTGGGGTGCATGGTCCAAGATAACTATCCCCGCATACTCTGCCCCCTCCACCCCAACGAAAATCTCCCGATTCACTACAAAGTAATCAATCCTCGAATACACCTTATGGACATGTGAAAAGAAGGAATACTCCCTTCCCCCTGATTCCCCCATGGATCCACTGTTCTGTTATGTACTCTGGGATAACACTGGCTGCAACTGGATGCAGCTTTAACCAAAAGATACTCCAGACCTTGAAGTTAGTTCAATCTGCTTTATTGAACCAGTAGCACAGTTCGAACAGTTCTCAATGAGTTTGACTCTCTGCTAACTTAAGTGTGGTTACTCTGTCCGACTGAACCAGACTAGCTCTTAGCCACATGCTGGAGGTGTGATACTGTACATACACCCTGACTCACTCTGTAGATGTTCATCAGTGGAAAGAGGTGGAGTGTCAGTGCCTTGTCATAATATACACCAGTATATCATGGTGCAGACACACACACTGATGGACATACACTAGGACCAATCAACATGCACAAACAACGCAGCCAATCACCAGTTAGGACACACACACTATAAAGACAGAGGGCATCACTTTTCCCGCTCATTCGGGATGCAGCCTCTCAGAAGCACAAGAGCTTATAAGTTACAGCACAGACTCTCACCATGTGCTGAGTGATTCGACTGGTTAGGACAGGCACAAGTCTCTAGTTAATCTAGCATCGTGTAACCCACAGTAATAGTATGTTTAGCAGTTTATAATTTAGTAAAATAGTGTTGTACTATTTTAAGTGTTGGTGGCCTGTATGTGTTTCACGGATCCAGAGCACCCAACACATCATGTCTTGTGCCTTTTATAGTGGGATACCACCCCTGAGTGTCCTGCCTGCTCATTGGTCATGTCCTGATCTCTGTTCATTAGCTGCCTGTCTGTGCCCGTCTGTATATCATTATCTGCATGTCTGCATATCATGACATCCACCATACCCATCCTCTCCATAAACCACCCCAGCCCCCTTGCCATTCGTACCCTACCCATCGACCTGGGGCTTGATCGATCCACCCTCGGCTCCAGGACACAGTTAAAATCGCCTCCCATGATCAACTGGTACATGGCCAAATCCGGGATTGCTGCCAGCAACCCCCTCATAAAACCCACATCATGCCAATTTGGGGTACACACATTTACCAACAATACCGGTGCCCCTTCCAATATCCCACTCAAAATCACATATCTCCCACCTGGATCCCTCACCTCCTTCGGGCTCACAAATCCCATTTTTTTGCTCATCAAAATCGCCACACCCCTCGATTTCAATTCAAACCCCGAATGAAAAACCTGCCCGACCCACCCTCCTTAACCTAACCTGCTCCTTCACACGAGGTGTGTCTCCTGCAAAAAGACAACGCCCACCTGCAACCTTTTAATCGGCCCATTCGGTCCCCAGACGTTCCACGTTACCAACCTTACCAGAGGCTTGCGGCTCCAATCCCCGCTACAGCCCGTCATCTTCCTCACTTAACTCCTGCCCCTTTAATTCCACTCTGTACCTAGCCCATCCCAGATGGCTCCTTTCTTCGCCCTTGACCATGTCATCTCTCACCCCCTGCTAAGTTGCAGAAATCCGCCCCCCCCCCCCACTTTTCCTCTTCCCCTTCTTCTCCCCCCTTCTCCTTTCTCCCCTTCCCCCGGCCACCCCTCTTGGCCTTCTCACCCACCACCTCACTTCCATTCACCAGCATAACCTGCTGGCGTGGCTACCCCTGCCCAAAGGCACGCTAATGACCTCCCCCTCCCCCCCCACCCCCCCCCCCCCCCCCCCACACCCCACCCCTCCCCCCCCCCCCCCCCAACCCCACTCCTCAGCTCCATGAAGAAGGCCTCCTGCTGGCCTTACCCTCCCCCACCCAAACAAGGACTTCTCCTGAACTCCAGATAGCCTTCACCAAAAGCAAACAAACAGATGTTATACACAAACAGTCCCATAAAACAGGAGGGGTGATGGGAACTTCCATCCCCACATAAACCTTTCACCCCTACAACTTCTTACAATCTCAACATTGAACAGAAACCTCCCCCCTCCTCCCACGAAAAAAGGCGAAAATCCCCCAATCCCTACACCCACTTCAAACATGCTCCTGACCATTACATAGTGCCAGCACCCCGGTTCCCAAGCATTGTCCACTCAGTTCTCCCCCAGTTTATGCTCCTTAATGAAGTCTTCGGCCACTTCTGGGGTCTCGAAATAATATTCCTGGCCTCTGAATGTCACCCATAATTTTGCCGGGTAGAGTACCCCAAACCTGATCTGCCGCCGGTACAGCACCGCCTTGGCCTTGTTGAAACCTACCTGCCGTTTTGCCACTCGACTCCGATGTCCTGATAAATCCGGACGTTATTTTCCTCCCAGTCGCAGCTACGCTTCTCCATGGCCCACGGTAGAATTTTCTCTTTCTCCATCAATTTGTGGAGTCTCATGATCACCACCCGCGGCGGCTCCCCAGGTCTCGGCTTCTGTCTTCTATACGCTCGGTCCACTTCAGGTGCCTTATCTAGCACCCCTTCTGCCACCAGTCCCGCCAGCATCCTCGAGATGTACCACGTGGCACTCACACCTTCCACTCCTTCAGGCAGGCCTGTTTAGGGAAGCCCTATTCGCAGGTTCTGTACTCGAGGTATTCTCCTGCTCCTCAACCTTTGCCCTCAGCATTTTACAAAGGTCTCCTAGGAGTCCCACCTGCGCCTCCAGACCCACCACACGATCGCTGTGGTCCGAGATCACTCCTTCAATCTCCCGAATCTGTGACCCCTGCACCTCCAAACACCTCGCCATCCGCTCCAAAGTACTCTTCAGGGGTGCCACAGCTTCTGCAATGGCCTTTGCATGATCCTCATGCATTTCTTTCCTCTGTTTATGGAATTCCTCCTTGATAAAAGTCATAAGTTCCTGTAGCTGCTTGCCCCTCCCCCGCCTGCATACTGGAAGAGACTGTTTGTGAAGCACAAGATTGTTTCAACTTTCCAGCCAAACCTCTCACTGTTTTCTGCCGGGTGCGGTGATCAGAAGACATACCATTCCAGGGCTAAACTACTCCTCTAACATTCACCTACGCCTTTTCATCAAAATTCCACCCGGATCTGGGTAAAAAGAGCCCTTTTCTGTGACTTTGAACAGGAACAGCCCTTTATCACTTATTGTCACAAGTAGGCTTCAATAAAGTTACTGTGAAAAGCCCCTAGTCGCCACATTCCGGTGCCTGTTTGGGGAGGCTGGTATGGGAATTGAACTGTGCTGCTGGCCTGCCTGGGTCTGCTTTTAAACCCAGCTATTTAGCCCAGTGTGCTAAACCAGCCCCTAAAGGAGGGTCATCAAACAAAATTTGACTCCCAGACATGCAAGGAGATATTAAGACCAATGTTCAACATCCTGGTCAAAGGGGTAGATTTTAGGGAGCACCTTGAAGAGTAAGGCGAGGTGAGGGGGAGAGACTTTCAGGAGGTGAGGCAGCTAAACACATGGTCAATAATTGGGCAACTAAAAATCAGGGAGGCCCAAGAGATCAGACTTGACAAGGGACAGAGATCCAGTGGGTTGTAGGGCTCGAGTAGGTTACAGTGATAGGATTGGATGAGGCCATGAGGGGGAGGTTTAAAAATAAAGGTGAGAATGTTAAAATGGAGGTGTTGCTTGACCGGGAGCCATTGTAGCTCATGCCGCAAAGGGTGATGAGTGAATGGTATGAATTAGAGTACAAGCAAAATGTTTGGGGTACTTTCATTTTTAAGGAGGGTACAAGGTAGGAGGCCAGCAAGGAGAAATATTCCCAGGGCGGGATTCTCTCAGCCCGGGGTCGGGCCGGAGAATCCCCACGACCGGCGCGAATTGTGCCATGCCGCCCCGACGCCGGCAGGCGATTCTCCGCAGAGGGTGAATCGCCACCATTGGCGCCGGCGTGGTTGGCGCGGTACCAGTCGGGGGCTGCTCTACGCGGCTGGTCCGCCGAATCTCGGCCCGGGATGAGCTGAGCAGCTGTTGTAAAAACGCTGAGTCCCGCCGGCGCCGTCCACACCTGCTCTCAGCCGGCGGGAACTCGGCGTGGAAGGGTCAGGCGGCGGGGGGGGGGGGGGGGGGGGCCTCCTATGTGGCTTGGCCCACGATCGGGGTCCACCGATCGGTGGGCCGGCCTCTCTGGCTGGGGAACTCATTTCCTACGCACCGGCCCCTGTAGTCCTGCGCCATGTTGCACCGGGGCCGGTGCGTTGCAGGAAGCCACTGCGCATGCACGCGATGGCGCCAGTGACCAGTTGACACCGGGATCAGCAGCTGGAGCAGCATGAACCACTCCAGTGCCGTGCTGGCCCCCTGTTGGGGCCAGAATTGCTGATCCTGAGGCCGTGTTGACACTTCGCCTCAGGATCACAGAATCCCGCCCCCAGTTTCTGTGAAAATGGACGAGACTCTGCTACATGTTCATCATTAGTTCATTAAAAATTAATCTTACCCATAATCAGTTACTTGGACAATAACTTTCTTCGATACCCATTGGAGAAACGTCAGGCAACTAAGCTAATGGGATAAAATATTTACTGTTTCTGTTATATTACAAGCATCTGTGCAAATATTAAGAGTTGGAAGTAAAGATTTCAAAACCTTTCCCCGCTACGAAGTTAGAGGCTGCTTTATGTCTGCAATTAATGTCAAAGTGTTTCCAAATTAGAGGTGAACTCGAAAACTAGTTGACAGTTTTACCAACGATGTGTAAACGGGTTGACTAGGGGAAATTTCAGCGCTGTCATCCAGATGTGTTTTATTATTATTTGATCGCCATCTTTAACACCTTTGCCTGCACAGCTGCATTAAGGGAACTGAGTACTTGGAATTCAGTAAAAATTCCGCAATGTTGATAACAGACTGATAATCAAAGGAGCAGTGGTTTTGTTACATTACATTTTGAAGGAGCTCCAACAAATATCAATGTACATTCTAAGAGATCCCTTAACTAGCTTCCAAACGACAGTACAATCTACACAAAGAAATGTAATGCCGTCATTGCCACAAACATGTTTAATTAATATATACAGCAAGGGCAAAAGGTCCATTTTGTAAAAAATGTCTCCAAGCTCGAAAGATAATTTCACTGCCTCAACCTGAAGCAAATGAGATGAGTGAGAGATCAGAGATTTGGAGTAATTAAGCTTCTGGGTCTCCAGCTTGTGTAGTATAAGGGTCTGGCATAGGACAGCATGGTTGCACAATGGTTAGCACCGTTGCTTCACAGCGCCAGCGTCCCATGTTCGATTCCCGCTTGGGGCACTGTCTGTGCGGAGTCTGCACGCCCTCCCCATGTCTGCATGGGTTTCCTCCGGGTGCTCCGGTTTCCTCCCTCAAGTCCCGAAAGGCGTGTTGTTAGGTGAATTGGATATTTCAAATTCTCCCTCAGTGTACCCAAACAGGCACTGTAGTGTGGCAACTAGGGTTAATATAAGCCTACTTGTGACAATAAAGATGATTAAAAGTGGTTAATATGAGACTGAGTACAGTCTCCACAGTACCTTTCCACAGTGAAATAAGAAGGCACATCACTCAGATCTAGGGGTTAGTGTCATGTTGAGCAGAGGCAGGTTAAGACCTTTAGAACAAAGAACAAAGAAAATTACAGCACAGGAACTGGCCCTTCGGCCCTCCCAGCCTGCGTTGATCCAGATCCTTTATCTAAACCTGTTGCCTATTTTCCAAGGATCTACTTAACTCTGTTCCCCGCCCGTTCATATATCTGTCCAGATGCATCTTAAATGATGCTATCGTGCCCGCCTCTACCACCTCTGTTGGCAAAGCGTTCCAGGCACCCACCACCCTCGGCGTAAAAAACTTTCCACGCATATCTCCCTTAAACTTTCCCCCTCTCACCTTGAAATCGTGACCCCTTGTAACTGACACCCCCACTCTTGGGAAAAGCGTGTTGCTATCCACCCTGTCCATAC
This sequence comes from Scyliorhinus canicula, assembly GCF_902713615.1. Taxonomy (NCBI): domain Eukaryota; kingdom Metazoa; phylum Chordata; class Chondrichthyes; order Carcharhiniformes; family Scyliorhinidae; genus Scyliorhinus; species Scyliorhinus canicula. The sequence continues at coordinate 263,346,532 of NC_052147.1, forward strand.
CTCTCATAATTTTGTAGACCTCAATCAGGTCCCCCTCAACCTCCGTCTTTCCAACGAAAATAATCCAAATCTACTCAATCTTTCTTCATAGCTAGCACCCTCCATACCAGGCAACATCCTGGTGAACCTCCTCTGCACCCTCTCTAAAGCATCCACATCCTTCTGGTAATGTGGCGACCAGAACTGCACGCAGTATTCCAAATGTGGCCTAACCAAAGTCCTATACAACTGTACCATGACCTGCCGACTCTTGTACTCAATACCCCGTCCGATGAAGGCAAGCATGCTGTATGCCTTCTTGACCACTCTATCCACCTGCGTGGCCACCTTCAGGGTACAATGGACGTGAACTCCCAGATCTCTCTGTACATCAATTTTCCCCAGGACTCTTCCATTGACCATATAGTCCGCTCTTGAATTAGATCTTCCAAAATGCATCACCTCGCATTTGTCTGGATTGAACTCCATCTGCCATTTCTCTGCCCAACTCTCCAATCTATCTATATTTTGCTGTATTCTCTGAAAGTCCTCCTTGCTATCTGCTACTCCACCAATCTTAGTATCATCAGCAAACTTGCTCATCAGACCACCTATATCTTCGTCCAGATCATTTATGTATATCACAAACAACAGTGGTCCGAGCACGGATCCCTGTGGAATACCACTAGTCACCTTTCTCCATTTTGAGATACTCCCTTCCACCACTACTCTCTGTCTCCTGGTGCCCAGCCAGTTCTTTATCCATCTAGCTAGTACACCCTGAATTCCATACGACTTCACTTTTTCCATCAACCTGCCATGGGAAACTATATCAAGTTACTCTAGTTCTACCTCTTAATAAAGACATACAGTTAACCTACTAAAGATGATAAAGGCCTTTTCAAGAAACGCCGTTCTGTAGCCAACACCCTCCCAACATGGTGGCAGCGGGGGACCAAAAACCGTCAACCTCACTAAAATGCTGAAACAAACCAAGATATTGGAAGAGTAAGAAAAAGCTTCAACGATCCCAACAGAAGCTGAACACAGAGAAAATTTACCAGAAAACACTCCAGAGAAAAGGACTGGAAGCAGAAAGCAGAGATTTTACTGCAACAAAAGACTCCACTGAATCTCCCTTAGAAATATAGCTTCAGACCACAGAGCTTGCAAGAGTGAGATAAATCTTTTAAGACCATAAGACATAGGAGCAGAATTAGGCCACTCGGCCCATCGAGTCTGTTCCGCCATTCAATCATGGCTGATATTTTTCTCATCCCTATTCTCATGCATTTTCCCCATAACCCTGATCCCCTTATTAATCAAGAACCTATCTATCTCTGTCTTAAAGAAACTCAGTGATTTGGCCTCCACAGCCTTCTGTGGTAGAGTTCCACATATTCACTACCCTCTGGCTAAAGAAGTTCTTCCTCATCTCTGTTTTAAAGGATCGTCCCTTTAGTCTGAGATGGTGTCCTCTTGTTTTTCCGACAAATGGAAACATCCTCTCCACGTCCACTTTTTTTTTCTTTGAATTTGTTTTTTTAATTTAGAGTACCCAATTCATTTTTTCCATTTAAGGAGCAATTTAGCATGGCCAATCCACCTCGCCTGCACATCTTTTTGGGTTGTGGGGGCGAAACCCACGCAAACACGGGGAGAATGTACAAACTCCACACAGACAGTGACCCAGAGCCGGGATCGAACCTGGGACCTCAGCGCTGTGAGGCTGCAGGGCTAACCCACTGTGCCACCATGCTGCCCTGTCCACGCCCACTCTATCCAGGCCTCACACTATCATGTAAGTTTCAATAATATCCCCCCTCATCCTTCTAAACTCCAACGAGTACAAACCCAGAATCTTAAACCGTTCCTCGTACGACAAGCTCTTCATTCCAAGGATCATTCTTGTGAACCTCCTCTGGAACCCCTCCAAGGCCAGCACATCCTTCCTTAGATACAGCCTCTGAAGTACATCCCTGGTCTTGAATTCTAGCCCTCTTGACACGAATGCTGACATTGCATTTGCCTTCTTAACTTCCGACTGAAGCTGCACATTAACCTTAAGTGAATCATGAACAAGGACTCCCAAGTCCCTTTGTGTTTCTGATTTCCTAAGCATTTCCCCATTTAAAAAATAGTCTATATCTAAATTCCTCCTTCCAAAGTACATAACCTCACACTTTATACATCGTATTCCATCTGTCACTTCTTTGCCCACTCTCCTAACTTGTCCAAATCCTTCCTTCAGCCCCCTTTCTTCCTCATTACTGCCTGTCCCTCTACAGATCTCGTATCATCTGCAAACATAGCAACAGTGCCTTCAGTTTCTTCTTCCAGATCATTAATGTATATTGTGAAAAGTTGTGATCCCAGACCTCTGAGACACACCACTAGCCACTGGCTGCAATCCTGAAAAAGACCCTTTTATCCCCACTCTCCGTCTTCTGCCAGTCAGCCAATCCTCTATCCATGCTAGGATCTTACCCTTAACACCATGGGCTTTTAACTTTTTTAACAGTCTCCTATGTGGCATCTTGACAAAGGCCTTCAGGAAATAAAGTTTGAAGTTCCAGGTTGCAGCCAGTCCGAAGAACCCATTTCCAAATTCAGTGTCAAAGGAGCTGTTGAAGAAAAGTCCATCACTAAAACTTGATTCCCTAGAAATTCCCCAACAAGGCCTCCATATGCATAAGATAAGAACAAAGAATTATTCAAAGCTCTCGGGAACATTGCAATTGTCCAGCTCAGAAAACGACCAGCTTAACCTTAAATTTGAATGCCTCACTACTGTGCAGAGCAAGTCCAAGAATAAGAAGCTGGCACACAGCCAATCCAGGCAGTCATTGTTAAGGGTCTTCTTCAAGAAGCATGCCTTCACCATTTTGTAAAAGCCCGCCAAAACCCGTATGCGCGAGAAATCTCTTTGCCACAGAGTCCATGACAACGACATCTTGAAAGCCTGTAAGCTCTTAAAACTGCACATGACAATTTTTAACAATTCAAAAGCTCCAACTAAATTTGGACTAAACCAAGGACCTTGGAATTTGTTTGAAAAGCTTCCTGACATACACCATTGCTTCAGACTTAACAAAAAGTCTACAGACCTGCAAGTGAAAGAAGATCGAACTTTGAACAAGACAATTTTAAAGGGGCGATAATAAAACAGTAGAAGCCAAAGCTCAGTCCAGAATATCAGGCCACAAAGACGCAGGGGGCGATCCAAGGCAATTCCCGAGCCACCCAGCAGTGACCTTGCCAGTGCTCCAGTCCAAAGCTTCCTCACTGGAGAGATCAGTGTTCTGTGAGTTCAGCCCAATGCTTTTGCTGCAACAGGATTGGACCCTCTGGCAAACTGCAAGTCAAAACCCTTGAAATGCCCAACAGTAATCCATAAGGTAGTGACCAAAAACCAAGAAGATGCACAGCCATGCTCCTTGGATGAAGTCATAGATTGTAGTTCCTCACTCTGGAATGCAGATGTTAATATCCATCTAAAAAATTTTAAATTAGATCCAGAGAAGCCATCCTGTCAGACAAAGACCCATAGCTGATGACCTAACGGCTTCCACCACCACGTCAGCTCCCTAAGATACCCGCAGTCAAATGTAGAGGCAGAATGAGGGGTCTGCAAGTTAAAATCCCTCCTAAACAAGAATGAGTACTTTCCCACTGCATTAGTCACATACAGGTCTACCCCTTACAATGCAGCCTATCCCCATCCCAGCTCCTGATGGATAGGAAACTTCGCACACAACATCCAACCCTGCCGAATAAACTAATGCCAAGGTTGGTAACCAAGGGTTACCTGGATGTTCAAACAAAAAACTCATAAAGACCTTGGAATCCCTACAGTGCAGAATGAGGCCATTCGACCCATTAAGTCTGCATCGACCCTTTGAAAGAGCAGTCCACCGAGGTTCACTCCCCCACACTATCCCCATAACCACACATCCCTGGACAATAAGAGGCAATTTTACCATGACCAATCCATCTAACCTGCGCATCTTTGGACTGTGGGAGGAAACTGGAGCACCCGGAGGAAACCCACGCAGACACAGTGAGAAAGTGAAAACTCCACACAGACAGTCACACAAGGCCAGAATTGAACCTGAGTCCCTGGTGCTGTGAGGTAGCAGTGCTAACCACTGTGCCACTGTACCACCCAAACAGAGGCCAGCTTCCCATTTCAACAGAAGGCACCGCACCAGGCACTTGCCACAACTGCAGAAGGGTGACCAGGTCTGGATCACAGATCTCACAATAGAAGGTACAGTCATCAGACAGAATAAGTACCAACCTCAGTCCTAACCTCTGTGTCTTAGCAGAGGGCACAGTCAGATGAAAAGGAGAAGTCTCTGCCCTCTCCCTGAACTATCGCACAATACAGAACTATCAAGTAAGCCAGTCCAACCTCCAAGCCAACAGGAAGAGTCAGAAACAGCAGAGCTTACCACAGAATGGTGAACCAGATAGGGAATGGCTACAAACTCCAGGCCGCCTGAATTTGGAAATTCAACAACTTGAAGTGGGTGGGGGGGGGAAGGTTTTATTAATGCTAATAGAGTAATAGCAATAATGTGGTGACAGCAATGAGACCAATGACAATGTAAAACATGAAGTAAACTAGTGTAACTCTAGAAACGTTGGATAAAAATCTGGGAGCGGGTGGGCAGGGGGAACTGTAGCTGTACTATAAGGATCTGGGGCATAGAGGGTTAATGTGGGACTGATTACAGTACCACCCACACAATGATGTAAGAAGACAAAAGACCTAGACCCCGGGGTCAGAATGGTTACGATAAAGACAGAAGAATGAATATAGCTACTAGCCTGCACCTTCTACTGTACACCTGTAGATAGTTCTATTTGCTCATAAAGACTTATAAGTTAACCGACAAAGACTTCTTTAAGAGACAATGTTCTCTCACCAATATCCTCCCAACAGTTAGAAAAACAATGCTATACGAGTCCAGCCAGCAAATCATAAACTATTACAACACAGATGACACTTTTGAGGCAAATATTTCTTGCAGGAAACAATTGTGCAGCACACGCACACAGTGTGCTCAGAGGAACGAAGCCTCAACATTTGTTGGAAAGGTTTAAAACTGCATTTCCACCACTTCGACCACTCACCCCAAATTCAAAGATAAACATGAATAAGAAATCTGTGCCTAACTATTTCTTAAGTTGGTCATTTTATTCCAATAAAATGTAGCTTTATTTTCTCCCAGTGTTGGGAACGAATGGAATCTGTACTGAAAGTACAATGGGGTAGTCAGAGCGGATTCCAAAGCAGGCCACTTTGCATGACCAAGCTTATCGAGAGCCACAAGGATTGACAACGGTAATGCAGTAGACGCAAAACATCTGAATTTCTAAAAAGCCTTCAAGAAGATGTGGACTCAGGATCCAAACATGCAGAGTAAGGGGACAGGAAACAGGGTTGATCGCAAGCTGGCTACAAAATAGAGATCAGGGAGGTGGGGGTTAGGTAGTGGTGGGAAGTGGTATTCCATGAGGATTGGTGCCAGGTCCACAGATTTTCACTATTTTCATAAACCATTTGGTCCAGGATATCGGAAGTACAACTTCCAAATTTGCAGATGACACCGAGTTGGGGTTATAGTTAAATCAGATTTAACAAATTTTCAGAATGGACGTGCCATTGGCAAATTTAATTTCTACATGGATAAGTATGAGGTAATATATTTTGATCGGAAGCCTGTGGAGGCCACTTACTCCTTGGAAAATGAGTATCTAAATGGAGTAGAGGAACAAAGGGGATATAGGGGTATCAGAGAAGGTTTACAATGAGGTGTACAAGAATGTTGCTCGGGCTGGAAAGGTGTGGCTATGAGGAGAGATTGGATAGGTTGGGGTTATTATCCTTGGAACAAAGAATATTGAGGTGTGCAAATTGAGATGTGCAAAACTATGAGAGGAAGAGTTAGAGTGGACAGGATTAAATTGTTTCCCTTGGTAGAGAATTCTAGAACCAGGGACACAGATTCAAGGTGAGTAGCAGAAGACGTAGAGGGGGAATGAAGATGAACATTTTTACGCAGAGGATTGTGGGAGTCTGGAATTCGCTATGCGAGTTGGTGGTGGAGGCACAGACCTTAAAACACTTTTAAAAAGTACCTGGATCTGCACCTTAATTGCTGTATGGACCGGGTGCAGGAAGGTAGGATTAGAAAGAGCACCTGGGTATCTTCAGGCTGGTATGGACAAGATGGACCGAATGGCCTCCTTCTGTGCTGGACCTTTTCTATGATTCTATTCTATGACTCAAATGCACAAATCATTGAAGGTGCTGACCCAAGTAATTAAAGCTAACAACAAAAGTGAACAAAGTACTTAGGTTTATTTCTGGAGGAAGGGAATGGAAAAGAAGAGGAATTGCATCAAACTTGTATCGAGCCTTTGTTCAACCACACAAAGTACAATGAACATATTACAAAATACTGATAGAGGTACTGCAGGAGACCCCAAAACAATTTACTACAATACTACCAGAACTAAACGATTGTACCTACCAGAGCAGATTGAACAGTCTGTTAAAGTCACTGGTCAGGCAGGAGGCAATAATAAATCTGGAGCCAGCCTATTTCGTAACATTAGTTCATTCACAAAAACTCAGAGCACAGGCACAGGCTCGATTTTCTCCCCATACACTGCTGTAAACCCATTTAAAAGAGTTCCCTAATCTTTCCCTGATTGGCAACACAGTCTGCGGCTCTTTACTCCATGGTGGCACACTGGATAGCAGTGCCGCCTCACAGTGCCAGGGACCCGGGTTCAATTCCAACCTCTGGTGACTGTGTGGAGTTTGCATGTTCTCCACGTGTCTGTGTGGGTTTCCTCCGGTTTCCTCCCACAACCCAAAGATGTGCAGGTTAGATGGATTGGCCACGCTAAATTGCCCCTTAGTGTGAGGTTACGGCGATAGTGCTGAGGCGTGTGCCTGGCTGGGACGCTCCTTTGAAGGGCTGGTGCAGACTCCATGGGCCGAATTGCCTCCTTCTGCATTGTAGGGATTCTCTGAAAGAGAGGATTGGGCCTGACAGATATCATTACCATAATGAAAGGGTGTGATAGGATCGGCATAGCGACCAGAACTAGGACCCACAAATATAAGATAAGACTAACAAATTGCAAAGTGTTTTTACTCAGAGTAGTGAGAATGCAGAACTTGCCACCACATGGAGTAATTGAGCAACTGGTATATGTGCATTAAAGGGGAAGCTGAGTATGCAGACAAGTGAGGCAACAATAGAAAGATATGTTGATCAATGGTGGGAGGAGGGTCACATGGTGCACAAACATAGACTTACATAGAACATTACAGCGCAGTACAGGCCCTTCGGCCCTCGATATTGCGCCAACCTGTGAAACCACTCTGAAGCCCATCTACGCTAGGGCTTGTTGGGCTGAATGGCCTGTTTTCGTGCTGTAAATATTTTGAATTACATGGTAAATTAATTAAGAGTGATGTTTGCAGAAATTCTTTATTTTGGTGAGTGCTAGTGAATTCAATGTAAAGTAAAGCAGAACAATGGTATCATCCTTCAGATTTTTCATCTCCTTCACCAATTCCTGGTTGGTGTCACCCCGTAAGTGACAGCACATATCAGTGTGGTGCTGCCTAACCTCACAGGCTTATACCTGCTTGGTTTGCAAAGCAGCCTCCACACCCCACCACATCCACCCAAAATCATCAGATCAGGACACAAAGTACCAAGAGGACTGAGACTGCAGCAGGTTAAACCTTTGCCATTCACTCTGGGTTCTGGGTTCAAACCGATGTGCCATGGGTTAAAGTTGCATTGGTCTGTGAGAAAGGGCAAAATTACAGGGAAGGACCTCAAGAATTACAGAACAGCAAAACACAGAATGAGGCCATTCAGCCAATCAGGTTTGTGCTGGTTCGTTCTAAGAGCTATTCACCCAATCTTTCCCCATACCCCTGCAATTTTATTCTCCTTCGAGCATTTACCCAATTCATTTTCAAAGGCTACTCTTCAATCTGTATCCACCACCGTATCAGGCAATGGATTAAAATCCTAACGTTACTAATACATTTTTTTCTCCAGACCGTCTCTATTTTATTAAAATCGATTGCTTCAAATCTGTGCCTCCCGTTGTTGCCCCTTCATCCACTCGAAACCGTTTCTCTACAAACTCTTCCTGGTGTTCAACATCTCTATTAAACCTCCTCTTAGCCTTCCCTGCTCTGGGAAACAACTCCAGCTTCTCCAGTCTATCTGCCTGACTGTAATCTGTTATCCCTGGAACCAATCTGCTAAGTCTCTTCTACATCCTCCCCAAAGCCTTCACATCTTTCTGAAAGCATGACGTTTAGAATTGGGCACAATGCTCCGACTGGATTGAACTAGCAGTTTAGAAAAGGTTAGCATAATCTCATGGCTATTATGCTTTGTGCTGATATCAAGCCCAGGATCTACAAGCTTTGTTGTGTTAACCTGTCCTGCCATCTTCAAAGATGGCACACTCCAGGTCTCTCTCCTCTTGCCTTTAAAAGGTACCATTTAGGCTGTATTATTTTGCCTTTGTCTCCTAGCTAATTTGGGCTCATATTCCTGTTCCTACATCATTGCTGGGTAAAAATCTTGTGCGCTCTTTTTGGAGAAGCACCTTCACCACATGGTTATGGGCAGCACGATAGCACAGTGGTTAACACTGTTGCTTCACAGCACCAAGGACCTGGGTTTGATTCCTGGCTCTAGTTACTGTCTGTGCATACTCTGCATGTTCTCCCCGTGTCTTTGTGGGTTTTCTCCGGGTGCTCCGATTTCCTCCCACAAGTCCCAAAAGACGTGCTTGTTAGGTGAATTGGACATTCTGAATTCTCCCTCAGTGTACCCAAACAGGCGCCAGAGTGTGGTGACTAGGGGATTTTCACAGTAACTTCATTGCAGTGTAAGCTTACTTGTGACACTGATAAAGAACGTTACAATTTTCATTCTGTCATGTCGCCTGAATTTGCCCCTTTCTCACCTCACTTCCTACCCTCAGCAAACTGGTGGCCACCTCAGCTCTCCTTCCCGTGCCTTAACTCGCATCAAGGGGCAGCAGGGTAGCATGGTGGTTAGCATAAATGCTTCACAGCTCCAGGGTCCCAGGTTCGATTCCCGGCTGGGTCACTGTCTGTGTGGAGTCTGCACGTCCTCCCCCTGTGTGCGTGGGTTTCCTCCGGGTGCTCCGGTTTCCTCCCACAGTCCAAAGATGTGCGGGTTAGGTGGATTGGCCATGCTAAATTGCCCGTAGTGTCCTAATAAAAGTAAGGTTAAGGGGGGGGCTGTTGGGTTACGGGTATAGGGTGGATACATGGGTTTGAGTAGGGTGATCATGGCTCGGCACAACATTGAGGGCCGAAGGGCCTGTTCTGTGCTGTACTGTTCTATGTTCTATGTTCTAAGTCCCATTCCCCTATAACCCCTGACCTCACTGACCTGTGTTGGCTCCTGATGAGGCACCATCTTGAACATAAAATTGCCAACCTTGTTTACAAATCTCTCTGCGGCCTCGCCCTATCTGTGTATCCCTCTGACCTCTGACTCCTCTAACTCTGGCCTCTTGTGCATCCCCAATTTTAATCGTTCCACCACTGGTGGGTGTGCCTTCAGTTGCCCAGCTCCCAAGCTCTGGAGTGCCCTCCCTACACTCCCCAGCTTCACCACCTCGCTTTCTTCCTTTAAGACACTATATAGAACCTACCTCTGGCCAATCTTTTGGTTACCTGACCTAATGTTCCCTTACGTGGCTCAGTGTTATACTTTGTTTTACAACATTCCTGTGAATGGGACATTTTATTACATGAAAGGCGCTGTAGAAATATAAGTTGTTGTTGTTCTTATGGTCTGGTGCGATTCAAGAAGAAACCAAACCACAAATGCTGGAGGACACTGGGAATGGGGAACAAATGCTGGACTTGACAGCAGTTCCAACATCCTGAGTAATTTTTAAAAATCTTCTTTAATTCAAATATACAAAAGGAACAATGCTGAAAAGCATTCATTCAAGGCTATTCAGTCAGTACCATTGAATTCTGTAACAGCCCTGATGACCTCAGTAGAGATTTGTTTCCCCTCAGTACCGAGGCAGCTATTCAAAATTTATCAATTTGGAGTGAGCCACATCTGTGAATTAGACCTCACTGAGGTTTCCAAGTGAAGTGAGCCTTGACAAGTTGACTTCTTTGAACAGCGGGGAAGCAAACACACTGAATGACATTGTACATCATGTCCATATTTGGCAACATCTGTCAAATCCTTTCCGAGACCTGTGCAATGTACAGTGTCACCGTCCAGCTACATCGCATGCTTGAACTCCTTCCACATCAGCCTGAACGAGCGAAACTCTGCATGAGTTACACGGAGAAAGTAATACACAGATAACAAAACAAAACTTGACTGTGGGCGATACTTTTCAATGCTCCCAACGGGTTAGACATTGCAAACAGCCTTGTCACTAGAAATCGACAATATTGGAACAACGCAAATTATGTTTCTGCTTTAATTAATCACATGACAGCAATGGGAACTATTCTTTAAGGATTTTTCTTTAAAGAAGCATTCTTAGCAAACAATGAATATCTAGTTTTGAGTCCTGCTTTTCCTCTCATTTAACATCTCACCAAGTTTATTTTGCACCAATGCTAAATAATACATTTTCATGCTTTGTAGTTGATACGCAACAAATTTTGGTGAAAATTAAAGAAAACAATTTGGGGAAAGGAAGCATTTTCTGGTCACTGACTGTGGTGGTGCAATAATGGGATAGGTAACAAGGTCAGGTCTTCCCCAAACTGTGTGTCAAGACAAGAATTTGGAATAGTTATCTCCAAGACAACAATGGCTGCCGTGGTGCTCAGACTGAGGGCTGAAAGCTGAGAAGCCCCTTTAAATCCTTAGGTTTGTCGGCCTAATAGTGGGCATGATCTAACAAACAAATCATTGAGGCCTAATTCTTGTTGTAAAATTATGTATTTTTAAAAAAAAAGAACCCTGTAGTTTAGACACTTCCCACCACACCCAACCTCACTCCGCTCCCCATCCCCCACTCAACAGCTGAAGCTCCCCCTTCGCTCAACAATTCCCGTACCCCTCAGAACTTCACCTCGCGGTCATGCAAACTTTGGTGGGGCTTTCAAATAGGGTCACAATGGAAAAAAGGTTTAGAAAGCTCTGCACTAGATGATTAGAAAATATGGCTGTGATTCTTGCACATGGATCAGCAGTAAATAATGCCGAGTCTAATTTACCATAAGTTCTTTTAGAACAGCCTAGAGTAGCCTTGCAAAACACATCTTTAGATTCATTTAAACAATATTAAAGGAAAAGCCATTTTTTGGCAGCTTCAGTGGGATTGGTTTGGGTGCACCATTGAGGATAGAAGATTGTCTAACTAAAGGGTGTTATGGGCCGGGGTTTAGAGAACCCCAAAGTGTATCATGGAGTTCACCTGACCCACAACTTTTAATAGATTGTGGTCTGGGGAGCACATGGCCCATTCTACAGGTGTGGTACAGCAGAACTGGAAAAGTATTTTTCAAAGCAAAACAATGTTTATTCTATGAACTCAAGTTACCTTTTTTCAAACATATAGTGAACATCTTAGCAACCATCAATTCAAATACAATCCCCAAAGAATACAACACTAAGTAATTCTTACTTTTCTTTTAACATCCATAAGACTTAAAACAAAACTTTTAATAGAAGCACACCAGGTTAAAGTCACTACTGAGAGCAGCTATTAGTTTTACATCACTAAAGGATCGATTTACATTCTTTAGATTACAGAGAGAGCCTCTAATACACCTTCTGGCTGTGACTGCAGCAATCTAGCTCTGAAAACTAATCTAAAACACACCCTTGAGCAAACAGCCTAAAACGAAAGTAAAAAGCTGACAGACAGCCCAGCTCCACCCCCTCTCTCACATCACTGCAGTAATAAACACCCATTTCTTAAAAGGTACTCTCACTACAGATACTTATATACACACCCATTTATAAACACCCATTTCTTAAAGGTACTCTCACATGAAAAGGGTCAAAGGCCTTTTGCTTTTTTCCCCCCATTTATCCAATTTAAAATGTCCTTCAGTACTGGCTCTGTTGAAAAATATTAACATTTTTTATTAACTTGCTTTTGTCTATATCAGGGGTGGGCAAACTACGGCCCGCGGGCCGTATGCGGCCCGACAAAGGTTTTTATGCGGCCCGCCAATGAGGTGCCCGGAATCATAACCGGCATTTTTGAAAAGCCGCCGGGGAAAAGCCGCTGAAGTAAATGCGCTTATTCAATAATGCTGGTTATGATTCCGGGCACCTCATTGGCGGGCCGCATAAAAACGGGCGTAGTGGGGTGGATGAGTGGGGCTGTCTCATTGGTCGGTTTAGTTGGGTGTGCGACCAATAGGAGTCCAGGTTACAAACAATAATAAGGCTTATTGTTTGTAACCTGGACTCCTATTGGTCACACACCCAACTAAACCGACCAATAAGGCAGCCCCACTCATCCACCCCACTACGCGCGTTTTTATCGTTGACTCGGCTAGGCTGTGCTTCTGTCAGTGTTAAGGATCAGCACAAGCAACTTGACACCTGATTTCAACAAACTGGTAAATGACTGCAGTCAGATGCATCATTCTCATTGACATTGTTCTGTTACTTACTGAGTTACTTTGTTTTTCAAATAAATGTGCTTTTTTTTCTTTAAAGACCTTTTATTTTGGCTATTTAAAATATTAATTATTTTACTTAATATACTATGCGACCCTTTAAAATTGTGAATTTCTGAATGTGGCCCTTGCACGGAAAAGTTTGCCCACCCCTGGTCTATATCTTCATAAGTTTTTGCAAAGGACAATTGCTTTTCTTGTCCAGATAATCATTATAGTCGTGTGGAACTTAATTAAGACAAGCGGATGTTGTAATGTGCATTTAAGGGATAGCAGCCTGCCATCACAAGAGGGAAAGTATGTCCAATCGCAGCTTCGCTTTGGCCCATGAGAACACAGCCCACACTGCTCTGCTGCATTCTGATGACTTCAAGCTTTCTACCTTTGCGTAAATGTTTTCATGTGCCTACAGTCTCAATAGGTGAACCCACAATGTGTTACTCAATAGCTGAGAGTGATTGGTGCCTTTATGCAATTATGAAAACACAACAGCGAACATGGGCTCGAGAAGCAGCACTTACTGTCAATGGTGGGGTCTCAATCCTTGATTTTCTGTCCATTCAATTGTGGAATCACTTTCATTACCTCCTAATTCACTGGGAAACCAGTTTCATTGAAATACTTGCAAGATACCAGCAGAGAGCTGAAAAAGAGAGGAACATGAAAAAGGACGACTTGCGTTACACACTTCCATGAGAGCTGATGGAGCTTCAAGGCTGTCAGTCTGACATGAATGTCTGTCAGTGGTCAGCAAGTCAAACTAAGGTGCTAATCATGGTTGAAATGGCACAAGGCAAAGGAAGGCACTCCAAGCGAGATAAGGGGGTGCCAGAGTCAGACCGGTTGCACTCATCATTGTGCCATCAATCTATCTGTTTAACAGAACTGGCTCTACTGGCTTTAGAGCAGGACAACAGGCTTAATTGGGGGCTTCCAGTTGTAGATCTATGTCACTTGCCGTAAGGACACAGGAAGTCAGACTGTATTGTAAAGAGGATGCTGCCAGGTGTAGCAAAGATCACTTCCTCCTTCGACTATTTACCAAGCTATCGACCGTGTCAACTACGGCTCAGCACTCTTCTCTCCAGTCAAAGTGCTGTGGATTCAAGTCCCATTTGAGCTCAGAAATCAAGGCTGGCATTCCTGTGCAATATTAAGGGAGTGCTGCCTTATGGTTGAGGTATCAGACTGAGGCTCCATCTCAGGTGGATGAAAAGATCTAAGGTGCAATTCTCACCCCCCCCCCCCCCACTCTGGGTTGGAGAATCGCGGGGGTGCCGGGCGAGTCCCATCACGCCGCCACGGCACCCGCACGCGATTCTCCCACCATCCCCAAAACGGCGTGGCGAGATTTACGGAAGGCCACTCGGAGAATTGCCACTCGCCGTTTGTAATGGGCGAGCGGCGATTCTCCGGCCCGGATGGGCCGAGCGGCCTGCTCAATATGATGTGTTCACGCCGGCGCCAACCACACCTGGTCGCTTCCGGCGTGAACAGCACGCGAACGCTGCGGGGGCGGCCTGTGTGGGGGGGGGGGGCAGGAGCATAGAGCACCGGGGGGCACTCAAAAGGGGTCTATCCCGCAATCAGTGCCCACCGATCGGCGGGCCAGCGTCTCTGAAGGGCGCACTCCTTTCCTCCGCCGCCCCGCAAGATCACTCCTCCATTTCTTGCGGGGCGCCCGCGGGGAGGACGGCAACCGCGCATGTGCGGGTGACGCTGCATAATTTACACGGCGCCGCTTTTACACGGCGTCAAGGCCCGGCGCACGTAAATGATGCGGCGCCGCTCCTACCCCCCCGGGGGTGGGAGAATAGGGGGCGAGGAGCGGCCTCCGACGCCGGAGTGAAACACTCCAGTTTTCACTCCGCCGTCGGCACTTAGTCTCCCGATGGGAGAATCCCGCCCCTAATTTCTATCCTTCTTTAGAGAAGCGGAGCGGAGCTATCCCTGGTCAAATGGCCCAACGCAATCACAGCATTGTGGAACAAATGGATTATACGGATATCATCACATTGCTGTTTGTGGAAGCTTGCTGTGCTCAAAGTGCCTGCCACATTGAAATAGTGATGGTGTTCCAAAAGTGCTTCATAGGTTGTGAAGTGCCTTAGGGGAATCTTGAGGTTATGAAAGCGGCTATATAAATGCAAGTCTCCCTTTTAAATATTTTATTTTGTCTCTGCCTACTTCCGCCAGGCTGACAGGAAATTATTTACTTGCAACATCAGCTATGGAGCTTCCCACAAATGTATCAGACAGGTAACTGGTGTATAAATGACTGTGGACAGGTGTTTCAGCTCCCCTCTCACTGAATCACAATAGCAGCCTAACAGAGACAGCCCTGTGTCACCAGAGTGCTGCACATCGCGAAACAGACCTTCTGTCTGATCAGTAACACCGCAAAGTGCAGACCAGTTTTGGCAGGACTTTGGGGTGTGTCACACTCAGGATGGGTTCACAGATCCTGTGGAAGGGTGCACCGGAGATGCAAACAGGAACGCTGTCCCGAGTTCAGGTGCTGTGCCACTTCCATCATTTTGGCAGGCTCCCAGCTCCAGCCCCGATAGGGACCAGCAGCTTGTGATGAATTATTCATCAGGGTCGATCCAAACAAAAAAATTCCAGATATTTCAGCTTGGCAAGAAACCAAAGAACATTGTTTTTGCTGTGTTGCTCTGCTCCAGTCTCCTCACTTCAGCATCAAGAGGATGCTCACACTGAAACTTCTGGTGCAGGCTGACCTGATAAGAAGTGCTAAAGTTTGAATTTGCAAGTGTTTTGGATACACCCCAAAACCTGCAATAAACTGCAACAATATGCAAGTAAAACATAACCTGAATTTTGGCCCCGCTTTCAGATCACTTCAAATTAAATATTTGTCTGTACATCGCGCCTCGTGCTGCCCGGTGGACAGGCCAGAGAAAGTTCTGAACAGCCTTACAAATCTCACTATAATTTCTGTGGTAACACAGTTTCAGCAAATCTTGCTGAAAAAAGTCTGTCACTTCATAGAACTTTAGTGAAAAGTCATCAATCTAAATCGTGAACACTTGTGTTGCTCTCCACTGATGTTGCCACGGCTACTGAGTGCGCCCAGCATTTGTTTAGTTTAGGGGCTGGGTTCTCTGAACCACGACGCTGAAACCGCGGCCGGCGACGGGGCGGAGAATCCATTTCCGTGCACGGAATCGGGACCGGCGCCGGTTCCCCGATTTACGGGTCCCCGAAAAGAGGCTCGGAGAGTACACCGCACCGCGTATCCCCTACCTGCGGCCATTGCTGATGGCCCACCCCACCATTCTCCAGCCCCGACCGGCCGAAGTCCCGGCGCCGTGGACCTAACATGGTCCTGCCGGTTTGGAGACTAGCATGGCTGCTGCGGACTCAGTCCGCCGCCGGCCGCCATAATATGGCTAATATCGGGCGGGCGGTCTGGGTCGGGCGCGCGGCAGATCGGGGCACTATTTGGAAGGTCCAGCTCCACGGTTTGAGTCTGAAATGGAGCACAGCGTGGCCGCTGGAGGCCGCCACCATGCGCATGCGCGGTCTCTGACCCGGAAGTGCGGGGGCCCTTATCTGAAGCAAAACCTGTGAGCTTCCCGACGGTTCACTGCTAGCCCCCTGCAGGGTTATGAATTTGTGTCCCTTTCACGCCAGTTTTCCTGTTGTGAAAGGTCACAGTTGTTACGACGGCGTGGGGACATGGTCTCAGAAACGGAGAATCCCGCCCCAGGATTTACACATTTGCAGTATTTTTCTTTTTTTAAAAAAGTTATTGTACAAATTGGTAGAATGGGTTCTTGGCATAAAATTCAAAAATATTTTATATCCAATAATTCTTTTGTTCTCACTTACCACATTGTCTCAATGCATGATCTCAGATCTCCTCAGCACCAGAGTTCCTTATCCCCAGTAATCTCTCCCTCTCTGTGATTATTTCAACTTAAACAGCCAAGCTTGTCATCACTCTATATCCTATTTCCTGTTCTTTACAACTCTGGCAATCCGCTCGACTATTAACCTGGCACTTGCTTCTCATTTTTCAATGTTTAAAAAATGGTTCCAATTTCCTAAAAGTTTTTTTCCCCCTTTCTTCTGCTCAGAATGAAATAATATCAAGTAGAAGAAAGCTGGAGAAATGCCTCACATGGAGCGGAATTCTCTGTTTTTGAGACCAGGTGGACATCTCTGCCGGTGCCCTCGCCACTGGCCAGACCCCACGCCTGAATTCTCGGGGACCCTGAGACAGCTGCAAAGCCGGTGAATCTCGGAGTCTGATTACCTCATCCAAACAAACATTTTCTAATGATGTGATCTCCTGTAAAAGGAGAAATTTGACTCGCTTTCCTAATGCAGTGATGTGTTACTGACTGAGAAATGCTGCACAGGTCCCCAGTTGACCTTTGGAAAGACCCAGAGGCAAAGACTGTGCTACCATCGCCTTGAGGACCACTGGCAGGGGCAAGCTTCCAAACCCATGGGGCGTTAGGTCTTCTTGGAGCAAGAGGCATGAGTTGCGGACCTGATCTCTGAACAATCCCAACTCATGTGCAGGTAGGGGATTCGTTGAATACAAGACTCTCAGTGTGGGAAGTCATCTCCGCTGCCTGTGTCTCTGCTTCCCATCCTCCAGTCGATGCTGAGGCTCTCCCTGGCCATTGGCCATACCCGCACCCCCCCAACCCCCCAACCCCCCATCGGCAGTGCCCCTGCTGGAGCTGCACACAGACACCTTTCCCTCCCGCACCAAATGAGGACATGAAGAAAAGCTTCTGGACCACTGGATCCATTATCACTTGTGCTTCCTCTCTGAAATGATATATTGAAAACCAGAATAGTTAAAGGGTGCAGAAAAGAAAGGTGTGAATGATGGACCTACGGGAGACTGGGGCAGATAAGCTTTGGCAGCTTAGATTGCATAGTTCCTCCTGATCCCGTACCTTTAGGACCTGAGCGCACACATAGAGGTGAGCAGCGTTCCATTCCACAGATCTGACATCCAGAGCCCTGTGGTGGGTGAAAAATTGTAATTCCC
The DNA here is from genome assembly GCF_902713615.1 of Scyliorhinus canicula. Classification (NCBI taxonomy): domain Eukaryota; kingdom Metazoa; phylum Chordata; class Chondrichthyes; order Carcharhiniformes; family Scyliorhinidae; genus Scyliorhinus; species Scyliorhinus canicula. Next base: position 263,364,255 of record NC_052147.1, read on the forward strand.
TCACTGAACCAACATTCTTTGATTTGACATAACTCAGCTTTCGATTGCTCACGGTGAATGAAAAATCCGTTTGGTCACTGATGAATGGTATGAATTGTTAACCTGTGACCCCACTGCAGTAGCAGAATTAATACAGCTGAGCCCCCTTCACTATAGCCCTCACTCTCCAAAGACAGATTCCTGCCTTCAACTATGTCACTTTTGAGCTATTGAGTTTCGTCTATCTATTTAAAAGCGTAAATTTATAAATCTGGTTTGCTCTTGCTTCCTGGGCAATGGGCTTTGCGTCCTGTGCAATTAACCTGGACCCTTGTCCAGTGTAATGTTACCAACAAGAAGGAGCCTCAGAGCCCAGCTGAGTGGCCCTCCCATACGTCATCACACCTTTCCAAGATAGAACCCATCTTACTTTCAATTTTGGAAGATGCCATTTTACCTGTGTCCCCAAATGGTGGCTCTACGTCTTTATTACAGGACAGAGTTTGAATCTCCCTCTCTCACTGTCCACAGGCCTCATATTTACCTGGAATCTAACAATGTGTAGGTAAAGATGCCACCGGTTATTCTCCAGTTTCCTCCACAATACTGTTGTGGTGGTGGATGTACCAATAGTCCCAACCCACCCCACCCCCCCCCCCAGTTCCCCCCCCCCCCCCGCGTTCTCCCCCCCGTCCCCCCCGTCCCCGTCCCCCCGTGCCCACCAGCCCCCCCTGAGCCAATCACCTGTGAGGTACTCATACCACATATGCCCACCTCTCCTGCTGTCTGCATGCACAGTAACATACAGGGGATCCCTCCTCTCCTTCTCCCCATCCCAGCTTCACATCCCCTCCCCTCCACCATGTATTATCCATTCCCTATCTTTAGGCTGCAGATTGCCTCTGTGACCATCACCGTATCCTCTGCAACCCAATACAGTGCCCACACACCCAGAGATATCAACTGCAGCACAGCCCTGGACACCAAGCTGTGCACACAGCCCTTGTCCGTCCCTGCATCTGGGGTACACCATGCTTTCAGTGATTGCTCCTGCTGCATGCCCGCTGCTCTTCTGCACTGTCTCCTGTCTCTGCCCTTATCTGAGGTCCACATTGGCCCTGGATGCCTATCATCTGTGACTACTTTCCAGTTTACAGCTGGAATGCCTGCTCTCTGTAATACCTGTCTGCCAGTGCCTGAACCTAAATGGGAGCCTTGTCATAGTTTCCATTTCTAAAGAGGACCATGGACAACAGTGACTTTCACAATGGCATTGCAGCCCCGACATGGTTAGTGTTCATGTGAACCATCCCTAATGTGCCACGTAAACACGCACCCATTCTATAATCTGCTATCTGCGTGCATGCCCTTCCAGTGATACGTGTGCGACCCCTTAGACCCTCTTGTTATCCTGCATTTCATGCAGCATTGTCGGGGTCCAACTCCCATCCCCTCAGTCTTCGCTCTGCCTTCCATTGTGCATTTTCTTCATCAACCTCCTTGCCCCATGCCAACCATCGTGAGCCTTTGCCTTGCCCCCATCCCCTTGCACAGACCTCCTTCCACACTGGCCCCCTTGTCTTTGCCAGACCACCGCCCTGGCCGCAACTTGCACCCCACTCCTGGTCCAAACTCAGACCTTTGTTGCAATGGCTACATGACTCCGCAGCACATCCTGATAGACACTGGTGTGTGGCGCTGGGGGAGAGGAGATCCTTGCGCTTCCCAACTCCAGGCGCAGTGTTAATCCGAGACAATGGCATAAAAGGATTCCTGGGTTCAGCAGCCTGGTCCTCTCCATGAAGATAGAACATAGAACAGTACAGCACAGAACAGGCCCTTCGGCCCTCGATGTTGTGCCGAGCAATGATCACCCTACTTAAACCCACGTAACCCGTATACCCGTAACCCAACAATCCCCCCATTAACCTTACACTACGGGCAATTTAGCATGGCCAATCCACCTAACCCGCACATCTTTGGACTGTGGGAGGAAACCGGAGCACCCGGAGGAAACCCACGCACACACGGGGAGGACATGCAGACTCCACACAGACAGTGACCCAGCCGGGAATCGAACCTGGGACCACTGGAGCTGTGAAGCATTGATGCTAACCACCATGCTACCGGGAGGCCTGGAGCTGGAGGGCAGGGCAGAGTGGTGTCCAGGGGATCAGATGCAGTGCAGCACAGTGCAATGCAGTGCAAGACTTTGGTGCATTCACCTCGAAGTCTTATTTGAACTGAGGGCTGCCTTGTGCACGCCATTCTCTAGCAATCGGGTTTTAGACCGACGTATTTCCACGCTGGTGTGACACCTGATTGATAGGCCTGACAGGATTCCAGCGGCCAGATGTTTTGATGTGCATTCGTGCAGTGCAAATGAATGCAAAGGGTGTTCACACCATCAACCAGCAGGAAGACCGACCGGCCTTTAACCCGCCATTGTGAGAATTGAAATATGTTTTTACACCTGCAGATTTCTGGCTTCTTGGCTCCTGCCAGATTCTCCACCCACACCAGCCACCAAGGCCGCTACGGACAGGATGGGAAAATTCCACCCATGTGGAGTTAATCATATCAGAAGTCCAAACTTTGCAGGAAGTATTTGTGTCACTAACAAAGTGAAGACCATCCTCGCTGGCATCAATGCCATGTTAACAGATAACACAACTTGGCCAAGTTCTACAGCTATAATAATATCATCTCCTGAGATTATTTTTGGTGCAACTTAATTCATCACTGTCAATGGCAGTGCAATATTAGTGTTTAAAATGAAAGATTTCATTACAATCAGAACTCAGTCAGCCATTTGGTCTCTTGAGCGCGCTCTGCCATTTCATGAGATCATAGTTGATCTGACTGTGGCCTACACTCGCTAGTCAAGGGATGTGGGCTTCGCTAGGCCAATATTCATTTCCCATCTCTAATTTTCCTTGAGAAGGGGGCCGTGAGCTGTCCTCACCGCAGTCCATATGTGGTGTAGGTACACCAAAGTGCTGTTAGGGTGGGAGTTCCAGCATTTTGACCCAGTGACAGTGAAGGAACATGATATATTTCCAAGTCAGGATGATACGTGGATTGGAAGGGTACTTCCAGATAGTGGTGTCCTCAGATATCTCCTGTCCTTGTCCTTCTATATGGTAGTGGTCATGGGTTTTGAAAGTCTTATCTAAGGAGCCTTGGTGAGGTCCTGCAGTGCATGTTGCAGATGATACACACTGCTGCCACTATGCGTCGGTTGTGGAGGGAGTGAATGTTTGTGGGAGGGAATGCAAATCAAGTGGGCTGCTTTGTCTTGGATGGTGCTGAGCTTCTAGAGTGTTGTTGGAGCTACACCCATCGAGGGAATTAGAGAGTATTCCATGATAATCCTGACTTGTGCCTTGTAAATTGCGGACAGGCTTTGGGGTGTCAGGAGGTGTGTTACTTGCTGTCGGGTTCCTCGCCTCTGACCTGATTTATAGCTATAATATTTATCTGACAACAATTTAAAATAAGCAGGATAGATAAAGGGGAACCAGTAGATGGAATATACTTGGATTTACATAAAGTGTTCGATAAGGTCACGCACAAAAGGCTACTTAATAAGAGCTCATGTTGTTTGGGGATAGTATATTAGCATGGATCGAGGATTGGCTAATTGATAGAAGACAGGGAGTTTGGATAAGGGGCATTTTCAGCATGGCAACCTGTAGCTAGTGGAGTGCCAGGGGAATCAGTACTGGGGCCACAAATATTTACAACATATATTAATGACTTGGACAAGGGAAATGAATGTACTATTGCCAAGTTTAAAGGTGACACAAAAATTGGGAAGTCAAGTGGTCACGGTGACAGTCATTTTTCAGGAGATCATGCCCTAAGTGTCATTTTTGCGGGGTGATTTCAGCCGGAGGTGTGGGTGCGAACCAGATTGAAATTCACCCACACTTAGTGCTTTTTAGAGCTTGGGGAGATTCCCACAGAAATATCCCCACACATCGGCGCGATTCTCCGGAAAGAATTGCAAGTGCGGTAGCGAGCGGCAATTGCCACTAGCGTCCCGGCATTCAGCCCGGCAAGGCTGGCAACAGAATTCAATGTTTAAGGAAGCCCCATGGGCTTCACACTGCAAATGAAGACTGGTCAATTGATTCTCCGGGACTGCGCTCCCAGCCTGCCGCTAACAAGGTTGAGCTGCATTAAGTAGCACTTGCACAGCCAGTCCCAATCAGCCCGCAGCAATGGTGCTCAGGAGGCTGGCCCCAGGTTTGGCAACATTGATCTGGGGGGGGGGGGGCTCCTAGATGCGGTCGAGGCCCAAGGGAATGTCCTGTTCCCCCGAGGGTCCCGGAGGATGGGTCACAGGGCAGCTGTGCCACCTGGGACGAAGTGGCAGCGGCCGTCGGCTCGGCAAGCGTGACCAGGAGGACTGGCCAACAGCCCCCCAAACACTCCATCTGACCCCCCAACCCACTCTTCACCCACCTCCATTCACCCCCCCTCCCTTCACACCACCACCCCTCCCACCAATGTGAACCGCACGTGCAGCTAACGATGCCCTCTCTTTGCATCTGCAGGAGAAGCTCTCTGACAATCGTCGGGAGAGGGTCCAGACAAGCGGAGGGGTGCCGGACATAAGACTCCTCATAACTTTCGAGGAATGGGCCCTGCAGTGTGGTCACCAAGACAGATGTCGCTGTATGCCACAGAGGTGAGGACCCATCGGGGCCCACCCGGATGGACTGTCAAACACGAGTTGTTAATGACATTCAGATTCACCCATCCGTCCCACTGACCACAAGTCCATTCTCCCACAAGTCTTCCAGCCGATGGCGACAGTCCATCCAGGGTAGCCCCCTTCCCCGTCATCCATGGGACCACCTCGGAGGAGAGCTCCAAGGATGCCACAGTTGATGCGTCCACCCTCCACCAGCGCTGAGACACAGACCTCAGTAGGCAACGTTAGTGGACAGGCTTCTGGGGGCACAATCTGGTGAGCACCACGCTGTCGCTGATGCACGTCAGGTGAAGGCAGAAATGCCCAGGCAAGGCTACAGTCGGAGTTCTGCTGGATCCCAAGACCCACAGGGAGATGTCAGCGACACTCCAGTAGGTCCATGGCCGATTTGAGGAGGCCCAGAGGTTATGGGCGCAGGAAATGTTGCCAGCAATGCGTGGCACCGAGACCAATGCTGCTCAGGTGGTGACTACAGTGGAGAGCCTCGTGCACAATGTCAGTAGCAAGAGTGTCCAAGGAGTTGCGCAGCTGATGACAGCCATGGCTGAGGGCCGCGGTAGACAACCCGACTCGTTGGGGAAAGTGGCCCAGTACAAGGCTGACCTTGATGAGGCGCTGCGGAGCATGTCCCAGTCGCAGGCTGGAAAGACCAAGACACTGCAGAACTTGTCACAGTCGGAGGTAGGCATTGCCAAGTCACTGCATAGCATGGTCCAATGACTGAGGAGCATCAATGACTGAGGGCATCAACACCATGGTGCGGACATTGGGGAGTTGCCAGGGCAGGTAGAGACAGAAGATGCAGGGCAGCCGGGGCTCAATCTGGTGGCCCGCCATCCCGAGGTTAACCCCAGGGCCCTATGGGAACCGACCGGGAGGGGGAAACCCCGACCCATCCTATGGACTGGCGACGGTGACCACCAGCTCCCCCGGGTTCCACCCCTTTGATGAGGCCGCGTCTTGCAGTAAGCACATGGAACAGAGCAGCATGGCTGTTCATGCTGCTGACAAGAACGCCATGGCATGGCGGACCCGCGCACATCCGACCCTTCCCCCCCAGCAGGCCCCGCCCCCAACCCCCCTTGGCAGCACACCCCTGGTTGTCTCCCCCACCACCCTCCTCCCCCACCCTCCTGGAGCACAGGGACAGCAAGCCCAGCGCTCCGGGCTCTTTGCCAGTGAGAAAAGATGGCTACTCACCTCCTCGGCTCCCCTCAGCAGCCCATCCGCAGCTTCACATTTCTCAAAAGGAGCACTAATCGACGCCAGTGTGACCACTTGCAGGGGAGGCGGCTGAATGACAGGAGGCCATTGGATAAGGGGTGGCTTCTGTTAATTGTCTGGAAATAGGGCTTAAGTGGCGATAATTGGTTTCTCGCCACACTGTGGTGGCGTTACGATTTCACCTACGATAGCGGACCCGTTGCATCACAAACGGTTTGGCGTCTGGCGGGTTCTTGTTTTCGGCCTCTCCCACAATTCACTGGCCTTGTTGTGCTCTTGCTCGAGTAAAATGAGGCCACAGAATCACGGTCGTGGAATTGTTTCTGGAGTGGGGAACTAAAGACCAGTTCTCCACTGTGGGCTCTTTATAAAGGGTGCCCAGATCTCAAGGTTAAGTTGAAGGTCCCCACACACCCGCCAACCACAGATACCGCGATCCCATAGACATGGGCAACACCCTCAACTGTCGGCTGGAGGGGCAACCTGCCCCCACAATTAAATGTCACACGGCACCCCCTTCCCCCCACAGAGGCATGATGGTAACCCGGCCCCACCCTCATCCACCTTCATCAGCATTGGGGCATTTAATAATAATAATCTTTATTGTCACAAGTAGGCTTACATTAACACTGCAATGAAGTTACTGTGAAAAGCCCCTAGTCGCCACATTACAGTGTCTGTTCGGTTACGCAAAGGGACAATTCAGAATGTCCAATTCACCTAATAAGCACGTCTTTCAGGGATTGTGGGAGGAAACTGGAGCACCCAGGGGAAAGCCACGCAGACACAGGGGGAACGTGCAGACTCCGCACAGACAGTGACCCAAGCTGGGAATCGAATCTGGGACACATGGGCTGTGAAGCAACAGAGCTGACCACTGTGCTACCCTGTCCCCAAGTGAGCATTCCCCGCCATGGGGTTGCTGAGGGCCGTCCCACCTTTAAGGCCAACCCCCTTCAGGCACCACTTTCAGCAACACCCCCATATGTCCGCTTAATAGCCCCTCTCTTCATACACCCCTTCAAGCCTCCCTCCTTTTGGCCCTCCCTTTATGCACCACCTTCAGCCCACCCCTTTCATGACCTAGGCCTCCCTCAGGCCCCGTCTCTTGCCAGTGCCCTTTGACACCCTGACTTTGCCCCCGGCGCTGCTGCAGTGCCAGCTTGACAGTGACATCAGGAAATCAACCATGATTGAATGGTGGAGTGGACTCGATGGGCCGAATGGCCTTACTTCCGCTCCTATGTCTTATGGTCTTATGGACATGTTGGCACTGCCACGGTGCCAGAGTGCTAGGTTGGCACTGCCCAGGTTCCGGGGTAGTGTCGGTTGGGAGCATCGTGATCAGTTTGGTGTCCAGTATGAAATTCATTTCGGAGATCTCCTGCTATTCACCAGGAATAGCGGAATCGGTACCAGGCGCAAATCCGCCAGAAAATCGCACTCATAGAGCCTCCAGAGGGATATAGGCAGGTTAAGCTTTTGGATACAAATGTGGTAGGTAGAATATAATGTAGGAAAATGTGAAGTTGTTTATTTGGTAGGAATAATAAAGGCGCAGAACATTACTTAAATGCAGAAAGCTGCAGCACAGAGGGAGAGGTAATGGAAAATTATTTCCTTCAAATTTTTTCATCTTCATCTCGTTGTCGTGCAGTCCCATTAATCGATAGCAATATACATGCTTTGATTAATTATCTTAGCAAGGCCTGAACAATAGTCAGCTATTTTTCCTCTTCTGTTTTACTTCTGCAGTTAATTGATTTTTGAAGCAATAAAAATTTAGTCCTAAACAAAGGCAATTACACTGTCAGACATTTTACCCCAAATGAGGTCCTTAAGTGGCCAATTACTGACTTGTTATGGGTTGCTTCTTGGGTTACTTCAATTCTGAAGCTGGCAGGAGGAACTCCGGGACAGGGGGAAGCCCAGCGTGCCAGCCTGTTTGGAGCTTGGATGGGAAAGGTAGAGAGTGCCTCCCTCAAGGGCTCCCTTTCTACATTGATGCCCTCCCGTCCATGGCCTACCCTCTGCAGGTGCTGCCTCCACCCCAGGACTCTCCATTAAGACCCCAGGGCCCTCTCCCCACCCCGGCAAACGGGGTTGGGAGCAGGGAAGAAGGCGATGGGAAGTCCACTTGGGGAATTTCACAGCCCCCGTCCTCTGCCCATAAATCCGCCAGAGTGAAGTGTCGGACTTTTAACTGCCCTCATTAAATAAATTCGCAAACTATTCAATGGAGCTCAAGAAGGTGGCACATCACCACCTTTTCAAGGGCATTTCAGGACGTGCAGATGCTACTGTTGATCACATTCCATGAATGGATAAAAACAAAGGTTATTCTGGTTTGGGCTTGGATCTAAATAGCCAAAGAAATGTGTCCTATCGAAAGGATGGACAGCTGGGCAAAGTGGGCGGGGTTGCCTTGCTAGTGAGGAATGAAATTAAATCGATAGCAAGGAGCGATCTCGGATCAGAAGGCAGAGAATCTGTATGGGTAGAGTTGAGGAATAACAAAGGAACAAAGACCCTGATGGGAGTTATGTACAGGTCCCCTAGCAGTAGTCAGGATGTGGGGCAGAAAATAAATCAGGAGATAGAAAAAGCATATAAGAAAGGCAATATTACAATAATCATGGGGGTCTTCAATATGCAGGTGGACTGGGAAAATCAGGTTGGTAGTGGATCCCAAGAAAAGGAATTTGTGGAATGTCTAAGAGATGTTTTTTTGGAGCAGCTTGTGACAGAACCAACGAGGGAACAGGCAATTCTGGATTTGGTGATGTGTAATGAGGCAGACTTGATTAGGGAACATAAGGTGAAGGAACCCTTAGGGAGCAGTGACCACAATATGACAGAATTTACACTGCAGTTTGAGAGGGAGAAGCTCCAATCAGATGTAACGATAATACAATTGAGTAAAGGTAACTACAAAGACATGAGGGAGGAGCTGCCCAGAGTTGATTGGAAGAGGATTCCAGCAGGGAAGACAGTAGAACAGAAATGATCGGAGTTTTGGGGAGTTATTCAGGAGGCACAACAGAAATTCATCCCAAGGAGGAGGAAACATGCTAAGGGGAGGACGAGGCATCCAGGAAGTCAAGGAAAGTCAAGGACAGCATAAACGAAAAAGAAAAAGCATACAAGCTGGCGAGGATTAATGGGAAGCCAGAGGATTGGGAAGCCTTTAAAAGTGAGCAGAGGACAATTTAAAAAGCAATAAGGGGGGGAGAAGATGAAATATGAGTGCAAGTTAGCTAGTAATATAAAAAAGATAGCAAGAGTTTTTTTCAGTATAAAAAGGGTAAGAGAGAACCAAAAGTAGACATTGGACCACTAGAAAATGAGTCTGCAGAAGTAGTAATAGGAAATTTAAAAAATGGCAGAGGAACTGAATAGTTACTTTGCATCAGTCTTCACGGTGGAAGACACCAGTGGGATATCAGAACTTCAGGAGAATCAGGGGGCAGAGGTGGTTTGAATGGCCTAATTCTGCTCCTATGTCTTATGGTATCATGTATTTGCTAACACTCAAAATGGTCAATATCTATATCGACCGATTGGCAACTCTCACTTTAACCGTTCCTAGAATTCTACGATTAGGGTTATTTCTCCATTTATTTCATTTCCATTAATTTGCCATTTGCATTTCTGCACAGAAACGAGACCTGTAGAAAGGTTTGTCATGGTAATAATCAAAACACATGAAGGGCACTAAATGGAAATGAACATTGTCCCTTAGCTCCTTCCCTCCCCAATTTGACATATTAATACTCAGGGATTTTGCAGTAAAACAAGAAAAGAGCCCAACATTCTTAACTTCATGTGAATAGGGTGAGTAATGTCATATAGAGAGCTATCTTTATAAGATATCAGTTAGTAAAGGACAACACATTTTGGGCCATAATTTCCTGGCACCTCAATGTCGGATTTGGGGCGTATCCAAAGACGTGTTGGGAATCCCTCTCAGAAAGGGTTTAGCCGGAAATTGTCCAGGAGGGCTAACTCATCCTGGACAATTGAGTTGTGCGCCATCTGAAAAGGCAATTTAAATTGCTAATTTTGAATGGTTCTGCCGTGTTACTGTGAAAGAATTATAAGGAAGAAAGCACTTCTAACTTCAGAGTAAGTGTTTTAAACACCCAGGCCAAGACCCACATGGTACACCCCCCACAGCCCCGAACCCCAACTAAGCACACCACCCCTCCGATATCCAACTCCCACCCGCCCCTCCAGAATGTCCAAACCCCCCAACTCCCCCAATGTCCAAACTCCCCCACAATGTCCAACCCTCCCAGCCCCCCATATTCAATCCCCTGACATCCCCCCACAATGTCCAAACCCCCAACTCCCCCAAATAAACAAGCTACTGACCCCCCAAACGTCCCAACCCCTGACCCCCCCAAATGTCCAAACTCCTGACCCCCCCAAGTCCAAACCCCATCTCTCCACGATGTCTGAACCCCATCTCTCCATGATGTCCAAACCCCCAATGGCCCAATGTCCAAACCCCTTACCGCCCCAAAGATCCATATCCCCGAAACCCCCCACATGTCCAAACCCCCAAACCCCCCCAAATGTCCAAACTACCCAAACCCCCCCAAATGTCCAAACCCCCGATCCCCCCCAAATGTCCAAACTTCCCAAACCCCCCCAAATGTCCAAACCCCCAAACCCCCCCAAATGTCCAAACCCCCGATCCCCCCCAAATGTCCAAACTCCTGGGCAGCACGGTAGCATGGTGGTTAGCATAAATGCTTCACAGCTCCAGGGTCCCAGGTTCGATTCCCGGCTGGGTCACTGTCTGTGCGGAGTCTGCACGTCCTCCCCGTGTGTGCGTAGGTTTCCTCCGGGTGCTCCGGTTTCCTCCCACAGTCCAAAGATGTGCAGGTTAGGTGGATTGGCCATGCTAAATTGCCCGTAGTGTCCTAAAAAGTAAGGTTCAGGGGGGGGTTGTTGGGTTACGGGTATAGGGTGGATACGTGGGTTTGAGTAGGGTGATCATGGCTCAGCACAACATAGAGGGCCGAAGGGCCTGTTCTGTGCTGTACTGTTCTATGTTCTATGTCCTGATCCCCCCCAAATGTCCAAACTTCCAATCCCCCCCAAATGTCCAAACTCCCTGACCCCCCCAAATGTCCAAACCCCCCCAAATGTCCAAACCCCCCCAAATGTCCAAACTCCCTGACCCCCCCCAAATGTCCAAACCCCCCCAAATGTCCAAACCCCCGATCCCCCCAAATGTCCAAACTCCCTGACCCCCCCCAAATGTCCAAACCCCCCCCAAATGTCCAAACCCCCGATCCCCCCAAATGTCCAAACCCCCGATCCCCCCAAATGTCCAAACCCCGATCCCCCCAAATGTCCAAACCCCAATCCCCCCCAAATGTCCAAACTCCCTGACCCCCCCCAAATGTCCAAACCCCCGATCCCCCCCAAATGTCCAAACTCCCTGACCCCCCCAAATGTCCAAACTCCCTGACCCCCCCAAATGTCCAAACTCCCTGACCTCCCAAATGTCCAAACCCCCCCCAAATGTCCAAACCCCCGATCCCCCCCAAATGTCCAAACCCCCGATCCCCCCCAAATGTCCAAACCCCCGATCCCCCCCAAATGTCCAAACCCCCGATCCCCCCCAAATGTCCAAACCCCCGATTCCCCCAAATGTCCAAACCCCCGATCCCCCCCAAATGTCCAAACTCCCTGACCCCCCCAAATGTCCAAACTCCCTGACCCCCCCAAATGTCCAAACTCCCTGACCCCCCCAAATGTCCAAACCCCCCCAAATGTCCAAACCCCCGATCCCCCCAAAATGTCCAAACTCCCTGACCCCCCCCAAATGTCCAAACCCCCGATCCCCCCAAATGTCCAAACTCCCTGACCCCCCAAATGTCCAAACCCCCCCCCCAAATGTCCAACCCCCCCCAAATGTCCAAACTCCCTGACCCCCCCCAAATGTCCAAACCCCCCCAAATGTCCAAACCCCCGATCCCCCCCAAATGTCCAAACTCCCTGACCCCCCCCAAATGTCCAAACCCCCGATCCCCCCAAATGTCCAAACCCCCGATCCCCCCAAATGTCAAACCCCCCGATCCCCCCAAATGTCCATACCCCAATCCCCCCCAAATGTCCAACTCCCTGACCCCCCCCAAATGTCCAACCCCGATCCCCCCAAATGTCCAAACTCCCTGACCCCCCCAAATGTCCAACCCCCCCCAATGTCCAAACCCCCGATCCCCCCCAAATGTCCAAACTCCCGACCCCCCCCAAATGTCCAAACTCCCTGACCCCCCCAAATGTCCAAACTCCCTGACCCCCAATGTCCAAACCCCCCCCAAATGTCCAACCCCGATCCCCCCAAATGTCCAACCCCCGATCCCCCCAAATGTCCAAACTCCCTGACCCCCCAAATGTCCAACCCCCCCAAATGTCCAAACTCCCGATCCCCCCCAAATGTCCAAACCCCCGATCCCCCCAAATGTCCAAACCCCCGATCCCCCCCAAATGTCCAAACCCCCGATCCCCCCCAAATGTCCAAACCCCCGATCCCCCCAAATGTCCAAACTCCCTGACCCCCCCAATGTCCAAACCCCCGATCCCCCCCAAATGTCCAAACTCCCTGACCCTCCCAAATGTCCAAACCCCCGAACCCCCCCAATGTCCAAACCCCCGATCCCCCCCAAATGTCCAAACTCCCTGACCCCCCCCAAATGTCTAACCCCCCCAAATGTCCAAACCCCACCTCTCCATGATGTCCAAACCCACAATGGCCCAATGTTCAAACCCCCTGACCCCCCCCATGTCCAAACCTTTGACGCCCCCGAAATGTCCAAGCCTCTGACCCCCCAATAGTCCCAACCCCCGAACCCTCCACAAATGTCCAAACCCACAATCCCCCAAATGTCAAAACCCTTGGCTCCCCAATGTCCACACGCCACCCCTGCAGGATGGCCAAACCCCCAACGCCCTAATGTCCAAACCCTACCCCTCCACAATGTCCACAGCTGCCCCCCCCCACCGGAAGATGTCCAAACTCTCCATCCAACCCCTCAAGATATCCTCCAAATATTCCAGAGTCGATTAACTACTCTTGGAGTGGACAGAATATTGGAATAAGACAAACAAAGCAGCCAACTTGCCCGAAAAAAAGTCCCGGCAACAATGATAAACAAAGTTAATCTGTTTTACTGATGTTGGTTGAGGAACGGATGTTAAATAATAATAAGAATCGCTTATTGTCACAAGTAGGCTTCAATGAAGTTACTGTGAAAAGCCCCTAGTCGCCACATTCCGGCGCTTGTTCGGGGAGGCTGGTACGGGAATTGAACCCGCGCTGCTGGCCTTCTACTGCATTACAAGTCGGCTATTTAGCCCACTGTGCTAAACCAGCTCCTGCTAGGGCATTGGGAGAAGCATTTTCAAAAAATGTCGCAGGACCTCTGTCAGGACCTCTGACATCCAGCTGAATCGAATTCTGGTACAAGCACAATTACTGAAATATCACTTGCACTACATTCTATTAAGCAAATATCCTGAAATCAAGTGTAGCATTTCTGAACAAAGCAAACATTCATCACAATTTAATTCTAACTGCCAGAGAGCAATCTCACGTCCACATAATCCAATAACAAAACTTTAATGGAATGAAACTAATCCCATCATCTATAAAGTGAGTTATTTTAACTGCTTCCACCCTCTGACTCCAAGACCCCTCCAGGATGGTTTTGGACATGTGTGTGAGAATAAATTGTCAAATATGGGAACCCTGATGGGACTGGATTCTCCAGTCCCCCAGATGTGTGTTTCTCAGTGGCGCGCTGTTCGCTGACGGGTGGGGGACTCTATACTCCTGTCGCTTGGCAATGGGATTTCCCATAGTAACTGCCCCAGGCCGCTGAAAAATCCGTGGGCGGGAGTCCACTGCCGGCGGGAAATGTGAATCACAAAAGCCGGAAAATTCTGGCCATTTCTTTCCGGGTTCACTGTGTTGCTACATTTCTCCAGTAATCTTTCTTTCCAGTTTAACTTCCCGACATTTATGAGTTTACTTCATATTTGATCAGATTCCCCCAGTGATGGCGCATGGGGAGGCAAGTTGTAGTTGTAATGTCACTGGATTCATAAGCTAGAGACCTAGGGTGATCTCCAATGTTCGAATCCCACCAGGGCAGGTGGTGAAGTTTTGGATTTGGATTTTTGTTCATTGTCACGTGTACCGAGGTACAGTGAAAAGTATTTTTCTGCGAGCAGCTCAACAGATCATTAAATACATGTAAAGAAAAGCAAATTTAAAAATATATGTAATAGGGCAACACAAGGTACACAATGTAACTATATAAACACCGGCTTCAGGTGAAGCACACAGGGGTGTAGTGTTAATGAGGTCAGTCCATAAGAGGGTCGTTTAGGAGTCTGGTAACAGCAGGGAAGAAGATGTTTTTTAGTCTATTCGTACGTATTCTCAGACTTTAACATCTTCTGCCCTATGGAAGAAGTTGAAATTTTGAATTCCATTAAAACAAATCTGGTATTGAGAGTCTAATGATGACCTTGAAACCATTGACTGTGGTCATAAAAAAACCATCTGGTCCACTAGTGCCCTCTGGTGAAGGAAATCTGCTGTCCTTATCTGGTCTGGCCGACATGCGACTCCAGATCCACAGCGATGTGGCTGACTCTGAAGTGGCCTCTGAACTGGCTGAGCAAACCACTTAGTTGCGTCAAACCACTTTTTCAAGGGAAATTAGAGATGGGCAATAAGTGCTAGCCAGTGAAGCCCACATCCCCTTGAATGAATATAATGCAATCCTGTCATTTAAGGAATTCCAAACATGATTTCATCAACTGGAGAGTTAAAGATCAAATATTTTGCATGCTTAGCGTTAAATAACAAAGCATTTGTCTGATATTTTGCGAGTCTTTTCCTGATCGCTTTTCGGCTATGAGAAAATTGCCTGATTTTTATCTTGAAGATCTAATCTGGGTTATTTGTGTCTCACAGGAAAAGGATTAAATTAAGCAAAGGCTACAGCAGTGGAAATTGTAAATAGGCTGTCAGAGGGAGAGGTCTTAATGAGCTTTCCACCGGAGAACTTCTATTGTTGGACAGCACTAGTCGTGTCATTATCCCTGGCATTAGCAATAAGGCATAAAATGGAATATTCAGGGGGGCGACGAGTGCTACATAAATAAATAAATAACCTTTATTGTCACAAGTAGACTGACATTAACACTGCAATGAAGGTACTGTGAAAAGCCCCTAGTCGCCACATTCCAGCGCCTGTTCAGATACACGGAGGGAGAATTCAGAATTCTCAGCTGGTACGGGAATTGAACCCACGCTGCTGGCCTTGTTTTTGCATCACAAACCAGCTATCTAGCCCACTGAGCTAAACCGGCCACGTCATAGCAGCCCAAACCTGGTCTGGGCTCGTGAGATATCTGAATCAAACACTGAATCTACTCACAAGGCAAGACTGAAAAGTGGCAAATATGATCACAAATTTTTATTCGCAAGCCTCAGCAAAGCCTCAGAAGAACAGTCCATGTAGCTCCTTACACTAAGAGTGTGCATAGCTTTTGAAAAGCTGAGGGAAATCTGTCAGAGCAGGTTGGCAAGGCAAGGTGCCAGGTGATACCTGAGTCGCTGTCAACTGTTTATTCAGAATGAGATGAGAAAGGTCAAACTCTTGATGCTGCGAGCAATTCTTTAAAAGTAATTGGGCAGGATTCTCCGACCCCCCGCTCCGACGCCGGCTGCTGTATTCTCCGGCGCCGGTTTTCGGGCGAGGGCGGGGTTTACGCCACACCGGTTGGGGACCATTGGCAGTGCCCCCCCCCCCCGGCAATTCTCCGGGCCCCGATGGGCCGAGCGGCCGTCAGTTCCTGGCCTGTCCGGCCGGTGTGAAATGGACATGGTCCCACATGGTGGGACCTGGCTGGGAGGCCGTCTAGTGGAGTCCTCGGGGGGGGGGGGGGGGGGGGGGGGGGGGGGGGGGGGGGGGGGCACTGGGGGATTCGTACCCAGGGGAGGCCTCCACGGTGCCCTGGCCCGCGATTGGGGGCCTTCGACCTGTGGGCTGGCCTGTGCCATGGGGGCACTCATTCCTTCCGCGCCAGCCTCTGTACGGCTCTGCCATGGCCGGCGCGGAGAAGAAACCCCCTGCGCATGCACAAGAACACGCCGGCGGTCCTGCGCATGCGCTAGAACATGCTGGTAGTTCTGCGCATGTGCGGGACCACGATGGCCCTTAGGCGCCGGTTGGCACGGCGCCAACCCCTCCAGCGCCGGCCTAGCTCCTGGAAGTGTGGAGGATTCCGCAACTTCCGGGTGGCCCGACGCCGGAATGGGTCACGAAGTTCTTGGCACCGTGTGTTGGGCCATCGCGCCAAGAGCGGGAGAATCCCGCCCAATGATGGAAAGTGGGTATCGCTGGCTAGGCCAGCATTTATTGCCTGTCTCTCGTTGCCTTGAGAAAGTGGTGTTGAGCTGCATTCTTGACTCGCTAGAAGGAATCATGCAAATTTAGTGCCTCAGAAATTACTTTGTACATTATGACTTGGGGTTGATGCCATCTTTACACAGCGGCCTTTCTTTCATTCGGTGTTGTAGTTTCGAACCGAAATAACCAGGATGTAAAATCGTGATGTCCTGGCAGATTATCTTCAACACACAGATGAATTTATTACTTTTATTATGATTTAAGTTATTCCGGCCAAAATATGTATCAGTGGCAGAACATTTAACTCAATGATATTGTTTTTTCTGGTTTGTGCTTGAATTAAATGTATCAACAGGAGCTGCTTTATGGCAAAATTACAAGGATCCATAATACTGATTTATATTTTTTCAATTTGATTGGGAGTCTTGCCAAACTGCTGTTGCAACGTGGAATTTACAGCACAGAAACATGGGATTCTCAGTTTCTGAGTCAAAGTGTTGACGCCAACGCAGAATTCGTGGGCTTTCACGACAGCAAAACTGGCGCCGAACTTGTATCGATTCATCAACTGTGGAGTGACTAGCACTGGCACCATGGGGAACTCAATCGATTCCAATCGAAAATGGTGCAGGATTCGCTGAGTCCGTGATTGACACTCGGGAGGCTGACAAGCTGCAGCCACTTAGACACATTCCAATCCCTGCACACACTCATCCCAGCCAATAAGGTGGCACTGATTGGAGCACACCCATACAGCTGATGTGTCGGCTGGGGCCAGCGGGCACCTGGGGAGGGATGTCCTGGGGGGGACACCTATTTGACCCATGGCCCTAAGTTCACAGTAGGCTGTCAGCAGTGTGTGCAGCCGCATGGCTGCCTTGCTGACTGTGGAAATGGTGTTTTGTGTCCGTCCACCCATTTTTAGTAATTAGTCAGTTGGTGAGAAGGATAATTTTATGAGCCCTGTGTTTAAGAAACAGTTTTTTCTCCAGACTAGTCAGAACAAAATTGGAGACTCAGAAGAAGGACCTTAACTGTGTACTCTTTCTCTCTCTTTCCCTCTATCTCCTTCCATCTGCAAGCTTGAGCCCTGCCTGTTGGTTGGCCATCCACACTGTTGCAGACATTGTTTTAAGAATTAACCCAGCAGCTGCTAACTCCAGAAAATAGTAATAAATCGTCTACAAATGACTATAATTGTCTTGATGCAGAGCCCAGAATGACCATAAAACCCAGTTCTAAATCTTCTAAGTCATCAGGCTATAAGACCCATATACCATGAGACCTGGTGCAGAATTAGGCCATTTGGCCCATGGAGTCTGCTCCACCATTCAACCATGGCTGATATGTTTCTCATCCCCATTCTCCTGCCTTCTCCCATAACCCCTCATACCATCATTAATCAAGGACATATCTATCTCTGTCTTATAGACAGTGATTTGGCCTCCACAGCCTTCTGTGGCAATGAGTTCCACAGATTCACCACCCTCTGACTGAAGAAATTCCACTGTTTTAAAAGGATCGTCCCTCCAGTCTGAGGCTGTGCCCTCGGGTTCTAATTTCTCCTACTGGTGGAAACATCCTCTCCACGCCCACTCTATCCAGGTCTCTCAGCATTCTGTAAGTTTCAATGAGATCCCACCTCATCCTTCTAAACTCCATCGAGTACAGAACCAAAGTCCTCAATCGCTCCTCATATGACAAGTCCTTCATTCCAGAGATCATTCTTGTGAACCTCCTCTGGGCCCTTTCCAAGGCCAGCACATCCTTCCTTAGATACGGCGCCCAAAACTGCTCACAATATTCCAAATGGGGCCTGACCAGAACCTTATACAGTCTCAGTAGGACATCCCTGCTGATGTATTCTCGCCCTGTTAATGCTAACATTGCATTTGCCTTCCTAACTGCCAACTGAACCTGCATGCTAATCCTGAACTTGGACTCCTAAATCTCTTTGTGCTTCTGATTTTCTAAGCATTTCCCCATTTAGAAAATAGTCTGTGGCTCTATTCTTCCTACCAAAGTGCAGAACCTCACACTTTTCCACATTGTATTCCATTTGCCACTTCTTTGCCCACTCTCCTAGCCTGCCCAAGTCCTTCTGCTGCCCCCCTGCTTCCTCTACAGAACTCTAACTACGTAACCTATCTTCCCACATTCTAACACCTGTGTGTGTGTGTGTGTATGGTTGCGGTTGGGGTGGGGGGGGGGGGGGGGGGGGGAGGGGGGTGTTTGGAGCATCTTTATCATTTTGATCAGATGTTAAGTCTAATAAACACGGCTCTCTTTTCTGTTGACAACTTAGAAAACCAGTGTGTGCTTACCTGAAACTCAGATCACTAAAGAACTAAACACTCACCGAATTAGAACAAAGAACAAAGAACAAAGAAAAGTACAGCACAGGAACAGGCCCTTCGGCCCTCCAAACCCACGCTGACCATGCTGCCCGCATGGGCAGGAATTAGCAGGAATATTATTTTAATAACGCCGTTAGTGGTCAATCAAGGAATGGAAAGGGAGGGAAGACATTCTCCCACATCCCACCTGACTGTGACATATACCTTGGCAGCCACCTCTCCCTACAAGAGGCCACCGCTGAGAGGAGATCCAATATGGGATCAGCTGCATCAGCTCAGCCTTCTACAAACTCCAGCACTGAGTGTTTGACAACAAAGATTTCTCCAGGACAACAAAAGCCCTCGTGTACAGAACAGTTGTCCTCACCACGCCCCTGGACTGTGCATCAGTGATACATAAGAGCGCTCAAGAAATTCCATTAGCAGTGCCTCTGCCACGTTCTCCAGATTCAATGGGAGGAACGTTGGACAAATTTTAGTATCCTTCTTGAAGCCAACTCCACAAGCATTCAAGCAAATCCCCTTCAAAGTTAATTTTGATGGACTGGTCACTGATGGATGGCCAAAACCATCTGCAACCAGATCATGTTCTCTAAACTCTCCAATAGCCAACATTCTAGAGAAAGATTATAGTTAGACCTGACCTGGGTGTTGGGGGGATAGAGTGAACAAGATTCCCCCATTCTATTTCCCCTCCAGCCCAGCAATGTTGTCAGTTAAAAAGTGGGGTGGGGGTGGGTAAAATTGAGCCCTTTCCCTCAATGAGTTCAACTCTGAGCGGCACGGTAGCACAGTGGGTAGCACTGTTGTTTCACAGAACCAGAGGCCCAGGTTCGATTCCTGCCTTAGGTCACTGTCTATGCAGAGCCTGCACGTTCTCCCTGTGTCTGCGCGGGTTTCCTCCCAGAAGTCCCAAAAGACCTGCTTGTTAGGTGAATTGGACATTCTGAATTCTCCCTCAGTGTACCCGAACAGGCGCCGGAATGTGGCGACTAGGGGATTTTCACAGTAACTTCATTGCAGTGTTAATGTTAGCCTACTTGTGACACTAATAACGATTATTATTATCATAGGGAAGGAAACACCCAGAATTCCAGACCAACAGGACCATCATTGAATGTTTTCACCTCCATCTCAAGCCCCAGAGAGCAACACAGGAAGTGGTCACTAGAATAAGGAATGCAGATCTCACAGGCAAGTCTTGCACTCACCAGGACAATACGCAAGAATACCAATGGAAGTGTGAAATGAGGCAGATAAATTGCTCAAAGGGTTCATATTCCAACTTTGCTGAAGTGACTGAAGCCTGGACTGTCCACAGCGCATATCAGAAACTGAGTGCAGGTTGAACTCAATGTTTTAAATATTTCAGATAGTTGGAA